>NW_027137452.1:499482-934877 GCF_001889945.1 Aspergillus brasiliensis CBS 101740 | reverse complement strand
GAGTGTTACGTCACTACTTTCTTACTAAGAATCTTACGTGACGATACTGGTATACACGATACTGTAATGGGATTACCGATTCTGTTTTGTTGATACTCCCACCTTTTCTATTTACCCTGGTTTTCTTTAGTAGTAAGTAGTAAGCAGGTGAAGAAATGTGAGATAGTGTAGGGGGACTGTTAGTCTTGTAGGTTGAGATTACTTTTGCTGTAGTAGTGAGTATAGTAGTGGTGGTTGAATGGTAGAGTTGTTGAATGTATAAATATTCCTCCTGCCACACAGCCTTTCAATCCAGACTGCAGTGTGGAGAGTCAAGTATGATGTGTTTTACTACTTACATGATCATGGAATTGTATGTAGATGATCATTTTATGACCTTACTACTTCTCGTACTATATAAATGATGGTGATACAATGGTTTAGGGTATCTGTTAAAGGTCTGTCGAACCAGGTCTGATCCAATCATCTTTGAGTTAGTAGTTATATCTAGACTTTAATTCACGTTCACCCTAAATCCTATTCAATCCAGTCTAGTATGCTGGGTATCATGCTAATTGCTAACAAAGACCAAACGAACAGACATAGACACCCCCGCCAACTCCATGCTAAAATGCTATTTAGTATTTCCCTTGCTTCGTCGCTCCATTCGTCGCTCCGTTCGCTGCCCGTTCCGTACGTTTGTCACTTCCGATGTCACATGCGCGTACTTGCTGCTTGACCCATGTGCATTATCCAACAGTAATCGCATGGTGAAACTTCCCGGGTCGAATCCCGGTATGGCAGGAATGGGCTGGTTGAGGTTGAGTCCCGATTTGCCCGGCAGCAAGGCGGGGATCTTGGGCACTCCACGCAACGGTTCGATCATCGTCCAATCGCGGGTCACGTCGCGTCGGACTTCGTTGTCGTCTTGTGCGATTCCGCCGTCCGGGGAGATCTAGAAAACCCCAAAGTGAATATATATTCCTCTGAATGATTCCAACCTCATAGGGGAATTGGGGTAACACGTACGCCAGACGAAAACTTCCGCCCCGGCATATGAACATAATCATCAAAAGAGCTTTCTAGGGCCGCAAAGTTGAACCCCTTATCTGCCGTGAGGGGCTCGAAACGCTGGCCCACTTCTGTCCGAAAATCCACCGGCCGTCGACGCACGGGCTTGTATCGCGGTAGGGCTAGCAGGGGCCCCGGGTAGCTCGCCCACCAGCATTGGACGACTGGGTCGATGTCCAGCGCAAACTGGACCCGGCTCTCCGCGCGCGGTTTCGAGATTAGCATGGCGAAGGTGAACTCGCGCGGCAGGCCCGATCGCTGCAGGTTGTTCTCCTCAAGGGTCCACACGATCTCGCCGCCCTCCACGTCGAAGGCTCGACCGCGCGGGCTTTTCAGCGATCGCACCGACCCTTGAATCCGCATCATCTCATATCGCTTATAACGTCCGTTCATGCCACCGCTGGGTGAGAGACTCGCGATGAGAGGGAGATCAGCGACTCCAAGCGAGCCGCTGAGGCTGTAGTTCCATTGTAGGGTTTCAGGGGATACGGCGCCGTAGAGGAGGTGCGGGGCATGCATGAGGAAGCGGGGATGGCGGGCCCGGGGGCTCGACGATGACTGCTCCCTTGCGCCATGAACAGAGGCCCGAATGGTGGCGGCTTTAAAGCGATGTGAGAGAGTATTGGGCGAGTGGAAGACGAAGGTGATACCGAGGAAGTCCACGTGGTTGTGGTCTTGGTTGGACACGGCGGGGCTGGCGTAGAACCCGTGCTGAAGGCGCTGCACGTGTGCAGTGATGTACGCATCGCCTGGAAGGTGTCGCTCGTAGACGCAAGCTCCATTCACGAGCAGACGCGGGTTGACAAGGTTGGGGTCCGGGGTGGTTGTCGGGTCGGAGGGTTGCTTAGCTTGGGCGGCTGGTTTTAGGGGTGACGAAGAATCCGGCGCTGGAGCGGCGGGACGATCAATTGTCACCATGGCCATTGTAGGGTGTGCCATGGTGAAGGTTGGTGTTTCCCCTTCGTCGCGGTCATCCCGAATACCCATTGCGATATCGTTGTCGGATCTCCATCAGAGGGGAACGCGGATAAGGAGGCCGGGGGGTAAACTGCTATGGTATGTCGAGGTGATGGGTGGGTTTCGCGGGAGGTATGCCCAAGGTTCGCGACCTTAATTAAAGAGGCCATTTTAAGCCGGTGTTGGGAGGGACGATGACGACAAACGAGGCGACAGATGGACGAGGTTATATCAGGTGAGAGAGGCAGCGCGGGTCAGCTGGGAGTCCGCGATGGCCGCATGGATCGCGGGCGCCAAGAGCAGCGGAATCAGTCGACGGCGATCATTACGAAGACCATAGTCAGGTGAGAGAGGAAGGCCTTGCGATGAGAGACTGACCTCGATGAAGGGGATGAATTGAACAAAGGGGGACATGGAGGATAGTTGGAAAGAAGTTGTTGAGTCGGGAAGAAGATGGAGGAGCAAAAGCGGATCGAGTCACGGGAACCTTATTCGCATCGTCCCCTCTCAACCAGTGATCAAATCTAACTAAGCTTCAATATCTCCCTTGCTAGGCTCTAGTCTACCTGATCTCAGACTATGCAAGGGGCCGTAGGGTTGATCTATATTAAAGCAGCGCTAATCCAGAATCCGGCTTATATAGCAATCACGCCGCTATCAGCTGCTGCGACGATCAGGAGATCCGATTGATGCTATCCACCGCGAGCTTGAGTCACTAATCTGATCTTGCGATCTACGAAGACCCAGTGTCTGCTTGGAACCCTGTTGAATCGAGTCACCGTGTGGGGTATCATAGCCAGATTACGGGTGGCATCGCCATGAGACTCAGATACGGGCAATGACTAGCGTGATATCGTGATCTGTAACCAACAAGGTTCACTCACGGACAACAACCAAGCAGATAGCAACCAACACGAAGTACCCCAGCTTCCTGAAAGTATCTGACTATAGAATGAGCTGCATTTCCTTACGGCTTGCTCCAGAGCCAGCCGTGACCAGAATGAAGTGCCTAGCCCGTATCTGGCCTCATTACTACAAGCTACTACCATCCATTAAGACTACTGTCATCTGTCTGTATGAATGAGGCATTTTGCCGCGAGATACCTCCATGGACCGCTGCTTACAGATCAACATCCGTGAAATGAATATGTCTACAATAACGAGTCCTGCCAAGCGGCAGTCTGCAAATCTACACCGTAGCCTCCTGTCCGGTCTGAATCGCTAGGGCCAAGGCCAGCCACCATGAACATTTTTGGTAGGCCTAATGGGAGGCTAGAAGCGTAGCAGGGCAACTTACTGTACATAGTAGGTTCATACTTGACCGATGCTTGTTTGTGGGCAATGTGTAGCTGGACTAACCTCGTGTCGATCCACCTCAGAGACAAGCTAGCAACAAGCTAGTAGCATTTGGTGAGCGAGAAGGGTTCGTGATTGACAGCACTAGATGCAGCTTCGTTGGTCTGTGAGCAGCTGGCCCCAGCACATCCAACTCCATGCATCTGAAGGCATACTCTGTACTTATTATTGCACCGATCCGATCCTCCTCATCTCAATGGGCCACTAGATCGGATGACAACGACACAAAATGGTTTGTTCCCTGTTATAGAATACCCACCATGCATGTGTCCCACACAAGAGCAAAATCCAGTTTCGTAGACACGACCACTGGGGGTTGGTTGGGGCTGAACCGGCAACGGATGGCGGAAGAGGAACGCCATTGTGGGGGACTACCCTGCAGGTTATGCATATAGCCGTGCTATCCGATGTGGAAGGGAAGCAGGGATTTTTGGTCAATGCAACGTTGGCAGAGGAATAACATCGACGGGCAGACAGTCTTGTTGGAGACCCGGCTACACGACCAGACTATGCCATTCGTCGCACACGTGGATCTGGCTGATTCACGGCCAGGACATCACCCGCCATACTTACAGAGCGCATACTATTCCGTCAGATGATGTGAATTGATGAGATATGTCAATTCGAAATATGGCAAGCCATCACATCGACACGAGGGTATAACGCCAGGTGAATTGTTCCAAAAAGACCGGATCGTGTCACCGGTGACCGCAGAGCTGATTCATGCCAAGAACATGAAAGGGCAACGGAAAACTAATGGCCAGTGGCTAGCAGCCGGATAGGCTGGATCGTGGAAATAGTAGTGGTTGAACTGAAGCGGTGCGAAAGACCGCGGACCCTGGCCTAGAGTGACCGGGCATACTTGGGGCTAGTGCCAACTAGGCACATTCACCGAGCAACGTGCAGGTTGGCATCGCAATTTTGCGTCCAAATGCAGGATGCCACTGGGCATGAGATAAGCCACAGTAGATAGATACTGAGGAACTCTGAGGAGGAAAAAACGGAGCGAGAGAAAGATTACGAGCCACCCTGCACTTTGCGTAGCTGCCTGAGCTGACCGCAAAGTGCGCAAGAATTTGCCCGAGACTGCCGCTGCTATACTCAACATCCCAGTTGGAGAGCATATGCACAGATCCAGGACTGGCGCTAATTACCTGGTGGACACTCGATTCAAACCCCGCATTCTGAAGTTTGTCCGGTGTAGACGATGCAGTGCATTGTCGTCTTTTGCTCAGTTTCCCCGAATGTATGCCCGAAAGTAGCACATTCAACCCTGGGAAGAAGGTTGAAATAATAGAGGAAATTGTAACGTCAATCCAGTAGCATCTTTATATGGTGAAGAAAAAAGGAGGAAAATCCTTAGTTCACAGCAATGAGCAGATGGGAAGCTTGGGAGCTTGGGAGCTTGGGAGTGGAGGCGAACCGTGCAGAGAAGGGCTAGACCGAGCAGCGACTGTTGGTGGATAAGAAGATGGCCATTATTGGTCAGATAAGTGAAGGTCGTTGCCTGGAATTGATAGTCCTGAGCCGTCAGCTGGTGGCCTAAATAGTCGTTGGGCTGTTGCTTGGAGGAGAAGATGTGGGAGATGGATGGGGAGCGGGGGTGTTAGTGGTGATTGAGGCCCAAGCGGTGTGACGGAAAATGGAGCAAAATGGAGCAAAAAGTTGATTGAAGATCAAACAAAAGGAAAAAAGAAAAAGGGGAATTCAGAAGCAGAGGGCAAAAGGCGAAACGAAAAGGTCTCGGAATGCCACTTGGAAACTACACGAGAAGGGGGAGAACCGGTACCCATCAGATCTGACAGATCGCACACGGTCGGCATCAGGTGTGACTCGGGTCCAAGCTCTGCCCAAGAGGATGGTTTCAAGGGAAGATGAGGACCAACCAGAGGTCACGGCCGGAAAAAGCACGCGGAAGGGGAAAAAAGAGCGATCGTGCAACTTTGAGCTGGGAAATTGTGGCTGCCACTTGCAGCAATGAGCAGCAGCAGAGCAGCAGCAAGTCAGCAACAAGCAGCAGGCTTAACTCCATCGTTGGTTCCGAGCCAGCGGCAAACCCACCGGTAAGCCCACTTTGGCTGAAATCGTCTGAATCGTTGGCTGACTGACTTTGGCGGAAAGGTGACCGGCAGACTGACTCGGGTGCCGGGGGACCCTTCCGATTGCCGAGAAGAGGTATCTATGTGAGGGATCGTCACCCTCAATGATTGATTAATAATGAGAGCAATAATTATAGTAATAGTTATGATCTGGTTAGTTAGTACTACAGAAAAGTAACTAGTTCCCACATTAGTAGAAATTACTGGAAACCTCCCTGCGTCCTAGATACACATCAGGCGTCCGTTCAGATACTATCTACTACGACTTCCGTACTTATAGTGAACTAGGTTTAGATGAGCTCATGTCAGACAGAATATGAATCATAATTAATCCTTCGCAGATAAGTGACAGTTGATTAATAATGTAAAGTCAGCTTTCCAAGCCAAGAAGAAGGATGATGGATGATGACGAGGCCAGTCAACAAGATAATAGTTGAGCAAATTATCAAGATCACTAGTTAGTAGTAGTAGATATAACTACTAGAAGAGAAAATGATCGCGTCGAGGTGTTTCGAACTAAACCGAAAGGAGAGCCCGCTTAGAATTTTCAGTGTTAAGTGTTAAAACTTAACGCCGGACTGGAAGTAAGAAGTTAAGGCTTATCTCCGACCCACCGTTAAGGATGATGACAAGCAGCCAAAAAACAAACAAACAACGCAAACATCCAAAGTCAAAACGAGGAAAGTGCGCAAGGAAGATGAATTCCTCGCTGAATCCGCGTCGCTCCTTCCGCTTCCAGAGCCATTCGGTTCCAGCCGACCCCTGAATCCATGGCGCCTGTGACCAATCACATTTCTAGAAACTGACATCCGTGGACCTCATCTGTACTCATCTTGACTCATGAGCAGAAAAAGCACTAAGAAGACAAGATGAACGACCCACCGCAGTTCACCCGATGGAATGTCCAGTTTCCATGGCTTTCTTGCTGCACTCCCAATTGTCAGCAAAATCCACTCCTTCGATCCAGTTCCGCTGCCTTGTCCTTCCGTCCCTCTGCGCGCTCTGATTGCTTGGTTAATTCCGTCTGCTCGTCGTCGCCGCCACGAATATGGACCCTGGTCCGTTTCGGGTCCATTTGGCATGGACTCAAGCCGACTCGATTGTCGTTGCTCCTTCGCAATCCTGACAAATCCGCCTCCATTGTGTCTCTGTTTCTCCAGTTCTCTCTAAATTTTTTCAGGTGGTCCCGCGGCGTTAGCGTCTGATAACGCCGGCGCCGTCAATATCGTTTATACCCGTGATGCAACAACGTCCGTCTCCCCTCCTCCACTGGCTTATTTATTATCTTTCGTCCCCTCCTCGCTGTCTCGGTGGATGGCTTTCATATCTTCCTTTCCTTGAGTCGGTTACGGTCTTTCTTCTTTCTCCTCCACCCCTCCCCCAATCTCCACTCCTCTCCAAGGCGTGTGCTGGAGCTCCTGGAGCGCCCCAGTTCGGTGCCGCATCCTCTACTACTCCCCCCCCTAACTGCGCTAATCATCGTCTTAATCTTTGGCTGTACATATCTTCCATACATACTCAGCTTGAACCTTGATCTTATCCCTTGCCTTTTTGTATTCGTGGTCTTATTCATTAATATCCTATCTATTTATTATCGCCATCCCTTCTTATTTCCCCTTTCTTCGATCGGATTTCGTATCTTCAGAAATCTCTTGGGTTCGCCGTTTTCTTTTGCGCCACCCCCGTTGATAACCTACGGCATCACCACCACCTTACGTCCGACTTGCAGATCTTTACCTTGGAATTTGCCTGACGACAGGCGCCACAACTTCCACCATGGCTGACGAAACCCGTCAGCCGGATGCATTGCAAAATGTCCCGACTATTACCCAGGAGCACTCCCACGTCCAAGAGAGCTCCCACGTTCTTGCGTCCGACCAGACCGTGACCTCGCATTCGACCAGCGTGACCGACCTTTCCTCTGATGGCCGTTGGGGAGAACAGGAAGCGGAGCCCGTCTCCCGTCGCGGCGCCATGGAAGATTTCGAGGATATGCGCAAGGAATTGACCCGCCTCAGTTTGCACCAAACCCGTTCCGCTACCCGAGAAGCCCAGCGATTGCGCTCGCGCGCAAGCCAGGCGCGCGATGAGGAGAAGGCCATGGACGACGATGACGACTTGTCCGGTACCACGGACAGTGGTTATGGCGGTTTCGATCTCAGTGAGTTCTTGATGGGCGGCCATCTCGAACGCCGGACGACCGCAGGCGAACCCGCCAAGAAGGTGGGTGTCGTCTTCAAGGATGTCACCGTGAAGGGTGTCGAGACGGGTGCTTCCTTTGTTCGTACCCTTCCGGACGCCGTCATGGGTACCTTTGGACCCGATCTTTACAACATTGTCTGCAACTTCGTCCCTCAACTCCGCTTTGGCCGCAAGCCTCCCGTGAGAGACTTGCTTCACGACTTCACGGGTGCCGTGCGGGCCGGTGAGATGATGCTGGTACTGGGAAGACCTGGTGCCGGTTGCTCGACCTTTCTGAAGACCATTGCCAATGACAGAGGAGCCTTCGCCGGCGTCGAGGGTGAGATTAGCTACGGCGGTATGTCCGCGGAGGAGCAGCACAAGCACTTCCGTGGTGAGGTCAACTACAACCAGGAAGATGACCAGCACTTCCCCAACCTCACTGTTTGGCAGACCCTCAAGTTTTCCCTCATCAACAAGACCAAGAAGCACGACAAGGAGAGTATCCCGATTATCATCGATGCGCTGTTGAAGATGTTCGGTATCTCGCACACCAAGAACACTGTGGTCGGCAACGAGTATGTCCGGGGTGTGTCTGGTGGTGAGCGGAAGCGTGTCAGTATCGCGGAGACGCTGGCCACCAAGTCCTCGGTCGTCTGCTGGGACAACTCCACCAGGGGTCTCGACGCCAGCACCGCCTTGGATTACGCCAAATCCCTGCGCATCATGACCGACATCAGCAAGCGGACCACGTTCGTCACCTTATACCAGGCCGGTGAGAGTATCTACGAACTCATGGACAAGGTTTTGGTGATCGACCAGGGACGCATGCTCTACCAAGGACCTGCCAACGAAGCGAGACAGTACTTCGTGAACCTCGGTTTTTACTGCCCCGAACAGTCGACCACGGCCGATTTCTTGACCTCCCTGTGCGATCCGAACGCCCGTCAATTCCAGCCTGGCCGGGAAGCTTCGACCCCGAAGACCGCGGAAGAGCTCGAGTCGGTCTTCAGGCAAAGCAGTGCCTACCAGCGCATCCTGGACGACGTTTCCAGCTATGAGAAGCAGCTTCACGACACCAACCAGGAGAGCACCCGTCGCTTCCAGAAGTCGGTCGCCGAGTCGAAGAGTAAGACCGTATCCAAGAAGTCGCCGTACACCGTTTCTCTGGTCCGCCAGGTCGCCGCCTGTGTGCGTCGTGAGTTTTGGCTGCTCTGGGGTGACAAGACCTCCCTCTACACTAAATACTTCATCATCCTGTCTAACGGTCTGATTGTCTCGTCGTTGTTCTACGGTGAATCGTTGAATACCAGCGGTGCCTTCTCGCGTGGTGGTGCGCTGTTCTTCTCGATTCTGTTCCTGGGTTGGTTGCAGTTGACGGAACTGATGCCGGCGGTCAGTGGCCGTGGCATTGTTGCCCGTCATAAGGACTATGCCTTCTACCGTCCGTCGGCTGTTTCCATTGCTCGTGTGGTGGTGGATTTCCCGGCCATCTTCTGCATGGTCGTTCCCTTCACGATCATTGTCTACTTCATGTCTGGGCTCGACGTGACCGCTTCCAAGTTCTGGATCTACTTCCTCTTCGTGTACACCACGACGTTTTGTATCACGTCCATGTATCGCATGTTTGCCGCGCTCTCGCCATCCATTGACGACGCTGTCCGATTCAGTGGTATTGCGCTTAATGTGTTGATCCTGTTCGTTGGCTATGTCATCCCCAAACAGTCCCTCATCGATGGTTCGATCTGGTTCGGATGGCTCTTCTATGTGAACCCGTTGTCTTACAGTTACGAAGCCGTTCTTTCCAACGAGTTTGCCGGTCGACTCATGGACTGCGCCTCATCGATGCTGGTTCCGCAGGGTGATGATTTGGATCCTAGATACCAGGGATGCTCTCTCACGGGCTCTCAGCTGGGGCAGACGCAGGTTTCGGGTTCCAGCTACATCGAGACGGCCTACCAGTTCACCCGCCATCACATGTGGCGTAACTTCGGTGTGGTCATCGCCTTCACTGTGCTCTACATTCTGGTGACCGTTTTTGCGGCCGAGTTCCTCTCGTTCGTCGGTGGCGGCGGCGGTGCCTTGGTGTTCAAGCGCTCCAAGCGTGCTAAGCAGCTCACGGCGCAGAGCGGCAAGGGAAGTGACGAAGAGAAGACCCAGGGCGCTGGAGTCCAGGCCCAGTCCAACAGCAACAGCAACAGCGAGACGTTCAATCGCATCTCATCTAGCGATCGCGTCTTCACCTGGTCCAACGTTGAATATACGGTTCCCTACGGCAATGGTACCAGGAAGCTTTTGAATGGTGTCAATGGCTATGCTAAACCCGGACTCATGATTGCTCTGATGGGTGCCTCCGGAGCTGGTAAGACTACACTCCTGAACACTCTGGCTCAGCGCCAGAAGATGGGTGTGGTTACTGGCGATATGCTTGTTGATGGCCATCCTCTTGGCACCGATTTCCAGCGAGGAACCGGCTTCTGTGAGCAGATGGATCTCCACGACAACACCGCTACGATTCGCGAAGCGCTCGAATTCTCCGCCCTGCTTCGTCAGGACAGAAACACCCCGGATGAGGAAAAGCTTGCCTACGTCAACCAGATTATCGACCTTCTGGAACTCGAGGAAATCCAGGATGCTATCATTGGCTCTCTCAACGTCGAGCAGAAGAAGCGGGTTACCATCGGTGTCGAGCTGGCTGCCAAGCCCAGTCTTCTTCTCTTCCTCGATGAGCCCACTAGTGGTCTGGACAGCCAAGCGGCCTTTTCCATTGTGAGATTCTTGAAGAAGCTTTCTCAAGCCGGCCAGGCTATCGTGTGTACGATCCACCAGCCTTCGTCCATGCTGATCCAACAGTTCGACATGATCTTGGCTCTGAACCCTGGCGGTAACACTTTCTACTTCGGCCCGGTCGGTCATGAGGGACGCGATGTGATCAAGTACTTCGCGGACCGCGGTGTTGTCTGCCCCCCTTCGAAGAACGTCGCAGAATTCATCCTTGAGACGGCAGCTAAGGCAACCAAGAAGGACGGCAAGAGCTTTGACTGGAACGAAGAATGGAGGAACTCGGAGCAGAACCGGAAGATCTTGGACGAAATCAAGGCGATCAATGAGGAGCGCAGCAAGATCCCGCTTGATGAGCAAGGCGTGCCGTATGAATTTGCTGCTCCTGTCACAACCCAGACCTACCTCCTCATGATGAGGCTTTTCAGGCAGTACTGGAGAGACCCCTCCTACTACTATGGAAAGCTTTTTGTCAGTGTCATTATTGGTATCTTCAACGGTTTTGTAAGTACCCTTGACCCAGTTTTATCACGTGCAATTGCTAATTCATGCAGACTTTCTGGATGCTTGGAAACTCCATCTCTAGCATGCAGGACCGGATGTTCTCGATCTTCTTGATCATTCTCCTTCCTCCTATCGTCCTGAACAGTCTGGTTCCCAAATTCTACATCAACCGGGCACTCTGGGAAGCACGCGAGTACCCCAGTCGTATCTACGGATGGATCGCATTCTGCACGGCCAACATCATCTGCGAAATTCCGATGGCTATCATCTCCGGACTGATCTACTGGCTGCTGTGGTACTACCCGGCCGGTTTCCCTACGGATTCGAGTAGTGCGGGATATGTCTTCCTCATGTCCGTGCTTTTCTTCCTTTTCCAAGCCAGCTGGGGTCAATGGATCTGTGCCTTTGCTCCGTCCTTCACCGTCATTTCCAACGTGAGTCATTTCTTGCTGAATAAATACTATGAAGCAAACCAGCTGACACTATTACCAGACCCTTCCCTTCTTCTTCGTCATGACCGGCTTGTTCAACGGTGTTGTCCGTCCTTACTCTGCGTACCCTGTGTTCTGGAAGTACTGGATGTACTATGTCAACCCTGTCACCTGGTGGCTCCGTGGTGTCATTTCGAGCGTCTTCCCCAGTGTTGACATCGAATGCGCGTCCTCGGAAACCACTCACTTCAACCCTCCCCCCGGCCAGACCTGCTCTCAGTATGCCAGCGACTGGGTTTCGAGTGCTGGCGTCGGCTATCTTTCCAACCCCAACGCTACCTCGGACTGCCAGTACTGCCCTTACGCCAACGGCTCTCAGTACATGCACACCCTCAATGTACACGATGGCGACAAGTGGCGCTGCTTCGGTATCTTCCTGGCTTATGTGATCATCAACTGGTTCCTGGTCTACTTCATGATCTATTGTGTGCGCGTGCGTGGATGGTCCTTTGGACTTGGTTACGTCTTCACTGCGCTTGGAATGATGCTCGGTAGCATTAAGAAGCTGTTCGTGAGATCTCCCAAGGCTCAGAACTAATGCTTCTGCCACTTTTCCTTGCGCGACCACAGCATTCCTCTATCTGACGGATGCTGGTGCGCGAGTCCTCTCCCATGATTCCTCATGGGTAGAGCAAAACAAACACAAAATATAAACTTTCTATCAGAAAGACATGCAAAAATATATACAAGGCCTATGGGGCACGAGATATAAAGATGAAACAGGAGGATGATAGAGAAAAGCATATCGGTTCGGATTTCCCTTTTGCTTCTGGTTTACGTTATCATGCAGATAGATAGATAGAGATGCATCAGCGTGTGTGTTGGGTGGCTTGGCTCTTTGTCAGCCTTTCTTGTTATTTCTCTTTTTTATTGGGTTATATTTCAATCCATAATAAGTAAATAATGCATATCATTCTACATATTCATCTTATATCCTAGTCATAGTAGTAGCAATTTGTATCATCAAAATTGGTCGGATATTTCTTATCTACCGAGACAAAATGCATCTTGTGCAAATATTTACCCACAACTTTCACAAACATTCTATCCCCTTCCAAGGAAAATATCCAGACCATTTCACTTCCAGTCCCATTCAATACCCATGTTCAATATTGATTCTCCGCAAAATACCACGGCTTCCTCGCGCCTCCATACCTTGCCCCCGGCACACGCATCGGAACCGGAACAGTATCCCCAAATACAGCCGGGAGGTTTTCCCCATCGTCGTTATTCGGTGATGATGACGACGATGACGATGAAGATGACGAAGATTCAGAGGCCTTGCGTTTGCCTTTGCCTTTATCTTCAGTTATCTTATCCTTAAACTCTGGAGTGCCCTTCTTGTCTTCGATAATGGGGACTATCACGCCACATTCCCAGTTTCGGCAGTTCAGTTTGGGGGTCTTTGTTGTGCGCTCTTGGACGAGGCGGCCCCTGTGGAGAGGTGGTTTTGGTTAGTGAGGATTGTTGGGATTGGGATTGGAATTGGGGGAGAAAAGGAGAGTTTTGGTATGCTAGTGTTCAGTATCAAGAAGAACACGCACCATGCACTTTCGGATAAATTGGCACTTCCGATGTAAGCCCATGCGCGACATTGGGTTGTCTCTGACAAAGGGATGGGTTCATCCGGGCGGACGTAGAGGATCTGTCGTTGTGTGGGGAGGGATGTTAGAAATATCATATCTGTACGGAAAGGAGTTGGGGAGGGGAAAGGGACGCACCTTGTTATGCATTAACAAGCCTTTTCGTTGACTTTCGCAGTCGCGGAGTATATGTCGTGGGAATTTCCCGCCCTCGTACCACTTTGACTGGAAACAGACGGTGCCTGCGCAGCGAGGACCACCTTTCGAAGTTGCAATGGTATTCTGGGAGGGAAAGTAAAGACGGAATCGGTCTTCCCATTCGGTGCCCGTGTCTTCCTTGAGAAGTTTGGAGGGATCGTCGCGTCGAGGCACTGGGAAGTTTTTGGCGTAGCGGATAGTGAATTCAGTTAGGCCATCGTCTCCTTTGAGATTGTGAGTTCCCAATGTTAGTTGTTGTGTCTACATGGTAGGGGGAGGGGGAGAGGATATAGGAGTGTGGATACCTTGTGCAGCGAGGTACATGGAGCGAAGGAATTGGTCCGTTAAAGCGCCGACCGAGGAAGCCTTTACGCTCGTAAGCATGTAGTAAATGCTTGCATGGAAAGGGTTGGTGCTTACGACGAGGTCAATATTGAGTGGTATGGATGCACGCAGGTTCAGTCTTTCTACTGCACGACCTAGGCCGCAGTAGCCTGTTCGCTTCCACGCCGTGTCTGTGTGAGAGCCACCGCTGGGACTGTTAGAAACGATCGACGGGGTTAGTGCTAGCAAACGGGGGCATACATAGTGTGGACGAAGGCGAATTTCGATGTTTTGCTAAAGTCAAAATTGTCGAGCTTAGCGATGACATTTTCATGAAGAGTACTGGCTTTCAGGAAATAGACCAGATCTTCATAGAAGAGGGTCTTTGGCTGCTCGGTGCCATTCTTCTTGGGAAGGTCAATGAGAAAGACGCTCTACATCCATGTCAGCAGAAGTTCTCCAGGGAGCTGATGTTCTTGAGCTTATTACATTCTCCATGACTCCATTTAATTCACCCCAGTCAAATGGGGTTAGATTGGCTGTCGGTATTACAATGCGAAGATAACCAGGATGGAAGAGCAGCATTAACTTCGAGTGCATGCAAACGACCTGCTGGCTCATTGGAGGGAAACATAGGCGCAAGTTCCGCATTGTTTCCGTTTCTAATTCGTACTCACGTTTCTTCGCCGAAGGTTAGCTTGTTCGCTAGGCCAAGGTGCGAAATAGCATGCATTGTATGCGGACCTGAATAGAGACAATGAAGGATACTCACTTTAGCATCGTCCTCAGCCTGCATAACCAGCATAAAACGAGTTCTCTTAGTGTCCAATTTACTGAACAGCCATTCCATCTCCCACAAGAATGAGCTCAGGACAGCAAGCTCAAGATCGGACTTCTGCAAGACCTCTTCAATCTTAATATCGTCCCCTCGCCGAGGACATCCGAAAGCCCATGTCTTTTTGACAACACCCTCTGGATATTGAACCGATGGTGTAGTAGATGGGGTTGCGCTGGAGCTTGTAGGCTGGGACGCAGACATAGTCGCACCTCCAGTAGTTACTGTGGGTTGGACACTAGGCCTGAGGGCTGAGTCAATCCTCGATTGTTTGGTTTCACGGAGATCAATGGAGCTAGTGTCCTCGGCCTTTCTTTTAGCAAGTCGTGCGAGGCGGTCTTGCTCCATCTGCTTTCGATCAAGACCGAGGATACCCATGGACTGAGCAGGTTCAGGGTCGCCTGCCTTTCTTTCGTCCTCTTTTACTGAGGAAGACCGAGTGTCTTGAGTCTCCCCATTCTCGGAGTCGCTAATATTTAAGTAACTGGAGGCTTTATGCGAGCCTCCTTCAGCTTCTTGCAACGAGAGCGCGATAGCTCTCTTCAAGTCTTCATCATATTGGTCTTCATTACCAGTCTCATCATCTGTGTCAGATCCGATCACGGACCGCGACTTGGGAAAAACGGGTACAACTTCATCTGAATCCGACTCCGCTGTGAGATCGACGACCTGTCTCTCGGTGCTGCGACGCTGATCGGGCTCAGAGTCGAGATCATACGTCTCAACCTGGCGTTCCTCTTCAGGTGAAACCATATTGGATAGTCTTTCCAATAGAAAATGATGGAGAGTGGGATGATAATCCTAGTAGAGAAGCTCAAGAGGATAGAATGAAAGTGATGGTAGCAAGAGGGCGAGCCAACAATCAGCGGAAAGAAGAAAGGCCTGATGGTAGTGTTTGTACCGGAGACACTGTGTTTACAAGGCTGATGCTAGAGATGCTCCAGCGCCGCAGAACAAGCACAACACTGTATTCATCAAACAAATGACCTCAAAGCTAAGCACAAGGACTCACAGTTAAGAGATACGAAGGTTGAAAGTATCTGGAGTAGGTTGTTAGGAGTGAGGAAGTGCAGGTTCACCACACACCCTGGGATCCTGGCAGTCGGCACGTGACCGAGACGGGCTGAGCTGGTGAGCAGCCAGTTGAACCCCAGTGCACCAACCAAACATCTGCTTCAAGGTGTTTCAGAAGAGGGAAAATGGGAAGATACTAATGAATGTAATTACTGGTCTGCAAATCATAGAGCAGCTAGTATGTTGCTACAATGTATTTATTCACTAACAGCAACTTGCGTTTGATTGCGTTTGGTTAATAAGACACATGCAAGCAGTTGGTCATACACAGCCGCTCCGGATCATGATTCTAAAACTGTCACGGAAATTCCCTTTTCTGCACATCCTTGCATCTATCCATGATCCAAGCTCTGCTGCTTGATCTGAACCCCATCTCCAGATATACCACGCATCTTCGTTCACCTGATAAAGATGGCTGGAGTGGCTCCGTCAGACGGAGTCCTTAATAATGAAGGCTCGACCCAGAGTCTGTTGCGAGAGCATGACCGCCATGATCCAAGCAATCGTGGGTAAGTCGTGCTCAGCTTGCTGATCGATGTCCCACACAATTTGCTGATGATATTGCACGTACCAAGACCAGTAATTCGTTTTGTCAAGCCGCTTTACAACAAAGAAACGGGACTTATTTGTGGGTTTGAAGAACATAATAAGCAGCCGAAGTACCGTGAGGTAGCCGATGAAGAGATCATGAAGATGCTGAAAGTAGCCCAGTTTGACACACAGCCAACGTCGAAGTGTGTCCTGTACCGTCTCCCCCTGGAAGTCAGACTAAGAATATGGGAATGCCTATTCCCGCACGACTGGAGCATCGTGGAGCTAGAGAAATTCGCACAGACAACAGCGGGCCTCGCTATCCTTCTGACTTCACATCAGATCTTCCATGAAGCCTTGCTTGTCTTCTTTCACTCGCTTGCGTACAGCCGGCTTGTCCTCAAGGAGTACGGGGAATCCACTGTGTATTACCTCAAAAGTGTCCCCCTGAAGCTGGATCGATGCATTTATAAGCGCAGGGGATTCATTTGCCTCGACATCGAGTGCGACAAAGAAAGAACATTTGGATCGCTTGTGCTTTCACTTGGTGACAAAAACCATGAAGCGGCAGTCCGACGTCGCTGGGGGTTCTCGCTCTTCATTACCACCTTGAAGATGGAGGAGCCCTTGCGTGTCCACGATTTGACTGTCGCTGTCACTGATTATTGGAAAATACCTGGGTTTGACGAGAACGATTTGGTCCAGGCTCTGTTTAGTGGAGCTTTCAAGGTCCTTGGAAGGCTGATATTCGTGGGCTTCACTAGGATGGAAAGGAAGCGTCTCATCAACCTAATACTCGCGAGACAGGACCCGTGCGTGCAACTCATGCGACGTAGAGATGAATCGGACGACACAACTCGGTAAGTAAGAGCACCTGACATAGTGTTGGTGATGTCTTTGGGCCACCACGTCGGCTCGTTAGATGCATTGCAGCACGAGGTCGATGACGGCAAAGAAAACATCTCTATCCGCGTCGGCCGTTTCAAGGCCAAGCCCCACAACGAGCATACGTTTCTCATTGGGCGTCTTGGCGACAATGGCACTGGCTATTTGACGAGCATAAAGCTGACCAACAACCTCATGTCCAGGAGCCCGGCCACCGAGCAGTGACGTGGCAGTCAGATTGCCAATAGGAAGAAGACTGTCCTCAGCAGGCTCAGAGATTGTGTGAAAGCCCTCTGTTCCTGGGTTTTTGTTCTCAAGTGGCACGTGAAGCTGGAGTAAGTTAGTTGAGATGAGAAGAACATGGCATGATTATTGACTAACCCAATGTCCTAGTCGGCCTTTCTGTGAAATCGTGATTAAGATCCTGTCACTGAACTTGATCAAGGTGACATTCGTCTGGATACCTTTGACATCTCCAACGACCTGTTTCGTGACTGCGGGGTAGGGCAGGTTTAGATCCTGGAGTTGGTTGAGGTCAAAAGGTTCACTATCCATGATTGTTTTTAAAGTGATTCTATGTTTAGAGATACCTTGACAAGCGAGCAAATGAACAAGTTCTCCTTTTATGATGAAGGATAAAAATGAAGATAAACAGCAACACTGAGATAAACACAAGGAAACGCGACGAGGCAGAGGGAGAGGAGAGAGAGAAGAGTGAAGAGGAGTGACTGGCCGTGAAGTACATCTGAGGCGGTGAGTGTAAGTCTCACCGCTTTACGGGCAGAATGTGGCCGCCGCCTGATTTTTTTCACGGCACCCTCTTATCGCTGTTCACTTTTGCTTTCATTCTGGGACCTGGTTTACTTTGTCTTGCAGTTAAGACAAAGGCCAAATCAAGCAAACATGCCCAAGTTTGTTCCCCGTCAGCGAAAGCAAAAGCACAAGCAAAGGGAGGCAACAACCGCCCCGGTAGACACCAATGTCGCCGAGCTTGCGCCCGTCTCCAAGGATGAGAAGGAGGCTAAACGGCAGAAGCTAAAAGAAGAATTGCGAGCACAGCATGCTCAGGTTTCTTCCAAGAAGCAGAAGCGCTTGGATAAGTATATCGTACGTGCAACTCTACATTGGCCATCTACCATTGTCATTTCTAACAGTTTGCGCAGGAAAACAAGCTTAAGAAAGAAGAGAATCTCGAGCTGCTCAAAAAGCTCGCGCAATCCAAGGTCGACACCTCGTCTCTTCAGAGCTCAAAGGAATTAGGAAAACGCAAGCGACAAGATGAAGTACCGGCCGCATCTAGACCCGCGGATCATGACTCCCGCCTTGATCAGGACCTAGACCTCTCGGACGACGATTCGGACGATTCGTTGCCCCAATCGAAGATCTCTGTTAGCAAATCCAAACCCGAAGCACCTGCGCAACAGCCCGCAGACAACTCAGCAACCGGTGTCGGGCTGAAGCGCCCTCTGGAACTCGGTCCGGATGGGTTTCCTGTCCTCAAGAAGCGGAAGCAGGTTTCGAAGAAACCAGAGATAACGATCACGATGCCGGAAGTACCGTGGGAAGGCTTTGGCTCAGATGAGGATCAAAGTGAAGGCGAGGAGTCGGAAGAGGGCGAAGACGAAGATTCAGAGGGAACGTCCTCCGATGGCTCAAGTGATGAAGGAAGCGGTAGTGATGGCGAGGGCGAAGAGGACGACGATGAAGAAGAGAACGAGGCAGATGAAGACGGAGAAGACGAAGCGGAAGATAAGCATAAAGTGGGCCAACCTCGACAATCCGCCTTCAAATCTTGGGCCAGACAACAGATCAATGATGCCATCGGGTTCAAGCCTACCACTGTTCCAGTCGTCGAGGAGCAGCCGTTCGTTCCAGAACGCAAGAAGCCAGTCAGGAACACCGTTGCCGAGGAGGAACCATTGCCCTTGGAACTTCAGGTCACCACAGGGGATCCCAACCGGAAGGCGTTTAGTGTCCAGGTTAACCGGTCAGAGGAAATACAAAATGCACGTTTGGGGCTGCCAGTTGTTGGCGAGGAACAGAAGATCATGGAAGCAATCTACAACAATTCCTCGATCGTGATATGGGGAGCTACTGGTTCCGGAAAGACAACCCAGCTTCCCCAGTTCCTGTTCGAAGCGGGCTATGGCAACCCAGACAGCCCCAACCCAGGCATGATCGGTGTGACTCAACCGCGCCGAGTTGCAGCAGTCAGTATGGCGAAGCGTGTAGGCGAAGAGCTGGGCGAATTCTCCGACCAAGTCTCCTATCAGATTCGATTTGAGAGCACGGCATCTAGCAAGACTGCAATCAAGTTCATGACCGACGGTATTCTCATCCGCGAAATTGCCGAAGACTTCTCCCTCAGCAAGTATTCAGTCATTGTGATTGATGAAGCCCACGAGCGAAGCGTCAACACTGATATTCTCATTGGAATGGTCAGCCGCATTGTCGACTTGCGGAAGACTATGCGTGAGGAAGACCCATCCGTCAAGCCTCTGAAGCTCGTGGTCATGTCTGCCACCCTGCGCATCTCTGATTTCACGCAAAATCCGAACCTTTTCCGTCAAGGACCGCCACCTTTGGTTCAGGCACAAGGTCGCCAGTATCCTGTCACCGTACACTTCTCCCGACGTACCCACCGCGATTATGTTGAGGAGGCATTCCGCAAGGTGTCGAGGGGTCACCGCAAGCTACCTCCGGGCGGGATGCTTGTGTTCATGACCGGACAGAATGAAATCCGGCAGCTGTCCAAGCGTTTGAAGCAGGCCTTCAAACCCACTCAGCGCGGCGAAGCCACTCAGGCCAAGGTCCAGATTTCGGCCAATGATGCGCCCCTTGAGGCGGAGGATCTCGAGATTGGCGGTACCGATCTGTCAATGGCCGGCAACCAGGAAGATGACGAAAGTGATTTCGAAATCACTGGGCTGGATGAACCTGAGGAAGACGAGGACGAGTTTGATCTGGGTGAAGAGGCCATGAGCTCGACGACTCGAGTTCACGTGCTACCATTGTACTCTCAGCTTCCTACCAAGGAGCAACTTAGGGTTTTCGAACCGCCGCCGGAAGGCTCCCGACTCATTGTCTTAGCCACCAATGTGGCTGAGACAAGTCTTACAATCCCAGGCATCAAGTATGTGTTCGACTGTGGTAGAGCAAAGGAGAAGCAGTATGACCTTGCAACAGGTGTCCAGAAATTCCAGATCGAATGGATCAGCAAGGCCAGCGCCAACCAGCGAGCTGGTCGTGCTGGTAGAACTGGACCTGGTCACTGCTATCGTCTGTACTCTTCTGCGATCTACGAGAACGAATTTGCCGAATACACCGATCCCGAAATCCTGCGCACGCCGATTGAGGGTGTTGTACTTCAGATGAAGAGCATGGGACTCCACAATGTTATCAACTTCCCCTTCCCGACACCTCCCAGCCGCGAGGGTCTGGCCAAGGCTGAAAAGCTTCTCAAGAACCTGGGCGCACTCACCTCCGAAGGCCAGATCACGCCAATAGGTAACCGCCTATCTACGTATCCTTTGTCTCCCCGGTTCGGCAAGATGCTGTACGTCGGACACCAGCACGGCTGTATGCCGTACGTCATCGCGCTTGTTTCCGCCCTCGCAGTAGGCGACCTGTTTGTTCCCGAGAACCAGATCGATCCTGTACCAGCCAAGGACGACAAAGAGGGCAACGGGGTATATACAAACTCGGATCGTCTTGAAGACACCGCTCGAGAGCAGCGCCACAAGGACTACGCTCGGGTCCACCGTCTCTTCAGCAAGCACGATGACACCTCCGACGCGCTGAAGTACCTGTCCGCGATTTGCGCCTACGGATACGCCTCCGACGGCGACTCCTTCTGTGATAAGATGTTCCTGCGCGCAAAGGCCTTCAAGGAAGCCACGCAGCTCCGCCGCCAGCTGACAGACATCGTGCGCAACAACAATCCGGGCCTGGTTCAAGCCTATCAGGCACGCTTGCCCGAACCGACTGAAAAACAGGTCAAGGCGATCAAGCAGATCATCACGGCCGGGTTCATCGACAATGTTGCTCTCCGCGCGGACCTTGCGCCCGTCCCGCCTGAGATGCATCGTACCCCCAAGCGAGCCATCGATGTCCCCTACTTCACGCTGATGAGGTCTCGTGACGGACCCGGCTTGGAGCTCGATGATAAGGCCGTCTATGTGCACCCGTCGTCTGTCATTGCGCAGCTATCGGCCAAGGAAATGCCCCAGTACATTGTCTACTCGCATCTCCAGCAATCGTCGCCTTCCATCGTGTCTGCCGACCAGACTCCTAAGATCCGGATGTATCCCCTCACCACGCCTAGCGGACTACAGCTCTCTGCGCTGGCACACGGAACACCATTGATCGAGTACGGCAAGCCCATTGGCAAGACGGAATTGATTGAGGGTATTCCTCAGCGGCGATCATGCTGGGTGATCCCGTCTCTGGTGGGTGAGGCTGGCGGATCGCGGTGGCCATTACCAGCCAAGAAAGTCATCCAGAGGAAGGATGCGAAGGAGGGATGGGTGATTGAAAAGTTTGTCGCATAATGTATATACCATAGAGCTGCTTACATGAAGCAATTACAAAAGTGATGATGATGCAATGAATAACCAGCTGCTTGCCCAGTACTGTAGCAGTAGCCACGATAATAATAAAAATAGAACCAGCACACCCATGCCAACCTGCTAACACCTGATAGAGAGCTCGAAAATCAAAAATACCCACCCAGATGCAATCAGCAAACCCACAATCAAATAAGAAAAAAGAACAATTATTTCTCCTCCTTAATCCCCAACGCCTTCCTCAACCTCTCACTCTCCTCAATCTTCGCCTCCGCCAACTCATGCACCTGATAACTCTTGAACTGGCGTCTCTCCTTAGGCGGCAAATCCCACGCCCTGCGACCGCGTCTCCCTGCAGCACCAGCACCAGCACCTCCACCACGTTCCTTCTCCCTCTCCGCCTCCTCCATCTCCTTGACCAACCTAGCCCGTAACGCCTCACACCTCTCGTCAATCTCCTCCTCCGTCAACACCTTCTCCTCCTCACCCTCACCCTCCTCTTCCTCACCCTCCTCCTTAACCTTCTCATCACCTCCCTTCCCACCCTTCTTCTTATCCTTCATCTCCTCCTCAATCCTTTCATTCTCCTCCTCCAATCTCTCCCTCTCCTCCATAACCTTCACTTCAATCGCGCGCCGCCGATCATGTTCTAGGATCTGCTTATCGGGTTGGCGCTGCTTGAAGGGTTTGCTTGCGGGGTCTGAGAATGAAGAAGAAGAGTTCGAGCCGCTGACGGGCGGGTACGGCGCTCCGTATCCGGCGTTGCGCGGCTTCATGAATGCGAAGTTGCGTTGGACGTAGCCTGAGGTGCCGCTGCCTCGGGGCGTGGAGAGGCCGACGTTGGAGGACATTTTTCCTTTGCTTTGTTTGCTTGGTTCTTTGGGATTCTTTGGTTGTTTGTGTTGTGGTTGCGGGTGCTATGTTTCTTTTTGTAGGTCTAGAGGAAGGGGAGGGTGTTTGGTAGTGTCTGGTGGTGGCTGATGAGGATGTGAGATGATAATATTGCTTGCTTGGAGGCGAGGGTCTGGATCGGCGAGTCATGCGGCGCTGGAGGGAGCTTGTGGTCACGTGATGATAGAAGAAACGATAAGGCCGGAGTGAAGAAGAGATCAAAGTTACTAGTAAGTTAATGAAGCGGTTAGCTTAGATCTGCAACCACAGCACGTCTGCAGTGGACTTTACTCTACAATACTTCGGAAGTTTCATCATCAGCAATACAGCAATGCTTTTCATTTTGAGCGTCTGTATACCGAGACAGCAAGGCCTCTACATACTCTAGGCATCCCTTATATTCTCCCTATTTCCAGGTCTCCCATATGTCCATGTCCAAGGTCCCGTTTTGTAACCCATCGAGGAAAATCAAGCGCGATGTCCCATGAACCCGTTATTCACCAATAAAGACGCCGGCCCCTCGTGTGTGCGTGTGTGTGGACAAAGAGAAACAGAAAACATTGATAAGCTATGGAGGCGTGTCCTCATTTTCATCACGTCGAACTTCAGAGTAACAGAAGAAGGGGAATACATCGACAAGCAATTAAATGGGTAGAGAGGTAAGAAAAAAAAAGTTTCAAGAAGTGAAGAGAGGGCTCGAGGCGAAAATTGTAAGCAATGTAAAAATAGCAAAAGGACATCAGTTTCCGCCGTCACCCTCGTTGTAGCGCCATGAAGCCATGAATTTGGGCGAGTGAGATAACGAAGCTCCGCGCTTCTAAACCTCCTTCAGGCCCACAATATGTATATCCCCAAGTATTAAGAGCAAGTTGGGAGAATGTGCGTGACCAGTTATAAAGATATATTTCATAAGAAGTAAGAATAACGTTCGGAAGGGAACAGGCCTAGGTGGTACTAGTGACTTCGACTGAGTCGCTGGTGACCGGGTTGGCCGACTCACATTCCGCCAAAGGTGTCACCGTGCTTTTCGCCATGTGCTTGGATTCCGAGGAGCCATCAGCATTGCTCTGCGTATCGGTGGGAGGCGGGGTCGGCGGAGCGGCGCCAACCACAGGAGCTCGGCAGTTCTCGACCCCATTCACAGCCCGCTTCGAAGGCTGAGGGGAGGACTTGTGCGAGTTAGGAGGCGTCGTGGAGGTGGCTGCGTGGGCCAGAGGAGCTCCAGAGGGTGGCATGACCCCTCCAATCAACTTTTCAATGGCCACGATCTGTTTGCCATAACTGAACTTCTTCAATTGATCAAGCATCGGCTGAATGCGTATGGCCAGACTGTACTTCTCTTCAGATGTGTCGTCCAGCTGCCCAAGGATCTTCTCTGCAACGGAAGTTAGCAAACATACGGACTAGGTGGTATGGACTGGAACTTACGGATCACATAGTTGCCGTACTGATCACGCATCAGGCTGATCAAGGGGCTGTCCCCTCGATCGTTGACACTCGTCAGCGTGTTGATCATCTGCCGGCGCTGAGACTCCTCGCCGTACTCAATGCTCTTCTCGACCACATTGCTGGCGAACTTGTGCTTGGAGTAAGTGAGGAGTTGGGACATGACCACCGCGATCATACGGGACCGGTCTTTCTCTTCGCCGTTCTCAATGACATGCTGGATGACATAGTTGCCAAATTGATCTGTGATCAACTTTGATGTGCAGGCATGCAGCTCGCCCAAGATAGACTCCCGGTCGACTTCCTCGCAGTGCTCTAGCATGCGCTGAATGACACGGCACCCGTATGGGTGTGCAGCCAGTCGTTCAACTTGGCCCTTGAAAGCATTGATAATAAACTGCACATATTGAGACGGGACTCTCTCAACGGCCTTCTGAATGACATGGTTGCCATTCTGGTCCCGGACACAGCGAAGAACATTGCTCTCCAGTTCTTTCACCATTGATGCTTGCTGATCGGTGAGGATGTGCTCCAATGCCTGTCCTGGATTAGCATCATGTATTGGGAGCCAAGAAAGAAGAAGCTTACCTTTTGAACAACGCGGCACCCGTACATTTGGGTAGACAGGGAGAGAATATGCCCCTTCATCTGATTTGCCAAGATCTTCTTCTGGGTCTGGTTACCGTGTTCGAACAGCTTCTGAACAACGTAATTGCCAAAGACATCCGTCATTAACTGCAGGCTGTTGGACTGGATTTCGCGGAACACCTGTTCCTTCTCATCGCTGTTGGCCGTCTCCAGCTTCTGTTGAATGAAGCGCGACCCGTGCTGGTCGCCACTAAATTCCACAATGTGACCATAGATATCCTAGAATGACATTAGCAACATACATCATAAAACAATCGACTACTACTTACTTTCAGCTCGTAACGCTTATTGCCCTTGTTTTGAGCTCTGAATTCCTCGAGCACTGGACTCCGTACCACTTGTGAAGGATCATGATCACGATGACCCCGAGAGACAAGGGCTGCGGCGCCAATCTGGGCGACAGGGTGGTAGAAAGACAGAGCGCTTAGCCGCTGTGCTTGATAACCCGCAAGATCATAAGGGGGGATTTGCACCCTGTGGAGTGGGTTCGCCGCTTGCTGCGAAAGCTCCTGGTCGGCTCGGAGCTTCTGCTCCAGCAGTGCAGCCGCATTGCCTGTTACTTGACCTGCCGAACCAGTGCGGAAGTGTGCACCATTATCCTGGCCATAAAAGGGGCTGTCGATGCGGTAGTCAGCGGGAGATATCGGATTTGTGTCCGGGACACGCGATCTGGTTGGCTGATATCCCAGGGGTAGCTCTGGCGGAACACCTTCGTTCACATAACCGGTCGGGACTTGGTATTCGGCCTCGTCACTGCCATTTTGATACTTTAATCGCGTCAGGCTTGCATCATACGACTTGTGTGGCAAGTAGGCTGGGCGATTGAGCGCCGGGTGTCCCGAGAAGTTGCCCTCGGCCAGCTGCAGCTTGTTAAGACCAGAACCAAGATCCACAGAGCCACTGCCAGAACGCCCCTCGTAGCCCTGGCTCTCTGAGTGGAATGACGGGTAAGTGGAGTGCGACGGTCGCTGTGGTGCGAAAGAAGCCGAATTATGCGCAGTGTGGGAATATGAGTTCCGTCCAATGTGTTGGGTCATGTAATCCGGGAGAGCAGACTGCAGGGTTGACATGCCCATCGATGTGGTCACGTCATCGCATCTTTGGTTGTCGAGTGGGCTTGTGAACCCTGCCTTTACCGGAAACCCAGATCCCACCGGGCTAGCGCCGAAGGCAGAAGTGTTCACCTGCCGCCTGTTGTCCCCGTTTCTCATTCCGAAATTGCCAAGGCTCATGCTCTCGCCAGCCGGCGAGATGCCGTCAGACCCAGTGCTCAAGTAAGTTTTATGCCCAGCACCGTTGCTAGACCCAATCCCCGACTTAGGCAAGGCAAAATATGAAGTGTCGGTACCATCAGGAAGACCAGCTGCACTGCGTTCATTCGCACGCGTTTGTACGGGAGATGTAGTCATGCCGTTATTCGATCCTCGCGACAATGTTGCTGCCGAGGTGTTGATCGTGTTCCAAGGGAGATTCGGACGGCTATTCCATCCATCGGATTCGGAGGACGAGAGTAAAGAACTTGAGCCAGCCTTGCCCTCGAAAGCATTATCCACGGTGTGCTGATCTGAAAGATCAATGTCAGCAGCAAACTCCAAACAGACAATTGTCCGACCTGTTACGTACCATCGAAACCACTGCCCCAGATACTGCCATTCCAGTTTGGATTTCCACCACTAAAGCCTGATCCCATGCTCGAGGGAGCTCCTCGCGTCCTCTCACTATTGAACCCCGATGAACTCATGTTCCCCGCCCGGCTTGAACGAACCTGTGTAACAGTCAACGAGCTAGTCCACTTCTCATCTGTCCCGCTACCACCTACGTTATGAACTGTGTTTTGGTTGGAAGCCATACTGAATCCTTCCCCGTAGATATGAACCACACCGTAGATGTGCAGCGTATGAATAGTCGTTCGTAGCCGACTGCAAGGCCCGTATATGACGTCGTTATCCCTGCACTATTGTCCTTGATCCACTAGATGACAACGATGAGGATGAAGTAATACGGATAATTATACGACCCGTAACGGGGGCAATAGAGGCACGAGGTGACTGGTGAATACCGAGCAGCACGAGTCAGCCATCCGATCCGAATTGGAGATCAAAGCACCAGTCGCGACCTGTTTGATGGGAGATGGACTTACAAAGGAGTGAAGAGGCCAAACACCTAAGGAAAGGGATGGAAGTGAGATAGGGCGGCAAGCGAAGACGTTGCCGAAGAATAGGATTTAGATTGGGCCCGGAATAGACGCGGTCAGGCGCTGTACAAAATATACAGGGATCGAAGGGGGGGGAGCGACGAAAGGGAGAAGTAGCGTGGCAGGCGAGAAATGCGAGGCGGAGGAAGGAGGGAGGCCGTCAACAACGCAAGGTGACAAGAGCTTGATAAAAAGCGCTTTGCTTTGTCCACCCACGGCCCAGCAAGAAGCCGTAGATCGAAATCGCCAGAAAGTATTGCGACGTTACTATGCTCCGTGCATGCTCCAGGAAGTTCGAATCTTGCAGATCGCCCTCATGTGCCCTCTCGAGGAGAGAAGGGAGGGATGGCCGACACGGGGGGGGAGGAGGATCCGTTTAATCAGACAGAGACGTTAGGAGCTCGGGCGATTCGTAGCGGCAAGGGGGGAGGAGGGACAAAGGGTTAGAGAGAGGGTGCAGTTGGTATGGGCGGAGAATGTGCTTGTTGCGCAAAAAAACGACGTGATTAGTGGAGCGTCGAAGGATGGGAATGTGGACGAGAGACAAGGCCCAGCATTAATGTAATTCAGCCGTGACACAGACAAGCGCAAGCATGACACCCGAAGTGGTTCCGAGCAGATCAGTCAGGCCTTTTTATCGCAGGTTCGGTTCGGCCTCCACCACTAGGCGCTGATGGCGAAACTTTGGAGAGGGTGGATGGAGGGAGGGGAGAACGACAATAAATGACCGAAGGACAGAGATAAAATGATGACAGAGCGCGAGGGTAGAACACGATGAAATGATGAAATGAGGAGGTTTAAAAAAAAAAAAAAGATAATATAAAAAATATAAACGGGAAAAAGTTTAAAAAGGTTTGTTGAGAGTGACGGTCGAAATAAAGCAGGGAAAGGGAAAAAAGGTTATTTAATCAAATTAAGGAAGAGGGAAAAAAAAAAAAGGAAAAAGAAAAAAAGGGTCTGGTCTGGTCAATGTGAGTAAAAGAGACCAAAGTTGGTAGCACAAAAAGCAGCACCCCAAAAGGCCCCCCAGATTTGTGAGCAGAATGACAAGGGAGGGAGATGAGGGAGAGGGGGCAAAAAAAGAGAGAGGAGACGATGAGGAAAAGAAAAAAATGGCGAGAGAAAAATCCAGATGAAGGAACAGGGGAAAAGCACCTGCAGGCTTCAATTCAAGGACAGAAGAAGAAAAGAAAAGGGAATCACCAACGGACCTCTTTTCTGGCAGGGCGCAGGATTGATTCGAGGTGAGGATTGGAGATGATAGATAAGCTGGGCAGGTCAAGCTGGAAAAAAGATGCTGCGTGTCTTGCGGCAAAAAGACCGATTCTTTTTGGCGCCCATCGGTAATTTTACCGCCAGTGACAATACCAGATGATCTGTCGATCTTGCTCAGGTACTTGGCGGGCATATGGCCATCACCGCCGCCGGGCAGGTACCGGGGCGTTTCGCGTTTGCGCCCACCAGGCCCCGTCTGATACGTGACGGACTGACTGGATCTGTCTGGGGCCGCCCAAATTCGTTCCCGCCGCTTCTTTTTTAGGCTTCAATCTAGGCGGCCCCTCTGTCTCCTCTTAGGGCTGTGGTCTACCCTCTCCCTGATTGCCATCCTTCCAATGATGGTCACTGCCATCACTGTTGAGCTAAAATTCCCTTAACTCCTACACCTTACACTGCAAAATATACTTCCATCCACTAATCTGCGACCGTCCCTGACTCTCTGGAAATCCCCTCCCCGTTCTTCTTTGGGAAATTCATGGTTTCACGAACCACATCGGAGACAATCCACCCAACAGCAGGCAGGCAGGCACTTTGGTTGACCGCTACAAATCTTATCCTCTCGCACTTTTCGACAATGCTAATCTACCCCTCGCTGTTGCGTAATTGATTATTCTCTTTTATATCGGTTTTTTGTGTTTTCTCGTTGATCACGATACCCCCATCGGCGAGATGACGGACCATGGTCTGGAATATCTTTGGAACGTCCGAGAAGCTGTCATTGTTCATGACTTACTACTATCAGTTAACTACTACCTCATCCTCATCGGACAGGACTTCCTGGCCAACTCCATCAAATGACTTTGACTCATCTGCTGGCCAACTGACCAACAACTGGCTTCCTTCCTGACTGTTCCGATGCTGACGATTATCGGAGCGGGGTACGGCGTCGTATATGGGGATAATTTGCAGAGGTTCCGAAGTTCTTATTTGACCGTCCCTTGGATAGTCACGGGCCACGGCTCCCATTGAAGATTTGCGGTAAAGGTTAAGTTGCGCTCCAGCCCGACCGATCGGATCCACTAAACTAGCTTGTTTTTTCCCTGGTGATAAATCAGAGTTTATCCTCGTCAACAATCACTAACTAACAATGGTCTGGTGAGGTCTTGTCTCGATAAATTACCTACGCTATTATTCACTAATTTATCCCTATGTAGGGGCGGGATGGTAAACTGTATGATACCTTTGATCATCACCGGGTGTAGTTGAAATAGGAGTCTTACTACACTGCAACAGTAGTAGTGGTACTAGTCGTTAGTTCTTAGCACCCTGGGTACCATACTAGTAAGAGTATCATAATATGATAGACTTCCAATCAACACGTTGCATGGCTATGACACCAGTAGCCCTGCAGCAACCATACGCCCCTAATACCAACCGATACCTCTACCATTATCAGTATGGCGCAATTGCAATCTACTTGCATCTTACTGGATATTGCATCTAATGTGCTATCCCTTCCAGGATGCATGCCTTAGTGGACTTGGGTTCAAATTCGCCCAACTACTACTCCATCCCCGTAGGCACAGCAACACCCATAATATCCTTCTGTCGACTACTTATGTTCCCGACTAGGTATCTGGAAGTCCCATTACTTCCCTCCAATGCTCCCGCTCTATGCTGACTTCAAGTAGAAGCACGCATGGCTAACATATTAGCTCGGCGGGCCTTCTGGAGTATCCCTTGCATCCCCAGTAGGACACCATCACAACGAATTAGGTTTCATCCGCCCTGCCTGCTCAATGGCCGCGGAAGACAGGGGTTATTATTCTGTACTAGCTCACCTTGCCGTCCATTTTTTGCTTTATCACGGATCGCCAATTGGGGGAATTTCATGGCATGCATGTATGTATGTGGTGTAGCTTTAGCCTACTCCGAGAAAATGGCCTTATCATTGATGAAAGATGCGACTGATCTGCGAGACATGCTCGGTTGGCCATATAATGAACGACAAAGAGGCAAAGCGGGCCGTTGGAAAGAGGCCATCCACGGACGACTCTTTTGCCTTGCATGCACATCAACTAGTCCGACCCCGCTGGTTCTTCGTTTCCAGCACAACAACTGTTGTATGGATCAAACAGGAAAAACGAGGAAAGTCGGAAATCGTGGGGAGACAAGCGGGAATCATTTCCAACCATTCCTGGCGTCTCCCCTTCCAACCCAGCAATCCACAACCCCATACAAGGATTGCAGATCCATGCCATGACTGGGAAATTCCCGTGGGACCGAACTCCGACGCGCATGTCATGGCAAGCACGACGTCTTCGTGATATATGTCCCATGATAACAACATTATCAGTACACGGAGGGTACTCCAGAGGCTAGTGCATATACGTCCCCCATAGTAGTGTCCACGGATACAACATTCGAGACACTCACACCAGGTGATGCGTTCTACCTGCAGCGCCAGATATCACTTAGTCTTCTTCATCATCATCATGCCACACGTGCCACAGTTCCACCATCCAAGTGGACAACCAGACTTGTTAACCCGGAATTCCCCGTAGACGGAGTCAAAAACCTGTCGAGCGGAACAATAAATCCTATCGATGCTGTCATACTGATTGCTTATGAGTCACATCAACTGATTCCTCCGCTCAAACACGTTCCTTTATCTCGCTGGGGAATGGACAAGGTTCGTAGCGCGGCTGGTCAACCATGAAAACCTTCCCCATCATCCAGCACACATCACATCCCACGACCTCAACGTATTGCTGGTACCACGTCACTATGCCTTGCTGTCAAATATTAGCATCACAATACCCCACGTCAGCCTGAGACATGTCTCGGTTGTACTGTCTGTACATCAGACTATCGTCTGCCCTTGCATGCCCTCGAGGGAGTTCACCCGCCTTGTGGATGCCGTGTATCTAAGGCCGAAAGAGGGATACATACCTCGTTTGCTATAGCCGGAGTTGGGTTGTTGATTTCTCAAGGCTACCTTGTCACATATGCTAATGGATGTATATCTGCGCAGCCAGTCAATGGTTTTAGTAAGAGAGTTTGACCAAACTAGTGTTTTTTCCATGCAGACTGCGATGAGGAGTCACCATGTTCAATGAGCTGGCCTAAAGAAACAGCTTTGCATACATCAACAGCTAGAAGTGGTCTATGCAGATGCTAGACACCACTGACTTGGGCCAATAACACGCGCGGCAGCCAATATCATTATTCTCGACAAGGATTGTGAACCATAACACTGTTATACGACTTCATGTCCCAGAGTGATTACTATCCGATCAACTCAAGCAGCAGAGTCATTTGACGTGGCACAAAAACACAGAAACTCTAGAAAAGTCCATAGATATATATCAAGCCCTATATGTCCCCTTGATCACATGTTGTCAATGATCGAGCGTCCGGTTAGACATCCAAATTTCTACTTACTATATTGCTGGCCTTGAAATGGCAACATGACTCTATATATAGTATAAACTATTCTCACTGGTGGAGTATTGTATCTGTTTATCTATCCTTCTGGCAAGTACTTACAACCTTAGCTGACTCGGTTCGTCATCTCTCATTGGCATACTCTTCCGTATTAGTTCTTATAAAAGCCTAAAGGGGAACCTCGTCCACACCGATATTGCAGCCGGCTTTGCGAATGATTACTCGGTACACACATGTAGGTAATAGAAACGTACACCTAGCGACAATATATCATGGTATGCTTGCCGAGATATGGTACTTGATTTACATTTCAGACCAACTAAGCTCATTCTACGAAACCTCAAGGAATATGATAAAATAAGGGTGAATCTCGATCAAGCATTGACAGAGTCATTCTAACAATCAGATATCCACAGATTGCAGAATGTGCTAACGAATTCTCGAAAAGACTTGGAACACTCGAAGACTATGAAAGAAACAAGATGATCTCTTCCTCGGATCACACAATTGCTGTGTCGCTTTACAATTATGAAACTAGTGCCTGGTCCAGTTAATGTGACAAGGACGAGCTCTCTGTGCACAATCGCAAAGTTGCTCGGTTCTAGCTAGCCTATCTGGTCTGTTCAACAATGGGTATGGAAAGATAGTACCAACCAGCCCTCCCCAAGTCCCATGACTGATTATAATATCGGGAGAAGATGAATCGTATTGGTCTCCTGTATCACGTAACCCTGCCCCTACTTACGGTGGCGGCCCAGTCATTCATATCGAATTCTCTCACTTTCTTTGATAGCACGTCTGCACAGCCTGAAAAAGTCATTATCTGTATAAGTCTTTCCGGCATCGCCTGGTATCGCGCTTTCTTCAGCCATTACCCAGCTGGTGAATTCCGGATATAGCTCTCGAAGCAATAAGAGGGACGCGACGAATGGAGAGAGGCCGCAATCCAACTCTTTAGCGAAGGTGTAGTTATTTTCAAAGTCTTCAACGTATTGGCCTGCCGTTGAATAATCTTTACGTGACCGTTTGACAAGACTGTACACGAGACTTTGACACGCGATAACGCCATGGCCCAACGCAATCTTACGTATTGTTCTATATGCGTCGTCTGCGTAGTCCTTGTCATCAGAAGTCAATCTAAACTCTCTCGTGAGACCACCGGACAGCTGGCCAACCAACCACGACTGCAATCCTCTCGAATAGTTGTGCCATGCTGCGTAATTTTCATGTGTGGTAGCCGGCCGGGGAAGGTCCAGGTCGATAAGATCCTGTAGACCGGCGAGTTTGAGCTCCTGCTTCACCTCGAAGTCCCATTGTAGGAGGTTTGAACGTCCGCGTAGCAGGAGAGGCAGACCTGGGACATCATCAGGTACAACTTTGGGCAATCTATCTGCTTGCGTAGTTGCCTGTACACCTCTGGTAAACTATAGATGCTCAAGAGAGATGCTGCGTCCCGGTCCGGAGGCCATCTTGGCTTATGTCGACCAATCGGAGAGTTTGTGGAGGGGACGCGGATAGTAGCCCGTTCTTAGCACTTCCGGAGGTTTGAGTTAGATAGGCAAGATCAACCGCCAACAACGACGCGTTTCGGTTCACCACCAACGTTTCGGTGGTCTTAGGTACTTCGCTTTGTATAGCGTCAATTTCCGATGTGTCAGGTTCTGTATAGTCTCACGAAGCAAGAACCGGGCTCATAATCTGTTCGATTCAGCTCTACTAGCAGGGAGCAAAAGCAGAAATGATATGTGGAGTATTGCTCTATCTAGGCGCTGCGCAGGGCGTACTGGTTGGCATGGCGGCGCTCGCGTGAATCGGACACGTGACCAAGCCTACTGGTATAACTGCCTCAACGATTAAGCCAGACTTTTCAGCTAGTGGCTTACAGATTTTCTATCTTCAAGCCTCCAACTTAGAAGTGACCATATGTGAACCAATGCGTCGGTCTCGATGTGGCACTCCAACAGTTTAGGTGACAACGTACGATCCCGACAGTGCTTGATTGACATCAGGCGACCCTTGATCTTACAATGATTTTCTGACAGAAATTCGAAGACATACTTAGTTGAAAGAAATCTAATTATGTTACTACATATGAGAGTTTTAAAGCTGTGTCTACAACGGAGACATCTTCACATCATAATATCAGTACTATGTCCTACTAGAGAGTTTGATATGATGTTCACAGCTGGGGCTATAGTATATTCTTCCAATGTTTTTTCAGATCACCACAGTAAGTTGATTCAGTTCGATGATAACTTGAAAGGCTGGATGAGACTGATTACTGTGAAACTATATACTATTTAGTATCCGAAATCTAGTAGCTTATACTTTGCAGCTCTAGGATGAATGGGTGCTACTACCATAAGTCATCTTGATACGCGAGCTTTACATCTAAGACTAGTGCTCGTGGACTTGGAGGCCCTTGACTATTTGGAACTATAGGCCTATTTGGAAAGAAAGCACGAGCCATACTAGAAATATACTCGAGCTTTCATTTAGTCTCATTGATGTGGCCTGCTAGTATATCCTGTCAGTGCTAATTGATTTTGGTGGTGATTTACATCCACTAAAGGCATTATTAAGGAGTCCGCAATAGCAGAATATGTTGCGAAGAGTGGTATTGAATCCAGTAATATATACCTACAAGAAAAGAAGAAGAGTAATTATAAATGTTTGACAGTGTGCAGCTGGATCGTCCGCTTGAGTAATTGTCGAGGACTAGCGTTAGACAAGACTAGGTGGAGATGAGATGTCTTATACAATAATAGGGTAAGCAACGCAGTTGAATGAGGATATCAGGGACTTCTCAAAGGGTACTCTGTATGTGTTGCAATATTGAACACACCACTAGTATATATGTTGAATTAGTCTTCGAGAATTCAAACTCCTAACGTGGTACGTCGGCTTTCTTCTACTGAGCAGGAGCTTTACATATATCCTATAGTATCATTACTCAACAAAACCATATGCACCTTGAATCTAGGTAGTTGCATCCCCTCTACAGCCGATACTGCCAGTACTACAGAAAAAAAAGGAAGCAGCTAGTCTTCATAACATCACTCCTCAGACACCTGCAAAACATACTGACAGATTCATAGCTGTCCCTGTCAAATCCCACATGTCTCTGAAATCATTCCACAAGATCATATTGAAACATTCCTAGATTTATCTCTCTACAATAGTAACAGCAACCGGTGTGCAACGCAATGCACGACATGAATCTATCCCCTTATTAGTATATCACTTACCCCTGACTAGTTGAACGATCGACATACCAAGATCGCCAGAGATACCAGATACCTGATGCTGCGACTGTGACTGTGACGTGAACTTGGTATTCTGCAGGGGAGAGGGTGTGGGGTCGAGTGATGCTTTCAGGAATGTGGCGATTATCGCGCGTCGGATCCGGCCAAGGAGTGCTTGTTTTATATTTAGTAACGGCATGGTTGATTGATTGATCTTAGACATATGATGTATGTTGTTTCAGTTCTGAATACAGATAGGTGGACGTTTCTGGGGGTTTTGTCTTGTAAGGCTATTTAGGGAGTGTCCTTTATTCTCCGATGCTTATTGACGGGTTTGATTGATAGTCCTGAGTGACTTTGGTGGGCGGCTTGGGAGAAGGTATGGGGAGATGATATCTTCGTTAGCCATGTTTTCGGGGATTTATATCTTGGCATAATTTCTAATGTGGGACCGATAGTAGTAACAGAGACACATGATATGTAATCGGTTTTCCTGAGACGTATGAAGTATATAAGCTTGAAGCCGTGGAATTCTATGGCTGCCACATCGAGGACACATGATAACCGTATACGGTAGTCCTTACCGCGGTGTATATATTTAGCCTGGGACTGGACGGTGGTAACCTCAGCTACGAACCAGGGGGTCATGGTATTTTACTTCTTCATCCGCCACATACTATAGTACGATATGTCTCAACATACTGATAGTCTCCATGGCAAGATTGAGATGTACAGTGTACAGACTATCCAGAATATGGATAGGCCGCTGTCAAAGTCTGGAATACGGAGGTGCCTAACCGTCCGTTGTGTTTCACCATCGCTGACAGATGGACCCTGCATTAGTTGACTAGCACATGACAGGTGGTTTCTGGATGTCATGTGAAAGAGAATTCTACACGTCAGTCCGCCCGTAAGATCTTACAGGAGAATCAGCAGATGCATGGTCATCCTCATCACATGTGATGAGACCAATGGCCGAATGCTAAGTAGTCATGTACGTTGTTGTCCTTTGCTGGTGCCAGCAGAGCTTTGCTTTGTTTGGATGTTTTTCCGGGCCACCGGCTGATTTCTCCACCGTCCAATCACTTTCGGAAGTTACCACAAACAGGTTGGCATGATACTATTGCTTGGCGAACCAAAACGTCATTCCATTCCCTGGACGGAGAGATGAAGAAGTTAAAATAGAAGCGTTGCCACGATGGCATCTCAATAAGCCGAAAAGGGTCCTCCGTTCGGAGACAAAAACAATCTAGATAGTAGATAGTAGATAGATTGTCTTACCCCTCCCTACTGCAAGTACAGTAGTAAACTACTAGTAGTTAAGTAGAGTAGTGCTACTGCTAGCCTTGTGGTCCTGGGGGCACTGAGACCTTGTTGGTTTTCGCTTTCAGGGGGAAGCGCCCAAAGATGACCTAAAAAAAGGACGACAAAAGAGGGGAAGTGCAGATGGACAGAATAGAAAGAAGAAAAAAACACCGATTTAGCTAGCGTAGGTACCAGTTAGCTTTTTTTGAACAGGGGTGGGCAGCGAATGATGAAGGGTTTAGTTGGCAAAGAATGGGCCAAGTCAGGCACCCTCGACGCGTGATAGGCCAGATGGCCGGAATGGGGAAATTACCGGCGAACCTTAGCAACCACGCCAGTGACCAAGCCAAGGCCGACTAGGCGAAAAGCGGAGTCTTTGCCCACGCTTGAGTGGAGGGTGAAATACGAGCTTAGTCCCCTTTTGGTTGAGGACGAGTAAACAGCTGGACTAGAAATGACTAGCAAGTCTAGCAAAGGACTCTGCCCCAGGCCACCCCTGCCTGCACTCGGTCTGGACTGCGCCTAAGCGCCCTTGCGCCTCGTTCCTGTCGTGCCGGCGCCCACCGGTCTGCCTCTCCCTGGCCCTGCCCTGCACTCCCTCTCCTCCTCCCTCCGTCGTCTCCTCTTTCTCACCCTTCCTGCGCTCGCTCTCTTTTTCTGCTCTTTCTTTCCCTTTGTTCCTTTTCTTCCATTCTCCCAGGCGACAGACCCCATACCAACCCCTCCCCTCATTCTTCCTCCTTCCTCCCATCCCCGTCACGTTCTCTTTTCGCTAAGCAGGTGTCGGCTTCACTCTTTCAGCTGTTCACCTTGCTGTCCGTTCGTTCGCTATAACCAACCTGGTCTATTTTCATCCCCCCAGTTGAAGCCAACCTCCCCCACTCGCCTCGACTACCTGATCCTACCGACCTGATACATTCCCTCCTTTTGTCCAACGACCCCGTCTCCAACCGGTCCTTCGAAAGAACAAAAAAGCAGAATCTATTCACTCTCTGATTCTATCGCCGCGAGACCCTTGTTGAGACCCATCGTAAGTGACTGTCGACGACAGGCTGCTGTGCCGTGCCATATCCAGAATTGACACGGGTATTCGGGAAGACAGTACAACTTCAATTCTTGAAACAACATCTTCGCGTCTATCTATCGAGAAGTACGCGGTTACTATCCCAACATTTTCCTCGGATTGCATCCGAAGACCCATCAAAAATCCAACAAAAAAACCAACCATCAAAATCATGTTCAATCCTATTTCGAAGCTTGTTCGGCGCGGCGATTCTGGAAACGACGATGGACTTTCCCCCTACATGGTCGATCTCTTGATTTCCCTGCTGGTTCTCATCTTGCTCGGTCTCGCCCTGGTTGGTGCACTTATTGTTCTGCGCCGCAAGCGCCTGAGCCGCGAACGATCTGAACTTCCTGTACATAACGGGCAATGCGTGCCAAATCACCGTCGATTCACCGTCTCTGCTTCGCCGAACGCCAAGACAGAGTCCGTTCTGGTTTATGACGAAAAGCGCAGTCTCATTGAAAATTCGTCGAGTCCCCCGCCCAGTCCAGTTCCCGAAATTCGCATTACATTCCCAGAGGAGGAGGACGAATCCGGAAAGCGCAAGTCGGGTCGAGTTGTGGTTGTAAGAATTACCGACGCAGGTGGAGTGGGCTTGGAGCCGTGCCATGAGGAGCTTCCGCCGTATCAATCCAGCGATGCGGAGCGATTCCAGTCGTTGGATATTGAGCGCATGGGTGGACTCAAAGAAAAGGAAGCCACCAATAGATGGTCTTAGAAGGATCGAAATGCTCAACGACAACGGTTATCTGCTCATTCTTTCCATCGACTGATACCCCCCTCAAATGACCGATGTCGCCTGTTTGTCGCACCTGGACGAGATTCGAAAAGCATGACGATATCCCGGCGAAGATTTGCCTCGTTTCCATCTCCGTATTTAGACCGCCCTGCTTCACATTACCTTCGCGACTTGCACATACGCAAATACTCCGTCCTGTTTAGCCACCACGCTCGCCAATTGACCCTGGGTTTCAGTATCGACCAAGTGCAAGCGCGTCAAGTTTCCAAACTGACCGATTAGTGCGTACTGGCCCGACCTCTGTACAGCAAGGCTTGCTGGTTTTCCTTGATATTTTTGTGCTTTATTCTCCTTGATAAGGCGTTCATTTCTTGTGCTTGGCCACTTTGGTTCTCTTCACCCTGCCACGTCACTAGGGTTGGAGAGACGTTACGCATTGGTTTGGTTGAAGTTTTCATTCTCCTTTGCATTCTTATTTCTATCTTATCATTCTCTTCTCCCACGCTCGCCCTCTACAAGTCTCGGGTTTGCGTTCCGGGGTGTCTTACAGCTGGATAATGTATGTACCTAGTCTGACTCTGCATTGGATGGCCGCCTCACGAGGGGTGAGCCCCAATGAATGCGTTTATTTGATAAATACATGAACTCTTGATCAGCGACTTGATGAATTGCATCTCCGTTGGACCGGTGTCCAACCGTCCAAAATGACATAAGCTTTGACATAGGAGTGGCATTCGCTTTCAGCCGTGCTCCTACGACACGACGAAAGCAATTGAGCCTTTGCTCGAGGCCACATGGCCTAGAAGCCGTTCGCACTATTAATAATTAGTCTTGAAAAACAAAGAGAGAACCCCTTTGTCTTCCCGCTGAATTCGCTTGCCCTTCTGAGTGGCAAACAAAGCCTGAAAGGGTTCTTTTGAAACATTCCACCAAAGGAACAGGGTTAACTATCTAGCCGTGGGACTGAACTTGGAGCTAGGAGTTACTTTATACCGAGTACTTAATCGACATAAAAAAAAAAAGAGATCATCGGTTCCTTCATCTAAAACCACGCTGGGAGCAGTCCGGTAGTATCTCGTAAGAATATAATAATATGGTTAGACTTGAATGGTTACACAGATAGATCTCTGACTTGCAGGTTGTACAAAGTAACTGCATTGGCTTGTAGTGTGGAACTTACTACTATAATGAGATACCTACTGTATTGGGTTAGCACGTGGATACAGTTAGTTATGCTAGGCATAATGGGTTATGTAAGGTGGCTAATGCAGATTATATGCTACTAGTAGTACAGAGTATAGTTGGGCCCACTTTTCATTCTGTATACTATGTCAGTCGATTCAAGCTGATCAGATTGAATGGTACCATCCTGCATTAGAACGATCCTAACTTTCATCCATGAGAATTTTATTGGCTATTGCCAGCTGGGATAAGGAGCAAGTTACCGACTACCTACCCCAGATTTCACCTCATTCACTATTCGAAGCATTCGCCAGTCAGTGGGATCGAACAGTGGAAAGTGAGACAATGCATCTTCAGAGAAGGTTATAAACCATGGAATGTACCTCATGGATAAAGTACATACTAGATGGACCCTGCCATGATAGTGTGTCGTCCAATGAATGTGTGTGCTTGTCCTTCCTTTGTCTCATGTTCTTGTAAGTTCGAATGCTACCACGTGGATGTGCTATACACTCCTGGACATCGGAAGTTGTCAGGGGAGTAGCTTCAGCATGAATGGGTAGAGAAATACTTCCTTTAGTGTGGTGAGAGCCACAAGATACTGATGACTCTTAACGGTTTTAGTTACCTTGGGTTCGACCACCGCACAGAAAGGTAGAGAGTGGAGAGTCTGCTGGATGATGGAGCGAGTTTGAGACACCACTATGGTTGAAAGATATCCCTGAGGAAATCGACCTACTGTCGTGAGGGATTCAGAGATACTTGCAATGCTGGTTGTCTGAGTTACTCGGGTCAGACCACCGTACAGCAGAATAGAAGATGGAGAGTTCGCTGTATGTCGAATGGTGACTGAGACACAATGCTTTGACTGAAAGAATAGAGAGGAAAGTTTCTCAGTGAAGGCCGGACTCACGAGATACACAGGGCCTGCGCAACTAGAAGACAGGAATCACTATAAGCAACACAATATGAAGACGAGTGTCTCAATCGGCTGTGTCCGTCTCCATGAGTCGAAGAAGGTATCGTCTTCATGAAACCAGCAAGTCACAAGGTCATTACCAAGGGGTCTCGATCAGTCGATCCTCAATGGCAAGATGGATGGGACCGAGAAAGGTATCCATCAGGATCAACAGACACAGAAGTGACACTTGGAATTCAACCTATAAAGATGTCCACTACATCCAGGGTCTGATTGAGAATATCACAACCCATCTCATCCCATCTCGTTCCATTCTGTCTCATCTCAGTCTACTCCCTTGCACCATGGCTACTATTGCTTCTGCTCCTGCTCCTGCTCCTGCTATGATGCCCGTTTCTGATTCCACTCTCATTTCGGACACAGCAGCTCCAGGTCCGAATCATAATCCAATGCTGGATTCGTTTGAAGATTTAGCTTCTTCTTCTTCTTCATCTTCAGATCTAGCGCTAGGCCTACGCTCAGGTGCTGATCTAGATTTAGCTATGGAACTGGGTTATGATCTATGTTCTGACCCAGCTTGTGCTCAAGCTTCTGCCCCAGCCCCAGCTTCTGACGCAGCTCCATCTCCTGTTCAAGCTCCGTCATTTGTCCAAGCTCCAGCTTCTGACCCAGCTCCAGCTTCTGACCCAGCTCCAGCCCCTATCCCAGCTCCAGCCCCAGCTCCAGTTCTACCTTCCTGGCTTCTTAAACATGCCCACATTCCTAAAGGGCCGTCCCGCGACTTGAGACGCTACCTGGCGTGGCTGCTGAGGGGAGCCAAGGTGCCTGCCTTCCCATGGGGGCCTGAGATAACGCGGATATACGGAAGCACAGCCGATCTTCGAGTAAGTATTTTAGAATATTCCTTACCCCTTCACAATATATTATCATTGTCGGTTGCTAATAACCTGCATAGTACAGCACCTGGGCAGTCAAGGATGAGGCTATGGAGAAGGCTGTGCAAGTGCTCGACGAGGCTGGATTACCACGCTGCAAACATGGTCGTCGTTGCGCGGTCTTCAACCCTGAGTACGCATTGCTTCCATTCCCTGATCATCATTACCACACAGACCTCAATTTTCGCACTACACACGTCACCAATGGCGTTTATCTGTACCGGAAGTCGCGACTTTTCCCAACTTTCCCCGACCCGCCACTTGATGACCCCAAGCCTGATGACCGATACTATATGCTCAGTTCGGACGACCGGCTCCCAGACTGGAGCGACCCTTGTGTCAAACGCTTGCCTGAGGACGACTATCCTGTTATTATTCCTAATCCTGCCCGATATCTGGAAGCCGTCTGCCTGCTGTCAATTCGTCACTACGAAGGGCAGCATGGGAGTCGCTGTTGGAACGAGGAGGAATCCGACATGATGGAGGTCCTGAAAGATCGATTCATCGGTATATTGAGTCTGCCTGATCTTGATAGACCATGGCGGGAATATGGTAGACGAAACCTTGACCGCATCTATGGCGATCGTATGGATGACTATAATGGTCATAAATACCGGCTCTTCCTCTATCTTGATATGAAGAAAAAAGGTCAACTTCAACCACCGGAGACCGTGGAAAGGGATGAATGGATGAGGTCTATCCCGGACCTTGTAAAGGATTTCGGTCTGCCCCTGGAGCTACTAGGACCATGATCACATCGACTCACATGTCGTTTCGCTCTGTGAATAATAGGTTGACAGACGACGGTCTTTGCCATATTTCGCGTACTATCCTCTCGCTTTTTCTCTCCTTTACATCATTGCGCTCATTACAAATATATATAATGTCGCTACTTAACGCTATAAACACTAACTAATAATGATAACTCTTTTTATACGGAAGTATGACAGATGTGTATTGTGTTCCAAAACCGAAGGTGTTTTCTGTACTAGGGGAGATCCCTTCAGCACCAGTAATTTTGTAATATAGAGTACGAGGCATAGATACAGGACATTAGACATTCTGATGAAGATGGAAGAACCCGAAATTACTAATGAGAGACGATAACAACAACAAAAACATGTATTACGGGGCAAGGAAAGCAACAGAAACAGTAAGAACGAAAACAAGAAAGGAGACACAAGAAAAGGAACAACATTGAAAGAAAGAGAAGCCCCAACCCGCACGTTCGAGCGAGCTCAAACTCAAATGGCCGCGTCCCAGTCATATCCTGGCTTGCTTCGCTTGAGAGAGGGCTTCGCAAGCTGCAGCGACGCCCACTGTCTATCCGAGAGCCGGCGTCGGTAAGATTGACCGGAGAAAAGCTTCAGAAGCCTCTGAACGTCATCTGCGTCCCTTGCGTTTTGCTCTTCGGATCGCATCCCGCAAACGTGGGCTTTGAATTGAATTAGTTGTGCAAGTGGAAGGAAGGGGAGATCACAAGGATCTAGACTGCCGATCGGTTGCAGATTTCCCGGAATATCAGGAAACTATATGAAAAAGATCGCGACCATATGTCAGTACGTAAATTGCCCCAAGGGAATCTTGAATGGGAAAAGGGAGGAGGTGGGGGGGGGAAGAGGGAGGGTATCCATCCTGAGACTCACCAGATCAGTTGGTATGATGCCGATGCGAATGCTTCCGTAGGTCGTTGCCCAGTACAGCTGGTCTCGCTGCAGTCCGAAATATGGCATAGTCGACAGCTTCTCCTTGATCCTCGGGGCAATATCGGGGGGCGAAACTGCAATATCAAAATTGTCCTAAAGCTATTGGTCAGCCTGGACACTGTATGGCAAGATTAGTAGTACTCTACACACCCCGACGGTGCGGTGTTTGACGTAGCAGCGCACTGCTGCACCCCCAACTATGACACATTGGGCCTGGTCGTACCCGGCAATACCTCGGAAGTCCGGAGTATCCCTTAGTAGTTCAACAAAATCTTGGATCAAACGTAGCATGGCGTTGTCAGGATCCATGATGCTATCGGTGTGCCGGAGAGAATGGTTGGGCTGGAGAGAAGAGAACTGCGCGTAGAGGGGAAATTGGAGAAGTGTGATACACAGGGACAGATATCGAAGAAATGAATGGGCTGGAGAGAAGAGAACTGCGCGTATAGGGGAAATTGGAGAAGTGTGATACACGATGGCAGATGTTGAAGAAATGGTTGGACTTGCTCGTTAATTTATACATGACGAAGGGTCTTCTTAAAGTCTAAAAGCATATGAGAAGAATGACATGGAGGCACAGTCGCTTTCGCAGCATTTGCGCCAGCTGTGGACGATCACGAGGAGACTGAGTGCAAGCTGAACGCCAACCTCAAAGCCAGTTCTAAAGGCCAAACACCAAACATTTCCAATGAGAGGACGATGAAGAACGCTGTGGCGCGTCCATGTTGTTCTCGCTCAAGGAAGATTCTGAGGCTGAAACCTGCTACCAATGGGTGAACCATCGCAGTAGTGGAGTAGCCAGGCTGAAATGATAGAGTGCAATTCGGTTATGAAGGACCTGAGACCATTAGAGCCTGGTGAGACCGTATAATCCAAAGATAACAGGCCTGAAACAAAAAGGACACCGGAACACACAGCCAGCGCAGGGTAGGAAGGAAACTTTTCGTGGCGCTGTCAGAGAGAGAGAGAGCGAGCGAGCGAGCGAAAGAGCCCTGGCGATAGTTCAGACGTCGCCAGGTCACAGCTCCGGCGGTGATAATGCTTCTTGACCGTGTATAAAAGGCATGGAGATAGAAAGAGCAACTCTCCGCGGGAGGGCGCTTGGAGTGGAGAAACAGACATGTGCGATGAAGTCGATATAGTTTATTCATCCTTCTAGCCAGAAGCAGCGACATTAATTTTGCCCAACAGTCTAAGCCGAATAGATACTGTAAAAGAATATCTTTTTCGTCAAGAGGAAGAACGTCCTTTCCAGCATGTAGTGCTGTTGATGTTGGAAAGTCAACGAATGACCATCCGATTGGACAAGTGATGCCAGCGAGCACGTGGTGAGCCACCTCGTACTTCCAAGACATTGTCCAGTTCGTGGGCAGTCCTTCCCCTTTCTTTATCGATAGGGACCTCAATCTGGCAGGATTTACCAGCCCCAAGCATCATGGGTGAATGTATTAGCGGGGAGTTCTGTGGCTTTTGAAATAAGGTTGGCAGTTCGTATTTGCAAGATGCTATCCGTTAATGGCTACTTACTAGTCGAACGGCACTAAATTGAGAACAGACTTTCGGGCCCGGCCAGCCTATGGCAACTTCGCATTTTATCGCCAACCTTAGCGGAGAGCGTCAATATTTCTGACTGGTGGGTAACGGCAAACCGACTTTGAGATGTCCCTGCTGTCTTACTCAAGAGATACTCCGGAGAAATGAAACCGGGAAGCCACTGTTAAGGAACGTACCTCTGATGTGCATCCTACATCCGAAGGGCTGGACATGGGACACACAATCATATCCCGATCTTCGGAATTTGGCTGCACTTGTTGCGGATCCACAACTTTCCCCTGGCGTCTATCCCAAACATCATCCAGTGTTGGGATGACTGACATATCACCAGCTGGTCTGTGCCGTGGGCTTTACACAGGAGACCGTGTGGCGAAGCTGAGACCTTTTCAGGGCCCAGCCCAACACCCTCCCATCGATACCGACAATTCTGGGGTCATTACGGAGTAGCACTAGTTATTGACAGCAACCCTCTCATTCTTTCCTTCACTAGCGTTACAGATTTGCTAGGCCCTTCTGATTGATTGAACAAACCAGCCTGCATCTGGCGATCGCGATCGACGGCCTCCCGTCTTTTTGACTTTGGTACGCCTAGAAAGCACTTCCTCTTCCTTCAACTCCGGCCTGAGACAAGAATGCCATTAGCTGGTGCCACTTTCATTGCACAGAAACTCAGTATGCGGCATTTACTACCTGCTTCTTCATCACTGATTTTTCACAAACAATACGCAGAGTTGAAGTTCTGTAGTAGCCTTTTTCGGTACTGACAGCTGTCAACAGATCGCTTGATCACAAACACTGATCTGCCAGGGTGACCACATGCACGGTGGTTCCATTTACACGGAACACAATCAAGAATGCTTGACAGGTACAACGACGATAAGAAGGTCCATCACCGCAATTCGCACGAGGTACTTCTTCCAGGGGTATATCTTTCGGAGAGGTCGTGTGTACGCACAACCTTCATATAGACACCGACGTCTCACACAAGGCTTCAGTCCGTAGGGAGAACCTCAGAGAACAGTTGTCTCAACGGGCTGGGGAATCTCTGTCACTGAGTAGGCAACTAGACAAGTCTTTCCCTGGAGCAAAAACTTAGTGGCGTAAGCTACACGTGTGGTATGGGTGATAGGCGGCAGCGCCTCACAGTTGTGTGCTCTGAAGGTTCTAGAAGGAAGTTCAGAGGCAATCACCATATTAGCTTAAACTTAAAAATACAAGCCCCTGTAGCTTCGCCCCCCTCTTCATGCGTCAAACTGATGCTCCAACATTGTGGAAACTCTAAGAACGATTGATGGATACCCTGGTCCTTTTCCGTTTCTTATGAGACCGATACTTTCTGCTTCTGTGATTGTGGAGACCTGACATACCACAAGCGTTGTTGCGTCACTTCTTTCATAATCTAGTAGTGATTAGTCTTTACCGGACTGTACTATAGCCAGGTACCACCTAATCCTTCATTACCTCTGCTGCCTACACGACCTCTCTTCATCTTCCTCCTTGAGAAAGTCTGTTTGAGGACCCCAGATAGATCCTAGACAGATCCAATCACACGCTTCCCCTTCCCTGGAGATTCTTTCCAATCCCCCAACCCCCCAAAAAAGGGGTCACATGCCACACTTTCTTCCTGTTACCACCATGTGTTGCAACTTGCCTGTATATGATAAGTATAGTAATACACTCATACGATGCTCCACACACCCTTCTCACTGCACGCCGCACTATTACTCAGTATCAAATGGTAAGAAGTCAACTGCCAGTAGTAGTAGTAGTACCAGCCCCTCATATCCAGGCAGACAACTCCCGTATGCAGAAGACTAAATTCGCACGTTGCTGAACTAGGTCCCCTCTTATGGCGGCGATCGATTAGGTTTCGCGGCTGATAATAGTTGAACTAAGTAGTTATATGAGATGGGTGATATAACTAACTACCATCTACTGCAGGTAGTGAGTCATAGTGAACCATTGAACTATAGTTAGGTTAAGGCGGGAGCGGGAAGCAGGGACCTACAATCAATCAAATCCATCTACTGTCACTGTCATACTGTCATAGAGACTTTTGGTCCCTAACTAGTATGAACTTTATTCGGCAACGCCCTTCTACGTATCGGATAGTAGTACTTCCATAGTTATCTCCGATAGTCCGAGAGTCCGATGGTCCGATGGTCTAAGGGTGGAAACTAAGGAGACCATGCCGTCTTCAGCTATGCCATAACGTAGTTCACAGCCGAGCCGGGTGGTGAACTACTCCGGAGTACAATCTTCTTTCTGGCCGCGGATTTGTGTAAAGTTCCGAAAGATAAACAATTTTTATAATTTGCACTATTGAGCGCCAATACTAGTCAGCAGTATTATTCAGATTAAAAATTACTGCGACAGCTGCCACCTATTGCCACCTATTGGTCCTATCCGGGATCTTGAAGCGTCACATACTGTATTATTTACCAGTATTATTACCCCAGTTTACAATCTGGTCATTCTTGCATTAGTATTTTGGAAATAGTTAACAAATCTGCGGCCAGAGACGATACGTCAAGTCTACGTTTACTACCATGGAACGATGCACCGGTTACCCTAATAAATACTATGACTTATTTATTTGATTTTCCAAGGTGTGCCTGAGTGGGCCACGGCAGTAAAAAACATCGCAATGGAAGAGAAGGAGTGTCAAAAAGAAAAAAAAAAAAATAGCATCAGGAACAGTGAACTTTTTTTGGCGTGCTGCAGGGCAAAAGGGGTATTTACACAAGTTGCAAAGCATGGGTGTTAAGATGTACAGTCATCCGTCGTAGCAAAAGGGTCATGAGTGAGTCAATAATAAAAAATCCAGGAAAATTATTTGTTGTTTCTTTTCTTTTTTTCCTTTTCTTCTTTTGTCTTTTCTGGCCCTCGTTTATCCATCATCGATCCTCTTTGCCTGAAACCAAAATAGCATGTGGCGTTCATCGACCCCAACGCGAAAAGTCCAAGTTCTGCAGAATATTCGCGTCTGCAGCTGCGTTCCAATCGGTAGCAAAATCGGTCCGGACAGAGGTGGTGCGCGAGGGTACTTCTTCGGAGAATATGTTGGCTTTGGTGTTGCGGCGCTGGCCGGGATAAGTCCCTTCCGCAGCCTCAGAACTTTGAGCCTGGTTTCCTAGTGCCCGCTCACGAAGTCTCTTGATCTCGCGCAGTCTGTTGCGCCACGATGAAATGTGCTCGCCTCCTTGGCTGTGCCAGACAAGCGAGAAAACAGACGCGTTGAGGGCAAGGATGCGAACGAAGGGAGCAAGGTTCTTCCCGGAGATGAGTTTGGGCACCGCAGCAGGCGATATTTCCGGGAACCCAGGCTTGCTCATCACCTTCACTTGGTAGAACATGTTCTCGAAATCAGTCCGTCTGGACTCCGCACTGCCAGGATCAGTGGTGAGACGGCACACAGGGTTGATAACGATGTTGACAAAGTTGAATTGGGAGGGTATGGTATTGAAGTTGAAAGGTGTATTCGACCGGTTGAACACGATGTTAACGAAATCATTTCCTATGTGGCGTTTCTTGTTGATGCAGGATGGGTCATTATCAAAGTTCGTAGGCATCATTGTCGGAACATGGTAGACAATCTCGGTAACCCGGTCACGCCATGCATAAGTGAATTGGCCATCAAAGTCCGCATGCAACCCTTGAGTATTGAAACGAGCACCCTGAAGCGGAACTTTGGTTCCGAGTCTTGACAGAAAGTATTCATAGTCTGGGCTGCCGCTGGTATTCGACAGGATCTCTGCTTCAGTGGTCTGGCCGTTGTCGATGTAGATAACACCGATTTTGTGTCCATCCACAATGTCATTGCGGTCAAAGGTGTTGAGTGCTCGGCGTGTGATGTCATCTTCGGGAAGGGGAATAGGCTGCATCACCGTAGGTGTCGGGAAAGCCGTGGTTGTCAGCTGAAGCATGATATGACTCGGAAGGACAGCCGTGCGCATGGTGTCGGAATGCAAGTGGGCATCTGGCGTGGGTGGAACCTGGTGAGGAAGGACGGGCGCAGTTCGTTGCTGAAACATTGCGTAGGTAGTCCCTGACGCCTGCCTCTTGGTGACTTGAGTCAAGCCAGATACTCCAGCCGTCTCTACCGTCACGATGCTCATACCTACAACCCATGACTTCTTCACTACAGGCCCATCCTCGGGTGTCGGGGGAAAGGTTGGGTAGGGTATAGTGTCCCCCAGGTCCGAGAAAGCTGCTCTCTGCATCAAGTCGATGAAGACCTGGCTTGGCTCTTCGACTGTCTCTCTACCGTGTTCATCCCGATATATGAGTCTGCTAGTTATCCAGTTCACGTGTTTGGCTCGATCCTGCAATTTCAATGAAAGAAACCAGAAGATCATGACATGATACGTAAGAGTATAGATGTATCTGGACATCCCATCTTGGAGTGAAGAATCAGACGACTCTGCGGGCGAAGCCATACTATCCCGTACACCGCTCCCAAGCCTGGTTGAAACCTGAACATTCCTGGTGGGCGACTCAGAAGCCTTGAACCGCTGCTCTCTGGAAGTCTGCAGGAATCGAATACAGATACCAAAAACAGTGCGGATCTCTTCCTCACGTAAATTGATATAGACATCAGGAAGGCGTGCAAGAAGAGCCAAGAATTCCAAGATATGCACAGCAAGATTGGACAACGTGATGACTTTGGACATTTTGTCAAGAATTCCGTTGAGGGACTTGGTCACTGAGAGCGGAATTTCATGGCAACAGACAGAGAGTGCATGGATGCATCCGCGAGAAGTGCCACCCCAGGATCCGATTATACCCATCATGAATGCACGAACAAGCTCGTCTTCTTCGCTTTTGGCAAAATGTTCATGATAACTGATCAAGGTGCAGAGAAACTCGAAGACGTAACCAGCCACGTCGGTCTTCTTCCCACCAGTGGACGGTGGTGGCTCACGGAACGTGTCGTTCTTCACCTGATCGCAAAGGATACTGCGCAGTAATTTGATTTGAGGAACTGCGTTGCTGAAGAGATCTTTGTTCTGGAGTTGGCTTGCAAGATGGGTGAGGACGTAGCTGTAGAGATCCCAGTTGGATTCACGTTGCAGCAATGATATGACTGTCTCAAGCCACATGTTTGCTTTCAATGCGACCTTTTGCGCAGATTCAGATTCTAGGGGGTGACTCGTCTCCGGCGTCGCATAAGCATACACGAAAGGACTCGACTCATCTGGGGGCGCTTCAGGAAGGGCTTGCGGGGTCGCAAAGGTCCAAACCGGAGGCGTGAGTCTTGAAGCCCGTATGGCAATGCTTGGATTACGTCCTGACGACCTAGAAAGAACCGATGGCTCCCGAGCCGAATGCCTTGCATGGGCTGCCGGTCGCCCTTGATCGCTATCAATATTGTGCTCACCAGCCGGGTCACCCTGTTGTTTGGAGCCTGCTTCGACATTTCGCCCGGAAACGTTCATCATGAAATCCTGTTCAGAGACTGAGGTCACGGTAATCGAGCCCAACGAATCGCATCGCAGTCGGAATAATAGCTTCAGTGATGTCAAACGCGAGTCTACCGGCCGCTCCGAGCATTGAGCTATGTTCAAGAGTGCTTCATACACCAAAGCCGCTTTAGTCGCTGACATGTTTAGGGACCGAAGAAAAATCCTGACAAGTCCAATAGTGCAAATATTGGCCAAGGACAGCTCCGTAACACTGCTAAAAGAACGGCGTTCCGAAGATAAAGTTGTCGAAGTCTCAGACCCGATCATACCCTCTTTGTCCAGGTCTTTGCTCATGGGCGAGCTTAACACTGCCACCAAACGTTTGAAACTTTCATTATCACTGACGAGCACAGAAGCATCGACGAGGAAAGAGACCAATGATTCTAGAAACAGAATGTCATCCTCCTCGGCAAATCTTTCCAGCATGAGGTCAAGGAGACCCTGTTCCTGGAAGAGAATCAGCGAGTCATATGTTGAGAAGGAATCCTTCACAGTGTCCAAAGCCAGGATCCGAACGTCGGATGGTTTGCTGCGGGAGCGGATGAAGCATCGGATGAGACGTTGGTTCTGCTGTACCCAATCCGGGCTCTCGGGGGAGCAAAACTTTTCGGTGCGGATAGTGTTGAGGACGAGCTCAGCCTGGGGAGGCTCGATATGTCGACAGGCATTCATTAGGAAACGGGTGGCGTCTAGCCGCTGCTGATGATTCAAGCGATCCCAAAGGGCTTCCAGAGTAGATGCAATCTGAATGGTGCTTGCCAGAATGTTAGACCGTGTGTCATCTAACACGCTGCCCCGCGGCTGTGCATCAGGCATTGTGAAGGAAGATTCTTCGTGTTCATCAACGGCCCTGAGAGAGCATGCATTCAATAAATTCACAAACTCGCTCCAGTCATTGTCCAGGGCCGTGTGAACGTAGTCACCTTCCAAAATGTTCAAACACAGCTCCAGAATATCCGCTTCCAACCGGCCATCATCCTTCTTTACGACAACCTGGAGCGACTCTATCAAGTCTTCGAACTGGAACTTGGGTATCCCATCCTGACCATACGCGCGCACAAGATCCATGAAAACATAAACCGCCCCCCGGACAACGTTGAGGTTACGACACTTTTCGCCGCAGGACTCCCTTAGGAAAGTATATAAATTGTCCATCATCTCGGACTGTCTCCTTGACTTTGCCAGATTCCGGACCGCTCTCGACGTGGGACCGGACAACGATTTGACAGATGCATGAATGCTGCATAATACCTCGAGCATCGGAACAAAGCTTCCATTCGGAACGTCTGCATAGAGTATTACGGCATCAAAAACGCCAAGGGAGTTCTTAATGTCAGCAGCAACGCTTGTCTTTCGGCAAATTGTGAAAGTCTGTTCTAACAACGCCTGAACCTCTTCGTCGCTTGGTGGCTTGCGTTGTAATGTGATAAGATCGATCGCAAATTGCAGGAGGTCATCTAATACAGCGCCATCGTATCCTAACCCGTTTGTCTTGCCAACTTTGGTTTTCCTGGCTTTTAGCCGAGCAGATGAAACCAGTTCGTATAATGGAAGCAAGCAGGCCGATATCACAGGCAATATGGAGGAGGCTGCAAACTCCAATTTTCGGCCATGATCCGATAGAGCTATCAGAGCCTGGACACGCGCGGGAATAACATCATTGTCTGATGGCTTTGCTATCGACTCGAAGACGATGCGCCGCGCTGCTGGAGACAGGTCTTGCCGTGCCGCAACGGCTTCCAACAACATCGAACCGCCCCGTCGAGCTTCAGGGGAACTTTCATGGTGGAAGAGATACGCCCCTGCTTCCCAGAGAGCAAGCGACTGTTCCGGAGTGAACCATTGGAGCGATTTTGATATTTGTTCCGCCTCGTCTACAGCGTGGCCTAGCGACTGCCTCTGAGCCAACGTTCGGACTGCCGTATCGAAATCCCGTGCACCAGAGGTGTCGGAGGAACTGGATACGACGCTGCCACGATGCATTGAGTCAAATCCCAGTACAGTCCGACTTATTCTGCGTCCATCCGATGAATGCGATAAGGAATCACTGCTATCCTGGAGCGAGATTGGAGAAGGGGACTTTGGGCGGGAGATGCTTAGTGACTTGAGTACGTCGACAAAACTTGATGCTGCGTGCTTGGTATAGTACGGGGATTGAGCATCGTCAGAAGACATGCGTCCCAGCGGACGAGAGGGGTGCGTATGGGTTGCTTCAGGGCAGAGGATTATTATATCTGTCCGATGACCGGTCAGCGACGGGATTGTGACTAGAGGCCACGGAAGGTCACCGGTCAGCTGGAACTGACCAGTTCTACATCGGCGATCCACTTTACGCAAAATCTCACATACCATTGGCAGGTCATATGGATGGATCAGGGACGAGGAGTGATCCGCAAAGGCGTATATATGAGGCTTTTACCGAATGTTACACTCGGAGAGCTGCTGCCAGCGGCATATCAGTGGGCAACTAGTAGTCGGGCAACCGGGATCGGAAAATCGGTCCAAGCATGGAATCCAACTCTCAGGCAAACAAAGAAAGGTTGCCGAACAAGCACAGCCAGTCGAACAAAGAGACAGGGAAGCTAAGTTGATACTTGGGGATATAATCAGAGCAAAAGTGCGCCAAGCCACTTTTCCCCTCCGAGCAGCGATGATGATGATCTGGCGGAGGTCGGCAAGGCTTTGATCCGCATCCGGTCACCTGATGGGCAGAATCACCCCGCGACCGCCGCTCACCGCCTGGATTTTGCAAAGCAACCGCCAAACAAACTGCCAGTCCAGGAATCGAGCTCCCACCCGGCTTTTACTTGAGCCATTCTTTATTATATACCCTGGGGTTCTTTCTCTAGATTAACCCATCCTAGCTCTGCAAGCTCTTTCCTTTATCTTTCATAAACACCTTGCATTCCCCCCTTAATTTGTACCACTCTCTCACACATTCTACCTGCACCGTTCCCTTGGCTTCTTGGTGACATCCCCCCGCTTCAAAATGGCTGATGGTCTTGGGGCTGTTGCGCAGCTCCTCGAGGCAAGCTTGGATCCCAGGCAGAACAAGCAAGGTCAGTAGTTTTCTCTCCCTCTCTCCTCAAAAACTCACTTCTGGGCTCTTGTGCATAATTTGATTCTTTTCAATTTGCATAAATCAAAGAATTCCCCACTGATTGTGTACCCAGCCGAACTTGCTCTTCGCCAGGAGGAAAAAAAACCGGGCTACTCTCTGCAGCTTCTCCAGATCACGGCGTCCGCGTCCTACCCCTACAACACCCGCTTGGCCAGCGCATTATGCTTCAAGAACTTCATTAAGAGGAACTGGACCGATGAAGATGGAAACTACAAGCTCCAAGCGGAGGAGGTAACTACCATCAAGCGGGAGCTGATTAGCCTGATGATTTCCGTCCCTACGGGCATTCAAACACAACTGGGAGAAGCTGTTAGCGTGATTGCCGACAGTGATTTCTGGGAGCGATGGGATACACTCGTGGATGTAAGTTGGAGAAATGTCATGTTTTCGGCTTGTGCGCGGTCAATTGACGTCCCCAGGATCTCGTATCTAGACTCCAGCCGAACAACCCCACTGTCAACAACGGCGTACTCCAAGTCGCACATTCCATTTTTAAGAGGTGGAGGCCACTTTTCCGGTCGGATCAGCTGTACCTGGAAATCAACCATGTCCTCGAAAGATTCGGCAGTCCTTTCTTGGCTCTTTTCGAGGTGGGTTGCATCGAATTTTACAACATGGGCCCTTGGTGCTCTTGAGGTTCAAGATTTCCTCTGACAGTACACTGACTTCCTTATAGGGTCTGGATGCCTACCTTGAGGAGAACAAATCCAACAAAGAGAACCTTGTTCAGGGATTCACGCAGCTCAATTTGATGATCAAATTGATGTACGACCTTTCTTGCCACGATCTTCCTCCGATGTTCGAAGAAAATATTTCAGGGATAGCCTCGCTTTTGCTCAAGTATCTGACCTACGACAACCAACTGCTGCACACCGATGACGATACCGAAGCAGGACAGCTGGAGTTTGCGCGTGCTGGAATCTTCCAAGTTCTGACTCTGTACGTGCAAAAGTACATGGATGAGTTCAAGCCTCACATTGGACAATTTGTTGAAAGCTCGTGGAGCTTCTTGACACTCATTGGTCAAGAAACCAAGTACGACATTTTGGTCAGCAGGGCTCTGCAGTTTTTGACTTCAATTGCGGGCATGACCGAACATGCGGCTGTATTCCAGGCCGAAGACACCCTCGGCCAGGTCATTGAGAAGGTTATTCTACCCAATGTCAGCTTGCGTGAATCCGACGAGGAGCTTTTCGAGGATGAGCCGATTGAGTTCATTCGTCGCGACCTGGAAGGCTCAGACAGCGACACTAGACGGCGTGCCGCGACCGACTTCCTGAGACGGCTTGCTGAGAGATTCGAGGAATCCGTGACGAGAGTTGTTCTCAGATACACAGAGCACTACCTTGCTGAATACGCCAAGGCTCCCGCCGCTAACTGGAAAGCCAAGGACACTGCAACCTATCTTTTCTCTGCAATTGCAGCGAAGGGAACTGCTACGTCAAGCCACGGTGTGACTGCTACGAACAAACTCGTTAGCATCACCGATTTCTTCCAGAAGCACCTTGCGGCTGATTTGATCAACGATGAGGGTGTACATCCCATTCTCAAGGTCGATGCCATCAAGTACCTCTACCTCTTCCGAAGCATCATCACCAAGGAGCAGTGGCAGGAAGTTCTCCCTATGTTGGTCAAGCACCTCGGCTCCTCGGAATATGTCGTCTACAGTTATGCGGCTATCGCCGTGGAGCGTGTCCTCTACCTTACCGATAGCCAGGGCCAACCGATCGTTTCCCCCTCTACTATTACACCGCTGTCTAAGGACTTATTGGAACACATCTTCTCCCTGATCCAGAAGGACCAAGCCCCTCAAAAGGTGCAGGAGAATGAGTTCCTGATGAGATGTGCCATGAGAGTCCTGATCGTCATCAAGGAGGGCATTGTGCCGCACACCGACAGTGTCCTTCAGCATCTGATCAGTATCACGAAAATCATCAGCAGCAACCCAAGCAACCCCCGGTTCTACTATTTCCACTTCGAAGCCCTCGGAGCTTTCATTCGGTATGTGAGCTCCAGCGATTGCTCGAAGTCACAGTCACTAACCGAATATTCTAGGTTTGCGGCCCCTGCCAACCCTGACAAACTGGAACAAGCTCTTTACGCTCCTTTCGCAGAGATCCTCCAAGGGGATGTGCAAGGTCAGTTGTGAATCATAGGGAACGCCACTATGAGCCATGGCTAACGTATAATCAGAGTTCATGCCCTACATTTTCCAACTCTTTGCTGCACTTCTCGAGGCGAACCCCTCCGGAACACTGCCTGACTACTACCAGAACCTGATTGCCCCGATCCTGATGCCTGTCATGTGGGAGTCGAAGGGCAACATTCCCGCGCTTGTGCGACTCTTGTCGAGCATCATCCACCGCGGATCTCAATATATTATTCAGAATGAGCAGATCGCTCCTGTTCTGGGTATCTTCCAGAAGTTGCTTTCGACCAAGGCCAATGAAGGTTATGGATTCGACCTGTTGGAGTCTGTGGTTGCAAACTTCCCTCCGTATGCGAAGCCCCTGTGTAGTTGACGATGCATTTACTGACTACCCTGCAGGGCAACACTGGAACAATACTTTGTTTCGATTATGCAAATCATCCTTACACGCCTTCAGAATTCCAAGACGGAGAACCTGACCCTTCGTTTCGTCCGTTTCTATCACTTTGTCTCCGCTCAGGATGACAAGGGTTACAGTGCCGACTTCATGATTCAAGTGGTCGACAAGGTTCAGCCCGAGTAAGTAAACATTTAAATCCACCGTGGGAGGTAGCATGCTAACCGCCTCCAGGCTGTTCACTCCCATCTATCTGAACATCATCCTTCCCGAAACACAAAAGCTCGCTCGTCCGTTGGACCGCAAGACCGCAGTGCTTTCATTCACTAAAACCCTCGCTAACTCGGAAGCCTTCGCCAACCGGTATAAGAAGGGATGGGGCTTCACGTGTGAGGCTCTTCTCAAGCTTCTGGAGCTGCCTCCTCTCCCTGCCAGCAAGGATGACATCATCGCGGAGCATGATGTGGAGGATATGGCATTCGGTGTTGGTTTCACAGCGTTGAACACTGTGCGGCCACAGACCAGGGATCCTTGGCCAGACACGGGCGCCGACCTGAAGGCCTGGACTGGCGCGTATCTGAAGGAAGCGGACAAGAAGCACAACGGACGTATTTCTGGCTTTGTCCAGGAGCGTCTTGGAGCCGAGGCGAAGACAGTGCTGCTTAGTTATATCGCATGAGCCGGCCAATGAGGCCATTCGCACCATTTACTGGGATGTATAATATCCCATGTCTGTTAACTCGACCGTCTCTGCATTATGCCAAAAAGAAATCATGGAGAAAGGGCTGACTAGCTTCCACCACTCCATTGCATGTCCTTATGAATTGAATTACACTTAGATGACACTGATACCTCAGCTTCCTCGTAGTCGTGTTTCCAAGTCACTAGTTGGTTCATGTTTTCTAAAGTTAAACTACGCCTGGAGGGCGACAGCGTGCCTTGATCCAGTGTGCGAACGCTAAAACAGTGACACGCGCGGTGCAGAGAGGATCATTTACCTCTGGCTCCGCGCGACGTCTGGAAAATGCTCCTGCTGTAGATTCTGTTGAGCTGGCAGCTGATGTGGACTCTGTTTGTCTGTTCCCTCTGACTCTGAAACGTGTGATGAACCAGCGCGCACCTGTGCATCGTCCTCTTCTGCCTCTTGACTTTCCTTGCCATCTTCGAGCTCGCGATACTTGCGGCGGCTCTTCTTCACTTTACTGGCCTTCTTCTTCCTCGCGCGGTCGGCCTTGATGGCCGCACGACTTTGGTCCCCATGTAGGAGCTCCTCCACTTTATCCGCAAGCAGCTGACGGGCGATCTTCTCATTCTGGGAACGAGACCGTGTGGCTTGAGACTTGACCACTACGCCCGTGGGTTTGTGTATGATCTGGACGGCGGAGTTGGTTTTATTCTAGGCATTGAAAGAAAAAAGAACGAAAGTTAGATATACATTCAACCAGCGGAGTAAGGATGTGACCAAAAAAGATCCAGTTGTTGGCATACAATCTTTTGGCCTCCAGGGCCAGTACCCTTAAGGTACGAGATGGTCACATCGGCATCTTCGATCTTCAGGCGGGGAGGTAACGCTTTGTTGGCGAAGGAGAGCGCAGAGAGGGTGAAGAACTTCGGGGTGGGTAGGTAATTGGTTATGAGGAAGGGGCGTGTGATGTAGGGGGTCAAGTGGAGGGGACGCAACATGGTGATCTGAGACGACTAAATTCCATCTGGAGTACTACTCTCAGCGCAGGCTCATTGCTTGATTACTTAGTAGTAATACATGAAGCTGGCTGGTAATTGGCGGCTACTTGCTGCTAGCAGGTACTGGTGCTGGTGCGGGTATTGGGATGTGCGGGAAATCACCACTGGATCTGGTCCCGGTTTTACGATACGATACGATACCATTGTTAGTTACCATCATTTGGTCGGTGACTAAGGCAGTTAGTCTCGCACCACACCAAATAACTAACAAACAATAATCAACTAGTCAGTTGTTCTCCTCTTCTTATCACTTAACTATTCTGTTGCACTACTCCCCTCTGGGTAGTCACACAACTGTGTTTTTCGCCTCTTCTTCCATCGGAACTCACTCTCTGGTTTCCAACCAAGATGGAGGACTGATCGCACCCCTTCTCACCCTGAATTTGGTTGATAGGCCTGGGGAAATCGGGCCAAGCGGAGAGGGTGACGTACGCCGCCCAGTGGATGCGCGGACGACAGCCCATCGCCGCACGCCAATCACTGTCAGATCGCACGGGAAAATCCTCCCCATGAAGGGAAAGGCAGGCAGGCATTGTGCCAGTGAACTTGATGCTTGTCCCCTTCGCACTGGCTGCGGGAGAGTGAAGGTTTGCACTTTACCACGCTGCAATCCTTTGGCTGGACCCTGAGGGAAGGGAAGTGGACCTGGTTTGGTGTCTCCCGTGGCGGTGGATTGATTGGACTTAGTCTCTGCGGCCGATTTGAAACAGTGTCCAGATCGCAAGCATGGACTTGACGGGGGCGCCGGCCCAACTAATTCGTATTCGTTTCTTCACTTTAGATTATATGATTACTATCTGTTCCGTCCGGCTGTGAAGCTATTCTTAGTTGAGGTGGCCATCCTGCCTATTCTTTTTCTCACCCCCCATTTCTCTCCCCTGGACTTACTTGGGCTTCTTCACATGGGGGGTTAATTTAACTACTTTTTCTCTCCCCATCACAGCCTACCAAATTTCTCTTCTGTCCCCATTCACCGACTGGACTGATCAGCTCTTTGTCGATCAACCCACATCCTGGTTTATATTTTATTTATTTCTTAATTTTCTTTTCCCCCCTCTGTGACCTGCCGGCTTAGTACTTTATCTTTCCTTCCATCAGCGACAAGTTGGACAGATCATGGATGCCTAGTTGGACTTGAAAATTATCTCCGTCTTTGTACTGTTCCTCCCTCCCGCCTCCCCCTTCCCCGGCGCGCCTGGAGAAATTGCTTCAATCCCCGTGGGCGACTGCGATAAGACTCCAAAGGACATCCAGGGCAGGAGCTACTAATTTCACCCCTCACCACCGCTGTATATTCCGCGCTTTTCTCCGCTCGTCACCTTCTTTGACCTTCCCCGGGCTCGCGGACGGTACCCCCTTTCGTTCAATCCTTTCAAAAACCCGCCGCTCTCCACCATGACTCTCTTCTGGATCCTGAACTCCTTTATGCGCTGGGTGCGCTTGAAGATCTATCAATATGAAGTTACCTTCGCCGTGTACATGCTTACGCCTACCGAAAAGTTCATTTTTAGTACGTTCATCTGGTTGGATTTCAACCGCAAGTTTCGAGACTGCATTTCTTGCATTCAAGCCGCATGATGCTAACGAAGAACGTTCTAGACTCCCTTCTCCTCACTCTCGTCTCAATGATCATAACCGGCATTTACGTATACCTTCCCGACCATCTCCGATCCATCTATAGTCACCTGTACTACTACTGGGCCGGCGAGCGTCCGTTTATCTCTGCGAACCTCTCATCGATCAGCTCCGTGTTTCGGGAGACCGGTACCCAGACTCTGGAAGTGATGTATGAGACGGCCAAGAATGCTGCTGCAACAGCTACTGCTCCAATTGCCGAGTTGTGATATCTCCCTGCCACGGTAGCAATACGGGTTGGTTTCTCAGTGTTGGTGATCGACTGTGGGCTGGATTGGGTCCTCTGGCTTCTCTATTTCTCCTTGTGATATTATCGGGGCTTTTCTTGCATTTCGCTATTCGTATCAGCATTCTGCTGCCACTAATTATCCTCTATGACCGCATGCCTCTCTTGTCCTCGAGCATGGATTGCATCAGCATCTCACGATTCACCGCACTGCTCCTCCACCGAACGGTTTCTATCGGCGTTGTGAAGTTGTTTCATGGAGTTTGAGCGATACTGTTCTGAGCGGGCCGGCGCATCCTAGGAGTTTCCATCATCTTCATTTTGTTTTCCTCCCCTGCTTCATACTCTGCCTCACGCATATTATTTATACCTTATCGAGGCAACCATTGTTACGATCACATACTTTGCTGCTCTTGTTGATTTTCGTGACCGGACGCTGGGGATCCACCAGCTGCACATCTCTTAACATATAAATTTTATAATTCTGTATGAGGCATGACAGTAACGCTGAGGTTAGCACCAAATCCTTTGGGATGCTACAAAGCCTTGCACCGCTATGCGCAGCCGAGCAGAAACTTTTGCTTTGACATTGCGCCAACTAAAAGTACATATATACGTTGAAAAAAGCAGATACAAAAAAAAAAAAAAAGACAAATATACCCAATCCAATCATCAATCCCATCACCCAAATGCAACTCCCGCCATGCTCAGAGAAGAGTGTTATACAAAACCAAAAAAAAATAAAGGGAGCCACCATCGTAGGTACACGAGTAGGACATGGTGCAACGTCACTCGCTTCAATACCCCCTGAGTCGCACATGCACACATAGCATAGAAGTATAACTAACAGATGCCGGCTCCGAACGCATCCGCCAGTGTAGTTCCCCCCACGCCCCGATTCCCTACTCTGGCGTAGACGATCACTGATATCCCCATCCCTATATCAAACACAACAGCAAACGCATCAATCATCCCGAGTAATCATCTACTCCGCATTGGAAGATGCCGCCTGGACCTGAGCCTGAGCCTCCAACGCCTCGCGCTGCTGTCGCTTCTCTCGCCTCACCGCATCCAACGTGCGCATGCGCGACAATTCGCGATCGATCTCTTCTTTCTCGAGGGGGATCTTGTGCGATTGCTCGGTGGTGGGCCAGAAGCCGGGGACGCTGAAGCGGTCGTCGAGATTGGTGCCGAAGTAGTACATCCAGCCGATGGGGAAGATGATGTACATGCCGAACTGGACAATATTAGAGTCTATCGATATGTTGAACATGAGGAAGTTTAGTTGCTTTGCATACCTTGAAGACCTCGAGGTTGCCCCCCTGGAGTCTGCGGAGGATAGAAGACATGGTGGGCTGTTTTGTTGGTGGTGGTGGTGGTGGTGGGATGGGAGGGTGGTAAGTGTGGCTTTGGGGGGTTTTTCTTTGAGTTCCCTAGTGATGGAATTAAGAAATGCGTATGGCTCCGGAATTGAGTATGCTAATGTTGAGATATAGATTTGCAATCGGTGCTCGCTTTTCTTTTCTCTTCCCGACAAATTAGATATCTGGGCTGATTCGTTCCGATACGGATTATTATTATCAACGGAGCTTCTGGACATGCCGACCACAATATTGCAAACAGAGCAAACGGCCCACGTGCAATAAGTCATGTGACCGTTAATTACTCAGCAGTACTTCGGCCTGCCGTGGGCCGAGGGGGGAAGACGACCTAAGCCTCGGTCCGTGGGTTTCCCCGCATGTACAAGGAGCGTTGCTGCCGGAGGTTATGGCAGATCCCCGTTAGTAGAACCCACTTACTAGCTCTTTTCTTAGAAACCAGGGACTAATAATACTGGAGATATCTCCTGGAATTGCTTTTCCTCTAGAATTATCATCTCACCTACTATACCTTCTTATGTGCAGGCGTGCATTTTCGGAAGGTTACACAACACCTCTTTCACTTCTTTGAAGCGGCTTGAAACCCGCCGATTCTCCGATAGTAGCAAACAATCTATACCTACCTACTAACTAGCCTTACTTACCCCTATCTGAACTCACACTGCACCCTCTTTGTACTGAAAGCGCACAACATTGAGAAATCAACATGGCCACTACTACCGAAGACCCTATCAAACTCACCTACCAAGGCCGTCTGGCGATCATCACCCTTAACCGGCCCAAGAAACTCAATGCCCTAGACGGAGACCTCTACTACCTCCTCGGTGAACGTCTCCGCGAAGTAGACAAGCGAGATGACATCTACATCACCATCCTGACAGGTTCAGGACGTTACTTCTCCGCGTGAGCCTCCCACTTCCCCAAACCACAACCACGAATACTAATAAGGATAATCCCAGCGGCGCGGACGTGACCTCCTCCCGCCCCGGCGGTGGCCTCGGCACCTCCGCACGGCGCGAACTCGCCCGGTCCTTCGTCATAAACAACTACGACATCACGCACACCTTCGCGCACCACTCGAAGATCCTAATCGCAGCGCTCAACGGCCCCGCCGTCGGGCTCTCCGCGGCCCTCATCGCCCTCGCGGACTTCATCTACGCCGCGCCGCACACCTTCCTCCTCACGCCGTTTGCCTCACTGGGCCTCGTAGCGGAGGGCGGGTCCTCGCGGGCGTTCGTGGAACGGCTGGGAATCGCGAAAGCCAACGAAGCGCTGATCATGAGTAAGCGAATTACGTGCGAGGAGTTGGTGGCAGCGGGGTTCGTGAATAAGGTGTTTACGGCGCCGAGTGGGAAGAGCGATGATAGTGAGGGGTTCTTGGGGTTGGTATTGCAGGAGGTGGAGGAGAGGCTGGGCTTGCATCTGAATCAGGATTCTCTGTTGAAGATTAAGGAGTTGATTAGACGGCCCGAGAGGGAGGTGTTGGATCGTCAGAATGGGTTGGAGGTTTTTGGGGGGCTCGAGAGGTTTCTTAGTGGGGTGCCGCAGGAGGAGTTTAGGAGGTTGGCGAGTGGGGAGAAGAAGCATAAGTTGTGAGGTGATGTGATGTAAATAGTGAGTAGTTAGCATAGAGTGAGTAGATAGTGTGGTTTGTGGAGAAGAAGAAGTGAAGAAGATTAATGCAAGTATTCAACTTTTAGTAGTATTTGGGCTTTTGCCCTGTCCTCTCCCGCTATATTCCTAACGCCGCCTGAGTATGCTGAGTTGAGCTGCGCTGCGCTGTGCTCTTTGGTATGTTCGTAACTAAAGTATACATTCGATCTAGGATGGGGTTTTTTATTGGGCTTCATTCCGAGTCGGATTCCTGCGCCTGCTTCGCCAGGATGTCCTGCCATTTTCCTAGGAACTCGCTCATGCCTCCGGGCCCGGAAATAGAAGCGTCAACCACTTCCTTCGGCAGTTTGTGTGCGGAGTACTGCGGGGTCGTGAACGCATACGCCTCCGGGTCATCGCGCTTGATGAGCCGGAGCTCTGGGAATAATGGCGCATCATCTGCGGTTTCATCTTCCGACGCGGACTCGGACTCGGATTCGGACTCTTCGGCTGATCCAGCATCCGCTTCCAGACCACCATTTCCATTTAGAGAAAGTCGCACGAATTGCTCTTCCCCGTTGTCGTCTTCCTCCCGGATACCCACGGGATCCTTCATGTGCAGAATCTCCATCCAACTGAACAGCAGAGAATCGGTCCTCTCCGCCCATGGATTGATATCAATAAGCCACACCTTCTCATGCGGAGGCGGGATATAGACATCAAACACAAAGTTGGGGTCCGTGAATGTATCCCTTAGCTTTTCATCGAAGAACGTCTGGATCCGAGACCGGAGAGAGTCCCGCATGGGAAACAGAAAATCGAAATGATTCTGATCGCGCTGGCACATGCACAGGAGGACTCTGTTGCGTACGAAGCACCGGAACTCGAGTGACGGGTTGAAGTTTACGTATTTGCGGAGAACGAGGTAGTAGGGGATTTCGGGGGGCGTCGAGGAGGAAGAGTCATCGGTGGTCGTGTCGGGAACGCAGTCGTCGAAGGGATGTTCCAGGTCATGGCTGATAAAGTCACTGCTTTTCAGGAGGAGGTAGATGTCGTTGGCTGTGCGACACTGCGTGTCGTTGGTGGCGGACATCCAGGTCGCATCTTTGGGCGCACTCCAGTTCAGCTTCGGCGTCACTTTCCCGCCGTATTCGATGATTGTGGACTTGATTTGAGCGTGGATTTCAGGCCACTCAACGGATGGATCGGGCTCCTCGTCTGCGCCATCATCGGAGAATGTGTCGAGGTCGTCGTCGTCTGTCGGCGGGGCAGCTTCTGGCGGCAGGACGATACCGTCCGCTCGGAGGTAGTTAACGAAGGCGGGAGTGAGACGAATAGCGCGAGACTTGGGGACAAGGGTGCGGTATCTGCGAAGATGTAGGTTCATCAGTACCTTCGATAATGTATGGAGGGGTTATACTGGCGACATACCGAGGCTGCCAGTGATGATAAGAGCAATGCAAGATGTGAGAATAAGTGACAGGAGGGAAAGGCAGTCTCGTTAATTGCTCGGTAGGAGCTTCGGCCGCCGGGGCGGGCGCCTCTGAGTCGATATGAGGCATAATGGTTGTATACACCACAAGTTCGAGGATTGGGTTGGTAGAGTTGGAGATAAAAGTTATCTCGTCGATCGCAAAGTCCGCGGGGTCTTTTTCTTTTTTGGGGATGACTCAAAGTCACTTACCCGAAATAGCATGGTTAATACAGGAATGACCGTACCGTATTGAAGCCACGTGCTGCCTCAGGCACAATGGATCGTCATCCAGTGATTACAGGCTGCGTAGCATCATTCCAGGTAGTGCTCCGGCTGGCGTTGATGCCCTGCATTGTTGGCTTGTCCCGCCAGCGTCCTTTTCCTTCACCATGGCGTCCGATGGTCCGGATCCCCAGTCATTGAAATCCTGGCAGGATGCATTTCACTACCCAATTCCTACTGTGCGCCGCGTGGAGCAGGAGCTGCGCCGGGACATCGCAAGCAATAAGGAGAAGCTCAGGGCTCTCGTCGGGTCTGTGATAGCCAAATCCTATAGTTCCTCTATGCAAGACTAACCAAATGTGGCGCATCTAGTACGAGATATCGAGAACTTATTGGTACTGCCGAGACGATCGTGTCGATGAATCGCGAAATGGGGGATGTGGATTCGACGCTGGCCGACATAGGACGAAGATGCAATCCCCGACTGATGGAGAAGATGTACACACATTACAATCAGATAAAGGAGGATACTCATGATGAAGGTATGGTATTATTGTGAGCTTGGCTTTGGTCTACAACCAACAGCTGATGGGGAATTAGATGCCGCGAAACGAGCGCTCGGAGGGCAACTGGCCTTACTTCATCGCTGCGCATCGTCAATATCCAAGCTTTTGCGACGACGCGGCTCCGTCCTGCTTGTGGCAAAGCTCATAGTCATCTCTCGGCATTTGCACAAGACCTTATCCCAGCAGACAACGGTCCCACCGTTTGTGGAGGACCTGCGCAAACAATTTGCTTCTCTTCAACGAAGTCTATTGAAGCGGCTGGTGAAGCGTCTCGCGTCTGCCAAATACGTCGCTGATGAGATCATCGAGGCCTTAGCAGCATACTGTCTTACAACTACTTCTTCCTCAGATGACGCCATCCGCTACTTTCACCAGATTCGCCTAGATGGTATTGGAAGCCAGTTGGAGCTTGTCGACCCGTCAGGCGAGAATGTCCTGAATAGCTTGCGACTCTATATTCAGACACTCCAAACTTCTAAGGTCCTGCTATCCCGCCGACTGTCAGATGTTCTGAGCAAACTGAAAGCACGGCCCCTACTGGCAGATCCTGAAGTTCGGGGTTTGGATGACCTAGACCTCGGTGTTCTGGGACGCTGGGTTGCCGCAGACGTTAATAACTTTACACCATGGATCAAGCTTAGTGAGCTATCAAAATCGGAAGTCGACAAGACGATCAAGCAATGGTCGAAACCGGCTTTCGATAAATTCTCGAATGGTTGCCGGGGCACCCTCACAAACTGGCTAGACTTCTCGAAGCTTCTCTCGTTGCGCAAGCAGACATTAGAGCTCTGGCTAAGTTCCCGAAGCTCTACACCAACCCATTCATCGTTACAGGTCTTGGAGGGAATTAGGTCGGTCTTCAATGATCGGCTTCGGGGTATCCTGTCAGAACAAGCCAAGACACTGGATCTATTTGGTCGAGGCGTCGCCTCTGCGGTGTCCACTTGGGGCGACAGAGCCCACACGGCTTCACAGTCACTTTGGGCCGAGGACTTGATTTCCCTTGACTATTCCAATGGCTCAGCTGCGTTCAGGCAAGCTGTCACGGATAGGCTCCTGGGTCGTGATGATGACGTATTCGCTGTCCTTGAGAAATACCAGGGATGGTTGTCTGCCATCGAAGAGTCCAGGGAGTCTATCGATGAACTACGGCAAGTACGTTGGTCTGACGTCTTGGACGAAGGCGAAGATGAGGATCTTGATGTCGATGTCCCTGCCATGTTGAATGACGATGATCCACGACTGCTGCGCGAAGCCCTTGAGGCGGCAATTGGGCAAGCATTCGAAACACTTCAGAGTTCGCTCAGCACAACCTTCGACACACTCGGAAAGCCGGGACAAAGCGGCGAGGCCGCTTTCATGCTTAAGACCATTCGATTGGCTCGAAGAGATCTGCCTATCCAGTTCATTGCGAGCGACTATGCCCTGTCCCAGAGTATCGTGCCAGAGTTACAGAAAATCATTGCTACAGACATAGTTACTCGCACGGGCCCCTGGAAGTCCCCGGCTACTTCGAAGTCGAAGTCTGCGAAAGTGCCAGGCCGCACACTGTGGGAGGGCGATCCTGAAATTCCTGTCCAGCCGACACCATCGACGTTTAAATTCCTGCGGAGACTGGTGCGTTTAATGGATCAGTACGGCGCCGGACTTTGGGATGTTTCCACAATCCAAACGCTAAAAAGCGCCATGATTAAGGAGCTCTCGGAGACTGTTACATCATCTATCGACAACCTTAACTCACCTGCCGATCAGGAGAACAGCAAGAAGTCTGCCTCACAGGATGCTGAAGAGACAAATCCGGCCCAGAACGGCGACGCGGCGAAACCAGATGCCGAAAGTACCAAATCAGACGATGTCGATGATGTCAAGGACCGGAAGATCCAGCTTTATTTTGACACTGTATACCTGAGTGATGCATTTGCGGTTCGAGACTCTGAGCGCAGCCAGTTGGCAGAAGTGTTGGATACACTTCGCAGCAGTCTCGACTTGCCTGCGAAGGCAACGAAGAACCTAGAGCACGCTGCGCACGAGTACTGGAAACGGACCCAGCTATTATTTGGGCTCTTGACCGTGTGACCTGTGCACTAAGCAGGTGGCCATGGGCATAAAACAATGTATATAGATCATAAGCATATCATCATGGAACAATTCAGTTCATACCACTTTCATACCTGTTGTGACCGGCCAATGAGCGCGCGTATGTATAACCTTCCTGATCGGGCCTAGCGGCCGCGGGGGGTTACTCACCGCCCACGTCACGTTTCCGGCGGTGACGCCGACTTCGCCGCGGGAAAACGAGATGCGTTCATCGTTCATCTCCCTCTTCTTCTCCTGACCGGCTGCCTTGTCTTGTTGCACCTCTTGTCTTCGCTCCTTCTCCCTCCTCTTTCCTCAATCTCTTGTCAACGCAGCAACCATGGCGGCCCCAAGGCTTCCATTCCTTTACCCAAACTTGATGCGCGCAGTTCGGTCCTGCGAGCCTCATACCTACCGCTCTCTTCGTCTTTCATCCCGCAATCATCACGCTCCCTTCCACACCAGTCCACGACGCACTCAAGAAACCTATCATCGAAGATACGGGCCTGCTGCAGAAGCAAATTTACCGCCGCCTTCCAAACCTAAAGATGAACCAGCTCGTCAACAGCCCGCCAACTCCTCACCCGGGAAAGACAAGGACAGCAACTCTACTTCATCTCCGGACCCAGCCCCACCAGCGCCATCACAGCCAAAGGACACCGAAACCACCTCCTCTGAGGCCTCATCACAGTCGCAACAAGACAAGTCTGTCTCCGCAAGCACAGAACTACTAGACGAGGAAAAGTCCGCACAAGAACAAGAGCCCCGTGAAGACTCCGAACCCATACTCGACGCCCGTGATGCCGATGAGGTCAATGCTATATCAAGCGAAAGACCCACCGAGGAACCCATTCATCTTCACCATCCACTCAATCAAAACCCCCTCGAGGGGGTTCTTCACATGCCATCTCCTTCTTCCTACCTGACTACAACCGGCGGTCCTGCCTCCGAAAATAATCACCCGAACCTCGCCCCAGCCCCTTACGTTCATCACTTCGACACATACTCGCTAGTTCGCGACCTTTCCACCGGTGGGTTTTCGGAAGAACAGTCCGTCACCATCATGAAGGCAGTCCGAACCATCCTACACAGTAACCTCGATCTTGCACGCGAAAGCCTGACCTCCAAGTCGGACGTTGAAAATGAATCGTACCTATTCAAAGCAGCATGCTCAGAGCTCCAATCCTCCCTACAGACGGCCAGAAACTCCGAAATGCAGCGACAGCGGACGTCCCGAACACAGCTACAGCACGAGTCTGACATTCTATCTCAACGCTTGAACCAGGAGCTGGCGGGTCTGAAAGATGACATTAAGGGAATGTTCAACGACCACAAGATGACGACCCGCGAACAACAGCGGAGCATCGACACCTCTGTACAAGAACTCAACTACAAAATTACCGTCTCCCTGAACAGTGACGGCAAGAGCGAAATCGAGGGTCTGCGCTGGATCCTAACGAGGCGAGCTGCCATGGCCGTCGCCACTAGTGCCTGTGAGTCATGCTCTATATCTTACTTACATTCCATCTCAAAACCAATACTAATTCCCGCACAGTCATGATCATCTGCTTCTTGAAATACTATTCGGTCCGCAAAGCGCAGGAAAGCGCGGACAAGAAGAAGAAAGAGCAAGAACTCCCGGTCAAGGGCGGAACAAAAGAGGCTCGAGCAGCTGCCGCCGCCGCCCAGGATCCTCTCCAGCCCAAGTCGGCGCCAGTCCCCGGGGTCCATCTTGGAGAGTCGCTTGGCTGAGTGACCTCATCCTCCTTTCTTTTCCGTTTCAAACTTTCTGACCCACTGTACAACAACATATCCAACTACTTTACTGCTTATTCTGTATATCATTCATTTTCATACCAGCTATAGATTTCTTTTTCTCTTGTCATCTTTAGCCCACATCACATTGATTTTTCCCCCTCCTAGTTGGTGAGACATCTCGATACCCCCACGCATCTGACTCACTGGCTTTATCTCAATCTCTATGCCCACTTTTCTACTCTCTTCTCTGGATGGAAACGATTGCAACATATAGACGGGTTTCATCGTTCATTATCCATGTCATGTCATGTCATATCAACATTTCAGATCATTGTACCTATACCTATTCTTCTCTATAATCTTTAAAAAATAAACTCTATATATACGTATGCAAATAGTATGGGCATGTACCTCATAAACGCAACGCTCGCCGTCATGACCTGTTCACGGGACCCTTCCCTTCTAGCTAGCCAGCTATCCCTGCGTTGTCGTGATCATTCACACCTCGTGCCATGCATGCATGATAGGACATGTCATCCGGACAGCGCCAGAGTCACTCATGCCTGTCCAATTAGATTTATATCGGAGGTGGGTTGTAACAAGCGCAATAAGTTGAACACGAGAATCAAAGAAAACAAAAGGTAACAGAGAAAAAGTGAAAAGAAGAGTGCAACGACGCAAAGAAATACATTATAATGTACTAAAAGTCAAACCTCAGCGCAATACTAGGCATGGCTTGCGGCTCACTGCTGGACTGCGTGCTCTCGCGGGCGTGTTTATTGGCTCCCGAACCAACTTCCGCATTGCGGAGGATTTCCTCGAGTTGCGTCTTCTGTTCCGGGTTCATGCTACCCACGAGCGCTCGGAACACGAGCTGATTGGCCTTGGCTAGTTCCAGCAGATGAACTGCGGTTTCCTGGTAGACGGCCTGTCCGTCACGCTTCGCGCGAGAAAGAAGCGTCGACATGATTAGGGAGATGGCGGTGGGCATCTCGTTGGCAGGGAAAACTGCATTGCTGACGCATGCAACGAGCGTGCGCGCGATAACGGTCTTGGAGTTCTCGGGATCGCTGGGGACATCGCCATTGTCTGTGGGGCAGCCGACGTAGAATGCAATGAGTCGGGGTAGCAGGTAGCGGGAGATCATGTCGCTGGTAGGGGATCTCGGGTTGGAGGTCAGGAGAATAGAGCGAATGCAACCAGCAGCGACGTTGGCAAGACCAACATCCTGGAGGCAGTCCAAGAGTTCATCCAGGACTCGGAAAATTACAGGATCTTGAGGTGGAATAATGTGTCCGCCGCTCGTTAGTAGAATGGCAATGGCGAGAAGAGTGTTCTTCGCGCAGGGGAGAGAGGTCTCGGACTCTCGGCGTTGCGCAAAAGTCAAGGTAGTGAGGAAGCGTGTAAGACAGCCACGCAACTGGCGAGAGACAACGCCAAGGTTATCCGGGTGTTCTGGACTGACTTCCGGGGAGTTCGCTATGCTGCTGATGAAGTGTTTGAAAGTCGGAAGAGCCTGAGGCACGACCTGCGCCTGACATAATCCAGTGGCCAGGATGGTGCTGAAAATGTGCAGAATGCATGCGTTGAGGTCATTGCGGATGATTGAAGGGAAAATCGAGGCGACATTGACCAGCGACGAGAGCGCAAGCCGGATGAGGGACAAGGCATCATCTGATCCGACATTAAATCGAGCAAGGGGTGTTGACTCGCGAAGGTTGGGCAGGAGCCCTGCAAGCACGAGAATTATGCTTCTTGTTAGCTCGAAAAGCTGTTCGATGTCGTCGGACAGATGATCGTCTCGGCCCTCGCTGCCCTTGGCAGACGGATGGTCCAAAGACAGGTTCCGTGCTATCTCCACGATGACATTCTGAATGGGGGTTGTCTCGGTCAAGGCTAGACGGTCCAAGGAATCCATTGTCTCCGAGAAGATTGCATCCTGGTAGATCGCATTACCCGAGATGACTGGCCGCAGAATTCTCTTAAGAGCCTGGAGAATCTCCAATCTCTGGGATGGGGTCGTAGACTGGTCAACGAGAGCTTCAAATGCCAGGCCAAAGAGAACGAAAAAGAATGCAACAGGCTCATCCCGATAGTTGATGTTGTCACCCTTCCCCTTGGGCTCAACATCGGATTTCTGCTCGTCATCCTTCCGTGTCTTCTCAGACTCTTCCAACTCCGACTTGCCGTCCAGTGCGTCAAAAACAAAGTCGATGTCCTTTTCGACCAAGCCAGCAATGGCATCGACAAGGTTCAACCAGGAGTCTTGGTAAAACTGTAACGATGGTCAGCATCTTGACTGATAACCTCATTCCTGTCAATCTTGCCCTACCTTCAAGAGGGTCTCCCGATTCAATGCAGCGTACACCTCATCCAAATCCCCGCTCATAGGGCCAGTGCCCAAGCTGCCGGAAATATCTGGCTCGAAACGCAGCCGAGCATACTCCTGAAGCGAAGACAACCATAGCGGAGTGAGTTTCATGAGATACGGTTGGACCACTTCGTTCAGGTAGTCTTGCTCAATACTGGCAATCTGCAGCCGTGCCCAGGCAGTATACAAGGCCATCTTGACCATGACCCTAGCATTCGGATTGAGACCTTTGAGGTCGCCAATCTCGGTAGTGTCAAGGTTTTCTGGAGAATATTAGCGGGATCCTACTTTAAAATGTTAGAGCGCTTACTAGAGAAATTCTCAAGGCCAAGCACTAGGAGCTTTAGGATTCTGCCCATTCGATCAACGTTGGTCACGATTCCGGTAGCAATGAATGTCGCAGAGACATTGATAGCCTCTGATGCTAACTCCGCAGATGAATCGGCAGCAAACGCGGGCGTAAGAGCCGACCCAATCTGGGCTTGATATTGCTCCAGAAGGGATGCCTCGGTGAAGTCTGGGTCAGGTGTTTTGCCGAACATCTAACAGAGTTGTCAGCTCTGAACAACACTGTTCCACATGAAAAGGGTTAACGTACTTTGAGAACTTGATCAATAATGCGGAGTCCCCAGACTCGAAGTTCTATTACATTGGCAGTAGATGCTGAGAAAGCCATTCGGACGATATCTCCAACCTTCTGCTGCAGCGCAAGCTCGGCAGGAATAGTCTGATCCGGCAGAATTGCCTCTTGCACGATTGCCAAAAGTTCGCTTAGGCAGCTCATAACGAAATTCCGTGTCTGCCATTTCAGAAGCTCCTGGCCAGAGACAGTGCCATTTGCCTCTTCTGTCTGGCCAGCACCCGCAATTGCGGACGCAAACCCTGCAACTTCATCATCTGGCATGTCATTTCCAGTAGGCCTGATTGCAGATGTTAGAGGGATATCTTCCACTTTGACACGAGTCTTGGTCAGCGTGTTGTGGCAGCGCTGTATCCACAATTCCGTCTCCACGAGGGCCGTCTGTTGCAGCCAATCCTGGATCATGCTTCTGAGGATTGGGCAGTCTGGGGTATCATCGAATGCAAGCCAAATTTCCTCTTCAAGAGTAGGAGTGGCAGTGCGGAGGACAGCTCCAGCGTCACGCTTCATGAGGTTACTCAATCCCCGGATAGCCACATCCCTCATCAATGGGTTGCCAGCACTGAGCTCATTCTGCAAGCGTTTTACGTATCCGGAGAAATCAACGTACCCCGGTGCATATAGGGAGAGATGATCCAAGCATTTGGAGCTTTCGGTGACTAGAGCCGAGTTATCCTCTAGCTGGAACTGGCGAAGGAGAGTGAGAATGAGGTTGCGTGTTTTGGCAATGTCCTGAAGATCGGGTCCGAGAACGTTGATGAGAGAGTCAACACAGCGACTGATCACAACAGGGGTGAGGAAGGACATTTCGATATTGGAGGTCGCTAGGGCTGCAGCCTCCTCATTGTGGGTGTCGGCATTGTATAGTTGGGCTAGCATTCCGAGTGAACTTGAGACGAAGGGAGAAAAGGTCAGTCCAGCAGAGTTCGCAACTCTCTCTAGACCACCAAGAGCCCAAAAGTGGACGACAGGATGAGGGTCGCTACACAGGGACATCAAAACGCCGACGATGGTCTTAAGATGCAGGCCAGCTGCCATACCACCAACTTGGGAATGGATGCAACCCAAGGCAGCAGCACAGCCAGCACGGGTATTGGGCTCGCGATTCTCCACAATGGTGTCGACCAGCCAGTTGATCTGTGTATTGGTGAAAGCAGTCCCAGAGCTCTCACAAAGACGTCCAAGTGCTTCAACACCGATTGTCCGGACAGTCAGATCAGCATCGGTTACGAATTTCTGGACCGGTTAGCTTTCTACCATAACTCTTTCATCATAGCCCTGTCAACAACAAGCCTTACCTGAACAAGCTCCTGTAACACCTTATCAGTCGCAGGATTGAGCTTCCCAGACGTAGAACCGGTCTCCTTCACGGAGACCTTCAACGCATGAAGTAGTGCCACAGCAACATTGACGATCATAGCAGCTTTGCGCCCGGGATTGCGCTGGAGACTGGTGGATGAGAGGAAAGTTGCGATTTGTTCTACGCTACTTTCCTGGACCCTTGGAGTGTGCAGTGGGATTGCCACAGAGAAGAGCTCAATGGCGGCATTCACAACGCCAGTGGAATGGGGATCAGCCAAAGGAGAATCTTCTTCCCTCCTCGAGTACAGAAGCAAAGAATCATGTTCGGTTGCTTGGCATATAGGGAAAGTCAACTGCAAAAGATGTCAGTCCTGCTATATATAATCGGAGACGAAAGTAGACCACTCACAGCTTCATCCACAGCCTGATCCGCCGAATCAACGGCCGACCAAGCAGGTCCATTATCGGAACCATGCTTGCCAGTAAGGGTCACCCGCACGTATTCTCTCGCCAGGCCTGTCATTCCGAAGCCATAGTTATCACATAGGTCCCACAATGTCTCGAATTGCGCGGTGGATGCCGCGATCGAGCTCTCCAATGGACCAGCTTGGGCGGCGTCCGGGTCAGCAAAAGACGAGATAGCCAAGCTCAGTAGACTAGACTGAGATATGACATCGGCATGGCTGACAGGGTGAACCCGGAGTAGCTTGGAAAAGCACTGCAGAACACGTCGCCGGACCATGGTTTCGATATCGTGAAGTTGCAACGACGGGTGAAGTCGTTGTGAAAGTTCATTGACAGTCTTCTGCCGGGGAAGATCATCCAGGAATTCAACGGTGTTCTGGAGCATTATTGCAATCCTCTTCGCGCCGTCCGCAGTTATAAGTCTGCTATTGAACTCCATGAACACCAGCAACGAACTCAGAGCGCATTCCCTCACATGCGCAAGGAAGCTCAATTCCAGTATGCCGCGTTTGCCAGAGTTTTCTTGGCTTAGGTGTTTGGGAAGCGCATTCTTCCATAGTAGGGATAACTGAGAAAGATGAATCTTCACAAAGCTAGGGCCGAGTGGCATCAACCCTCCGATTAGAATCCAAGCCACTTGTATCTGTGTACTGGCGGCACGTAGTTCCGAGTTGCTACTGGTCTTTAGGAGATCAGTTGCCTGAGTGAACACACGTGAGAACACCTCCACTGAGCCGTAAAGAGGCTGCAGTCGAGATGTGCTTAGCATAGCAGAGAGTCCATTGGCATAACCGATGCAGCGACGCGGCGACTGCCTGGGGGTGGACAACTGTCCCACTTCTCGGTTCAGGCTATTCAAACAAATGGTAACACAGGACAACAACTGATGCGGACACGCAAGAACGAAGTTGCGTAGGCATTGAGCTGTATGGATCTGGACGGTATAGCTGGGATGCGGTAGCACTTGAAGCAGAGCTTCGCGACACGGCTCCGCCAGAGTACCAAAAGCAGAACCAAGCGACACGATCAGAGAAGAAAGTGCACTTAGGGCGCTCGTGAGGGAATGTTTGCTCGGCTCACGGCGTTCCTGGATGACTTGAGGATAATCCTTGAGAACATCATTGATTAGCCACTTGGCCGCATTGAGTTGACTAGTCTCCCGGAGGGATTCGCGGCCAACAGTATCCTCAAGAATACTCTTGACAAACTTTCTGGTCATAAGAAGCCTGAATCGGTTATATGTGACCGTAGGGTGGTTTAGGATATCGAATAGCAGATGATTTGCGATTTGGCCGTAACGTTCCTCGATGATCTTATCCCCAAGGATCCGCAGAACGTGCTTGTAACAGATGGCGATACCTGCGCGGGCCCGGTTGGAAGTTGTGCTCCGTAGATACTGCGCAGACAGCTGGCGAAGAAGGTCAGGAAGGAGGAAAAACAAACGCGGCTCAGCTTTCTTGGGAGCAGAAGACTCTGAAATGTCGGCCTCTTCTTCATCCTCGCCAGGTTTAGCAGACGGCTTCTTTGATAGTCTCTTTGCTTTCTTCGACTTCGGGACTGAGATGATTGGGGTATCGGTAGCATGCAACTTGGCCAGCGCACGAGCCAAGCAGGCCGCGGCCGCGTGTCTGACGGGGGCCACTGGACTATCAATGACTTTCCATACCAAGGTCTTCAGGTGGTCGAAGTCGTTCGTGTTGTCAAAGTATGGTGTCGTGTTTACTAACTGCTCCAGGCAGCGACAGGCATGAACTTGGACGAACGTCGATTTGTCCCCGGTTGCGGCATTGCGAGCTTGTTTCCAGATGTCGCGCGCAGTTCCTTCGTCCACGGGAACTCCAGTACCGACCACCACCTTTCGCAGAACGGCAAAGGTTGACCCACGACATCCAGTATGATTGCTCGACGCTTTAAGCAATTTGAGCAAGCTTGCAACGACAACGCCCGATTGCGCAAAGACACTTTCCCCCGCGACGGCAAAGACCTCGCCCATACAATGGGCCACGGCGAACCTAGTCTTCAATTCCGCATCGCTCTTGCCCGTGTTGAGAAGTCCTAGTAGGTCGGTAACGGTCTCAAATAGTATCCCACGATCACCCTTGCTGAAAATTGCCCCGAAACAGCGGCCCAGGTTATTGCGAATGACACGCGTGATGGTCGGCGAGGAAAGCGTGAGTATCTTGAACAATTCCTTTTTCAAGAACTTCTGCTGCGACGATACTTGAGCCTTATCGAGACCGGAGATGTGTTGAACCAGATCGGAGGTGAAGGTGAGGAGGTACAGGTCCTGTTGTTCGGAGGGGAGGGCATGGAGCTTGGTGATATCAAGCTCCGCTCGGGGGGCCGCATGGTTGTCGGAGGAAGTAGACGTAGCGTTTTCCGATGAAGACATTGGGATTTATTATGGCGACTAAAGGGTCACCCATAGGGGGTTCCCTTTCACAAGGAATGAACAAAGGTGAGATGCGAAAAAAGAGAACACGATGCGACCGCAATCTGTTGCGGTTGCAGTGGGTGGTGGACAGGTCGGCCAGTCTTTCTATGGGATGGGGATGGGATGATGGATCCTCCCCTCCCCCCTTTAACTAAGCGGGCACTTGGCCTCAAACCTCCGTCCGGGGGCGGTCGCGGAGAAACTGTTGCACCGGCCCCGCTATCAGATCGCGATTCTAGACGCCTTTTCATGGATTGACGCGCTTGCGGGGATGATCAATCGAAGCTTTCTGCAATGACGACGATCGTCTGCAAACGTCTGGTGCAGCAGCGGGTTGCCCGCGTGAATTGGGTGGTGAGCGATGGCTGCCGTACCCTCACCACCAGCGCTCCGTGGCTTGCAGGACACAATCGATGGTCTCAGATCAAACATGACAAGGCCAAAAATGACAAGGCGAAAAGCAAGGAACGCCAGCTTATCGGCAAGGAAATCAGCAGTGCTACTCAAAGTATGTACATAAGGAGTTGAAAATAATCAATTTCCCTCCATTCTTTGGTATTGATCGCAAACAGTGTGGGGTCCCGATCCTAAATTCAACCCGCGCCTTACCCTCGCCCTTTCGAATGCGAAGCGAGCAGGAATCCCAAAAACCGTGATCGAAGCCGCAGTTGCTCGGGGACAGGGTATAAGTGTCACTGGTGAAGCTCTGGAGCAGGTTACGGTCGAAGCTATTCTCCCCCATTCGGTTGCGGCCGTTCTCGAATGTCTGACCGATCAGAAAGCCCGCGTATTACAAGACGTTCGACATGCTGTTAAAGATGCCGGGGGCATCGTCACACCCACCACATACCTCTTTGAAAAGAAGGGCCGGATAATCTTCGAGAAGAAAGATGGGGTGGATCCCGACAACTACATAGACCAGGCGATCGAAGCAGGTGCGACAGATATCACAGCAGATGAGCAAGGCCGTCTTCTTGTCTTCACCGAGCCCACAGAAACAAAGAGTGTGGGCGAAGCACTCGGGAAGATGATTGGCCTCTCAATTGAGGAGCTGGATATCATATGGGATCCCAATCAGGACACATTAGTCGATCTCAAAGATGAGGCACAAGTTGCGGAAATGGAGGAAATCATCAGTGACCTTCGAGAAGAGCCGAGTCTGCGGGATATCTATCTGAACACGGTTCAGCGTTTCTGATGCCTTTCGCGACCACAGCCTGAGGTTCCTCAGACTTTCATCTTACAGTGTACACTAGACTCGAGCCACTTCCTGTATATTACAATTACGAACCCACGAAATAAAAGTGTGTATACATCTCGAATGCATTCAAGAGGATGCGTCGGATTCCTGTCGATACTGATCAAGCCACTTCTACTCTTTTCGCAAAGCCTTCATCGTGCTCCGCATCAAATTACCAATTCCAACACTTCCTGTCGCATCAAGCCAGTCAAGCATCCGCACCCTATACTCCTGCCACACCATCTTCATGCCTCCTTCCTTCTCCAGCGCACTCAGCGCCTTCTGCGTTACTGGCTTCCTCAGTTTGGGCTGCTCGTCGCTTATGTTGTTCTCTTCTTCGATATCAGAGAAACACGCCGCAGACATATTGCACAATGCCACGTGGTGACTGAGGGAGAAGATTGAGGAAATAGTGTAGGTAAAAGCGAAATCGCGCTTTCTCTCCCTCTCGTTATATTCACGAATGAATCGCGTCAATGCACCAACGGTGGGGGCCGGTATCAAACAACCAACAGCGTTGGGGTCTTCCGAATTGAGTCCTCGGTTCCGCCAGATCAGGTTGCAGATATCCATGATATAGCCATTGAATTGACCGACGAGTTCTGTCGGATAGAGCGACTCTTGGGAGTTTGGTACCCGGAGAACCTGAGAGGTCAGAGAAGCCTCAAAGGACGACTTATAGCTGGCAAGCACTGAGCACATGATGGAGATGACTGAATTGATGGGCGTGAAGGCAAGCGTATAAACCGTAGGGGCCAGTGGGACAGTGAGTCGAATGCTTCCATTCATGGATGCATGTGTGAAAAGTTCCGCTAGGGTACAGTAGAAATCCAAGATAGACAATGTGGCGGGCTTGTGTTTCTCATGTTGCGCATCTGTGAGATCCGGCATTGAGGTCAAGCACTCTAAAGTCGATAAAGCTAGGAGTTCTGCATGCGATATTAGGCGGCCCAATGGCTTGAACTCCTCTGTAGTCAGGGGCTGTGCCCTTAATTGGATGCCCCATTGACGGATCAAGGCTGAGTAGAAATCAAGCAGAGCCGTTCTTGACGAAATGGCTCCGTTGAGGAGTGCTCTCTCCAATGGTTTCAAAAAATCGTTGCCTAGAACATCGAAGTCGAGAACGGGAAGATACACAAGAAGCCCAAGTATCTGCTCTCTGTTGTCCTCGCCATTCCAGGAAATGAGGTACTTTTTGAGAAATGATATGAAAGCGTCCGGTATTTCCTATATTCGTGTGAGCCACCAAGGTTGTCAGTAATGGCTAAAGGGAACTACCTTCGTGTATTGCGCATATTCAACAGCCAAAGCCAATATATAGCCCAAACTTTCATGGTCTTCCGCATCGTTTACCCGCGCGAGTTCAAGTTGGTCATTTAAGAACGTTTTGAGCCAGTCATTCAATCGGCGATCTGCAGTCTCAGAACGAGCCAGAAAGAGATACTTCTGCGCCAAGCTATTCCCGAGCATGGAAATAATTTGGTTAGGTAACTCTATCTTGTCAATCTTGTCAACGAAATGCTCGACACCACGCAGTTCTTCCAAAGAAGTGTGGCTATAGGACACCCTTGATGTCTTCATATCAGGAACAATGGCCTCTACTTTGCTTCTCTTTGCTAGGCCGCGATGTACAACCTGAAACGTCGAGGGCTGCACTGCCTGCAATCTTTCAAGGTGCGTATCCTGAATTTCTCTAACATGAGCGGTCCATTCAGGGTCCGGGTGCTTGAAGAAGGATGCCTTTCTTCCAGTAAACCCGAGGTCGCCAACAATAACATCAGGACAATAATTCTTGAACACATTGAGTAGAATCAAGAGCTCTTTCTCTTCACCACCGGAAAGGCTGACTAACTCCATGAGAGCTTGGATGCGGAAGGGCTTGACATGTTTGCGCCTCGTGATGAACGAAAGCAGGTGGCACAGAGGCTTGCGTAGACTGATCATGTCCAGATAGTTGAACAGCACGGCATAGAGTTTTGCCAGATGAGACTTGTCATCGAGGTAGTCGTATACAAGAATCAGCCATCGCACAAGTAAAGCCTGGGTTGCAGGACTGGGCTTCGTTTTAGCGGGACCAAGACAGCACACAACCCGTGTGATTAGTTTGGAAGAAACTCTCTCCAGCGGGTACAAGTTCTTGACTAATGTAGTGACTGTGCCTTGGTCAAGAGCATTGTGTGTCGTGAGGAGCTTCAGCAAGCGTTCGAGAGCAGCCTGCGGTATTCCGCTCTCATACGCGCGGGTTGCTATTGTTTTGGCCAACTGGCCAGCATCGGTGTAGCGTTGTTTTGGAGGCACGAAAGCAACTGGACACACATTAATAATGCGGGGTCTTCCGAATCATGCCTTATTAACTGGCTTTACCTGCTTCGAGATGCTCAATCGCATCGTCAAGGCTACTAGGCCTGACTTCAGTGTCTAGTATCACCATCAGCAAAGTCGATCCTGAGCAGAAAGCAAGCTTGACAAACCTCCTTCGGAGTCAGATGACATGTCTATTCACAAATAACTTATCAATACTATCAGTCAACTAATAGATCTTCTTTTCTTCTGAGCGAGTGAAGCCGTGCTTGACTCTAAGTGCTTCGCAACCCCAGGCGCATCACGCGCAAAAACCAAGTCTGTCGCGCTAATCAAACAGCGCGTTGGACTCTATTACCCTAGAGCACCTAATAGTTTGCTATTCAGACGATAAAGCAATAGTGTGTGGATGTCGAAGTCGCTGTTTGCCGTGTTACGTGCTTTCCGCATGTATCTCCGTCGCGTGGGACTGTTCGAGTCGATCGCGGGAAATGGAACCTGAGAGCAACTTTACCATTTCGGGTGTCCAACAACCGCTGTAGGCCGATTGCCAGCGTCGCGAATCGTAACTGCGAATACTATGGACGCGTTATATTAATGCTATTCCTTTATCTCATGCGGCCTTCTTTCTGGTCCGCACAGATCTATAATCACTCGAATGCTTGTTCAAGGCACTTTAGTTGCAGCTAATCGATTGATGATAACCGCCTACAGCCAATAGTTTCAAATGACCTAAAATGGATGTTGACCGTCTTTTCTTGAAATGGCAGGTGGATTACGCGATACCGGCACTCTCGTTCTATGATCTAGAGCAGTAAACAGCTCCTCATTATGCGATTGGTAGTATATGACATCGTGGGGGGAACAAAAGGCTATGGCCCACAAATGTCTCCAACATCTCAACTATGAACAGTAATCTGAGAATGCTTCAAGCGAGATTGAAGCCAATGACGTTTACTTCCTCTTCCTAGCCGGCTTAGAGTCTGCCTTCCCAGAGGCAGTCGCTGTCTCCTTGGCCTTGGGCGCCTCAACTGGTGTGGGCTCCTCTTCCTCTTCATCACTGTCGCCTCCCTGGCCGAATTCGTTAACACGCTTGTAATCAACCTTGTACTTCCAGCCCTGGTAGAGCCAGACAAAGAAGATGACATCATCCCGGAAGGTGGCCAAGCGGTGGAGCCAAGGCATCTTGACAGTGAAAGCAAAGAGGTCATCAATGAAGGTGTTGAGGAACTTGTACGTCAAAGCCTTTCCGGGCATGTGAGCGACAGACTACAGTAGCAAGTTAGCAAAGCCATTACATGACTGGACACGGGAACAAAAACATACCTTCAGTCGGTAGTTGATGTACAAACTAGGCACCATCATCAGGAAGCCGTAAGCGTAGACACTGCCGACCAGGGTCTCAATAACATATGAGTACCACGACTTGTGCGTGTTGTAGAGCAAGCTGTACACAGCATATGCGGCCAAGAGCGGAACGGCAAGGATATACAGCCAGCGGAATGCGATCTCATCATACTCTTTGGTCTTCTGCTCCGTCTCGCTGAGCTTGTGCTTGTCCTCAAAGACAATAACATAAGGCAGGAATGAGAAGAATGATCCAGCCGGCGGAGGACGCAAGCGCACGTCTACTGTCTTGGTGATCTTCCAGGCTTCTAGCAGGATACCAAAACCTTGGCTTGCGAGGATCATCCACGAAGTGTTCTCACTGTTGTCCATCAGGTAGAGGAAGATGACTGCCTGCATGAAGACGTTCGCCAGGATGGTACGAACGGAGGTACCGACAACATCCTTCTTCTTGCGCCAATGAGACTGTTCAGAGTACATACCCGTAAGCGTTTGAAACAAAAAGGCTTCGAAAGGGGAAATCGAGTGGCAAGCTTACAATATCGTTCTTGAAGGCCAGAGTCTCGAAGACCATATGCAGAATAGTAACCACACCAGTCGTGCAGAGCAGGTAGATGTTTGTGTCGAGGAGGACTTCCTTGATCATTTCGAACTCAGAACCATCGCCGCCACCAGGTGTCTGGCCACCGAAAGCCGCCTGCTTGGCGTTTGCCTTCGCATTCTCATCAACACTTGCCATCATGCTGAACTTCCAGTTCTGCAAGTTGTTGAGAGTGATGCGCATAGGAACGGTCTCGACGGTCGAGTTGAGCTCCATCATGTGAGTTCTGAGCTGCCAGAAGGTGTTGAGGAATACGATAGGATAGTACCAGCCGTTCTGCCCGGTAGCATCCCGCGCGCCAGTTGCTTCGAGCTGCATGTGCTGTCTAACAGCGGGGTGAACCTGACGGTACCTCTGCGCACCAGAGTCGGGAATAACGGACACGGTGAAGTTCGGGTGGTAGTACGACGCAATGGAGACATTGGGAGTGCCATCATCCTCTTCTTCCTCGGTTTCCTCCGACGAAGCAAGCAGGTTCTTCAACTTCTTCACTTTCTTCTTAGGGAGGTACTGGTTCAAGGGGCGGAAGAAATGGACGGCACTATCGGTACTGTAATCCTTGGCGGTAGGGTCGAGCTGGTGTCCGGTGAGTCCGACGAAGAAATGCGCCCAGAGAGTTCCATTGCGTTGAACCTCCTTGGGGATCTTGATGGTGGTGTCAATTTCTCTAGTGTCACTGTAGTTTCCAATGGTGAAGTTCTTTTCCTCCAGAACGAGCGAATCCGATGGGAAGGACTTGAAGCCAGGAACAACAATGGAAGGCGAAACGTAGATGTTCAGGTCAAGGGCACTATCGGAGGGCCAAATCGGGGTAATGAGGTCGGGGACAGGGCTGTAGTCGGACACTTCGCTGCGAGGCGGACGCGTGTTGAAAGAAGGCACATCACTAGGCTTTGCTCCTGAACCCGAACTTTGCTTCGATCCGAAGAACTGGCTCATAACAAACTGCGCCAGCAAGAAGAAGGCCAGTCCCTGGAGGGCACCCTTGAAGCCGGACTAACGTAAGGAAAAGTAACTGTTAGCTGACCCATAAGATCTAGTACCACAAATGATACAGATTGAAGCATACGCACGCCTTGCTCCGACTCCTCCCTGCGCTGACGTTGTTCCGGCATTGCAACCCGTTGATAGCGAAACTGGTCAGCAATGAGGGAAAGGGGAAGAAGAGATGGGGGGGAAGAGAAAGGAAGAGAAAAGAGGCCACGAAGGAACACGAAGGCTAACGGCTGGTTGGTTGGTTCTGGCCCAGAAGCCCGGCGTTTGGCCCTTGGCGGGTCCCGGCGATAAGCCAGGCGGAAGTGGGAAGCATGTCATAAATCCCTCCTCCGCGGATCTCTCCACACTTCACCGATCTGCTACAAATCCGCCTGACTTGGAGAAGAACACGGAGTCGCGCAATGGGCATGTTACGCTCATGAAGGTCGGTTTTTTATCCCAATGGCGGACAATCAGCCCTCTCCCGATTACTCCCGCCCTCAGTTTCCTGCTCATCATGAACCGCGGGTGTGGGTTATCACGGCCGGGGATTCCCCCATCGGCATCTCTGTGACGCGCCAGATTTTAATGCATGGGGACTATGCCCTGGTTGGACTGGCGCATTCAAGCCTGGATCGCGATGAATGTCGTCGAGATATGTTCGATGCTTTTCTAGCAGAAATCGAGAGCAATGAGGGATGGGGGAAGCGATTCAAGGCACTGCCTTTAGACATAAGGTCTGATTGGGTCTAATACTCTCGAATCTATAACATAGGCTTATAAGTATCTTACAGAATGGTCGGGGAGTGCCAGGCTATAGTGGCGCAAGCAGTCGCTTCGTTTGGCAGAGTAGATATTCTTCTTTGCTGTACCAGCCAAGGTTAGCCTTCGACGTCCTCGAAACTCACATCCTGCACATCGCTAAATGGCATTGTAGCCCTCATCGGATCAGTGGAAGAGCTATCAGCCTCTCAGCAGACACTAAATCTCGTCCGAGATCAGTTTGAGAGCAACTACTTCGGTCCACTTAATATCATCAAAGCAGCGCTACCGCACATGCGGAGGCAAAAGGCAGGGCACATCACGATCCTCTCCGGCATCAGTAAGAATACCTATTTCTCGTATATATAATGCAGGATCTAACAGAAACAGCCGCTCACATAGGTACACCCGGACTAGGAATGTACTGCGCAGCCGGATGGGCTCTCGAAGGCTTCTGCGACGTAAGCCCTGACCTCACCACCACCACCACATGCAATCCTCCATTTCTAACCTTATCGCTAATTAACCCATCACCAGAGTCTTGCATACGAGATCGCCCCATTCAACATCAAACTCACCATATTTCAATGCAGCATCGAGATCGGGATTCTTACAAACTTAGTAACCAGCGTTCCACCTATTGGTCCCGTATACTCATCCGCAGCTAACCACGCGCCACTCTTCCGTGGGATTCTAAACCGACTCGTGTCTCGTCTATCGAGCAACACACAACCATCAGCAGATTCATCGAACGGATCGAACCAAGGAAACTCGATCGAAGATGGTCCATTCTCGGCCTCGGAGGTCATATCAACGTATCCTCCGCTCAGTTCCGCGCATATGGAAGTGCTGGTGAGTGAGACTGTCTATGCTATCACAGCTATTGCGGGCCATGAGAACCCGCCGTCGCGACATATTGTGGGACAGGAGGGTGTGGCGAGTGTAAAGGAGAAGCTTAAGACGGTTAGTGAAGAGCTAGAGGACTTCATTCAGGCGAGCTTTGCTGTGGATTATGCTGCGGATGAGTCGGGTCGGCCGTCTAAGGAGGAAGGTATGATTATGGGTATGGGTACTGGTCATGAGGGCTTCTAATGGTAGCATGTTTCTTGGTCTATTTTTGGATTAATGATAGGTATTATTATGAATGAGTCCGCTCATATCCATCCTAGTGGGATTATGAGGGGCTTGCACTATATCGGCGACACACCCTTATCTAACGGAAAGTTTATCATTGTCCAAACCGGGGTTAAAATGTTGAAGCATGCTAGTATGTTGGGCGCACATAGAAGGACCAGCCATCCTATTTACTTCCCAGCACGGTGGAACCAGGCCTGTCGAATCTCCCATAGGCTGCCCATGTCCTGATTGTTCCTGTATGCACGGAACTCTTTCCAAGCATTTCCGTTAGGAATGTCTGTAATACGACCATCAACTTCTATAATCTTTGAGGCCAGTGCGGTAAGCCCCTGAATACCCTCAACCAAGATCCCGTGCATGCTCTCAACGGGATTGTTCGCAGGAGCCGTTTCTTCCGTCTGTTTCGTCTCTTCTGTCGATTCCTGAGGAGCTTCAGCGCCCAATACGGACGGTTCCTCCGATGCCTCATTCCTATTTTCTGGCATCTCACTTGTTGCTGTGGATGTTTCTGCAGCCTCGGCGGACGAAACGGCCTCCGCCGTCGTTGGGGGGCTGATGGTTTCTGCTGCCGCTTCTGTCGTATTTTCAGGCGACTCGCTATATGAGTCCGCTTTGTCGCTGGTTTCTGGAGGCTGTGAACGCTGCCGTTTGCAGTTGCCGTGTTCTTCCTCAGATTTGCGCTTCTTAGGAGAGCCAGGCTCTATCGTTTCGTTGTTGTTCAATTGAACATTAGGGTCGATTTCAGCAGCATTACTATCTTGCTGCCGTTCACCAGCTTCCACAACATCGGCTTTTAACCCATCTGCATCGCTTTGGTTCTTCTTGCTCCCGCTTGAGACAGCTGGAAGAAAGACACGCTGCCCAGGAGGAATGACGAAGTTCAGCCGCGCGCCATTAATGCCCACAATCTAGCGTGCTGTTAGCAAGGATGTCAAGTTCGGACTAAGGAAGCACCAAAAGTTCCCACACGTACCCTAGCTTCCTTCTCTACCAGAACCTTGTCGGCACCTTTGGAAAAACATCGGGAATACTTCCAGACATCGCCCTCGCGCACGACATTATGATCAATCAGGTTCTTTAATTTCACCTGAGAGCTTTGCCCCGCCATTAGCGTCTTGTCCATCCTCTGTTTCTGACCCCAAAACTCTTCGAACTCTTCCTCTTTAAACCTGTCAAACTTGCCCGCGGCCCTCTCCTCCATAGCCAAATTCGCCTGGCGCAACCATTCTGGATCATGGTAACCATTCTGAAGCTCTGCTTGGAATTGCCGAATACCCTCGCGCCAGTTATTCGAGTAGCGTAAGAAAGACTGCGGAAGAGGGGGGATTTTCGCATTGGGATCATCAGATGGCGGATTAGGGTCCGGGTGTACGCCATCCGGGAGAAGACTAATAATCTCTTGCTTTTCGCTCTCTTCCAGACAGTTCCAAGCTTGAGGGTTGGCAAGTAGTCCCTATTCATTAAGTATAAATTAGCATGCCATTCCAGGCATTGCGCCAGCACGATAGTGCCATATGTAGCGACTCCAACGTACCACTAAATCCGCATCAACCAACGGCGATGTCGTACTCGTCATCAGCCTGTGCTCCTCCCATCGATCTTTCGCGGCTCTTCTAGGATTCCGCTTCGGTTTAGCATTATTGGTAGTAGTAGATGGTGGCATCGCGGAGCTCGATTCGCCGGCATTACTCTGTTTATTAGCCGCATTCACAGAGCGAGAGGAGCGACTTCTGAAACATTCTTAGGGTCAGCGCTCTCCATAAAATCAGTGACGGCCGTCTGCAAGGGTCATCATATGCGTCTGGAACAAGACGCAAGAGAGGAAGAAGAGAACGCAAGCATTAGTTGACTATTCGTACCTTGTCCTTGGCTGCCTCGCTGCTGAACTGCCGCCATCGACCGCCTTACAAGAGCGGGCCATTGTTCCGCGGGCCTGGATTGGAGATCTGGACAATATACCCCGAAGTCACCAACATACCATTGCGTCAACGGAAGGAGTGCTTGATTCGGCGATAGGAACGGGAAATCAGTATTGCCACGATGGTTAGATCAACACAGATTGCCAGAATTGATGGTATGATGCTGTCCGGAGCTGTCCAGGGGCGAGTGGGGGTGAGCCATGTGTGCCATTTGCTGATGTTATGAAACAGGCTTGATGCTGGCGGCATCGGTGGATGATGAACAGGTTAGTTTGATTCAGAGCGCATTCACTGCAACACAATGGCTTGATAGCTGACAATGGATTCTTTGGTGTTCTTCTGCAGGCTGAAGTGGAGCTCTCTGAGATCAAGTCTCAGGCCAAGATGATATTTCGACGATTGAATCGCAATTCGGCGCCGCAAGCCAGTATTGAGTCCGGTCAATTTAATCTACAGTATGTTTGACGTTTTTTTATTTGGCACGATGTAGCGCTACTCAGTGCAGTTGGCTGATAACCGGTATTAGCTATCTTATTAAGGATGATATCTGCTTCCTTTGCATATGCGATCACTCCTATCCGCGCAAGCTTGCGTTCACCTATCTGGCCGACCTCGCAACCGAGTTCACTACCACATATTCCCCAACACAATATCAGTCCCCGACTCTGCGCCCATACGCCTTTGTGGAATTCGACACCTTCATTCAGCGCACCAAGAAGCTCTACCAGGATAGCCGCGCATCGCAAAACCTCGACCGCCTGAACGATGAGCTCCGGGACGTGACGAAAGTGATGACCAAGAACATCGAGGACCTCCTATACAGAGGCGATAGCTTGGAGAGGATGGGCGAGTTATCGGGCCGTCTACGAGAAGACAGCAAGAAGTACAGAAAGGCCGCGGTACGGATCAACTGGGAATTGTTGGTCAAGCAGGTAGGTCCATCGTGTTCATAAGCGATGGTAAAATTGTCGCTAACCTGTCGCAGTACGGACCTGTTGCAGGTGTTGGATTTATCTTCCTTTTCCTTATCTGGTGGCGTTTCTTTTGATTGCGGGCAAAGCGGCTCCGAAACTCGATACCCGCTAATATGATTGTATGCATAGATAATGTCTCTGGTGGTTGCAGGACACCATCCCCCTAAGCCCAGGACTTAAATCAGCTCCGAACAAATAACTAATGGAGCATTTGGTGTGTATAGCTCAAAGTCGTCGCATAGTTGTAAGAGCATGAAGAGCGAATCCGTATCCACTTATCGCGCATGGTCCGTATCGCAGATGATGGTTCTATGAAGGGCGTCGCAGTCTGCCGAGTGATGTCTTTTGGCGTATATGAGGGGGCTCTCTGATGGCGGATTTGAGGCAAATGGATCTAGATTTCATCTTCTTCTTCGTCAAAGTCGTCCTCTTCGCCCATGTCGTATAAGATGCGTCCTCCTTCACCAGGGCCATCACCCTGCTGGGCATCAAAGTACGGCAGCACCACACCCTCTCGCTCCCGTCTCTGTCTTTCAGTGAGGCGCAGTTCAAATGTTGATTCGGGTTCTTCTTCGCCTGCATCGGCATCCGGCTGCTGGGGCGGGCGGTACAATGGATGATCGTCCAGCAACGTCACAATCTCCTTCACGTATTGGGGAGAGTAGCGAGAAGCAGGAGGAAGGAAGTACCATTCCAGAACGCCGCGACCACTCTTTCTTCGGTGCTCCAACTCGAGTACAATCCCCTCCGCTGAGTCATGACCACTCGGTTTGTCCAATCGGCCAAGGAGCACGCCATCTTGCTCTTCGTCAAGACCAAAGACAGGCGCGGCCAAACTGCGATCGCGCGCCGCTTTCTGCGCGAGAATATGCGAGAATGAATGGAGTGTAATGATCGTAGTTGCGAGGTATGTCAGCATTGAGAGGGGCGAGGGTGCGTAAGGCGAGAGAGCAGGTGGGCTGGGAACATCCTGATGGAAGTTTACCACGAGCGACACCTCTACCTTGGGCGCGGTGGGATTCGACGGAATCAGGAAGGAGCTGAGAAATTGCGATATATGGAACTGAGGGTCGTTCTTTTTCGAACGTAGAAGCGGGTTGATAGCGTCAATGAGGATGAGTCTCCCTTTGATATATTAGCCAATCCACGAAACAAGCTCAATGGAAGAATCGGGATAAGCATACTTCGAGTGGGGCTATTCGATGAGACATTCTGGTAAGCAGCGCCAACTGCTTTCAAGATCTCTAGAGGACTCTTCCGGCGAGCGGGAATAAATGCGTCGACACCCTCCGGGGGCTTCAATGTTTCAAAGGCAAGGAGGGTCACATGGGTCCTGGAAAGCTGTTGCGACAGTTAGCCATGTCGGCAAGCAATGACGGAACAGGCAATTCTAAGAGCAAACAGCACGCCTACCTTTGCACGTCGAATGTATTCTTTGGTCAATGGGGTCGCAGGCTGCTCTAGTGAGTCCAAGACCAAGGTAAGCGGGGATGCGGTATCTCTTAGGCTGAGAAGCTTTGAAATCAAGAGCAAATTATGGGTCTGTCGGTGAGAAGTGCTTGCGGGCGCCATAGTTGAAGTCAGGTAAGGGCGACTGTGCAGCGGAAGATCGGAGAATGGGAAAAAGTGAAGAAAATCGGAAGATTGCGGGGTCCATGAATCGAGCTATGGAGGGGCGCCCAAGATTTCCAATGAGCGATCTCGCTGGCTTTTAAGCTCATGCTACCGGCCCACCCGCATGATGTACCTAAGTAATATACTATATCCTAGATAATATTCGGAGAATTAGAGAGTTCAGGGAGACAAGTCCATACTGTCTGGAAGCAGTAGTGTGTTTGTACCAGAACTTCGATTTGTTATCCTCTGTGCTTATAAGCAACGTGACCTGCTACTGAGAGGAGGTAGACACACCCCATGAGTCAATTATACTACAGCTATCGCATACATCGCAGGTGTTAGAAAGTAGATAGTACCCTTTTGTTTCCGTGCCCATGGGTGCCATTATGGACACTCAGACTGGCTCATTGAATATAAGAATTGGTTATGTATTTAGGAGTTAATAGAAATCACTTGATCATTGACCACATTTGAAATGAGGCAGTTCATCAATTGCCCCCAGATGGTTCTGATCTATACTACTTGACTCTATGTAGACTAGGCCGGTGGTATGTAAATAGGATACGCTCATTTCATCAATCACTGCTATATTCTACTCGGTGATCGGAGCCTCGGTAGGCAGGCGAGTACTAGTAGTAGAAGCCAGTGATAGTACTCTTGTCAAATGATACATGGGGCAAGGGCTTTGCCCAGTGTCTTAAACTGATAATATACTAGTTCGCCGAACCGCTGAACTAGCCCGAGTGGGAACATGCTAACATGAACTGACACCTGTCTCAGCTAGGTAACAGTAGATTGTATATTGGAGCAACTACCCAAAGGATCTAGTATAAAGTCAATTTCAAGCTTTTATGTGAGGCTGCCAAACTGAGACTGTCCCAACGGGTCACGGTCCTATAACTATGGGATTTTGGTTATCGCATATCTCCGGCAACGATAAGGTGGTCGCATCAGTTCCCGAAGCACTTGGTTGTATGTCTCAAGCTCGCTTACTCCCCACTGATGAATGAGACCCACCTATCTATAGAGTATAATAGCAACAAAATATTACAGATGATTCATTTGCCCTTTACTTATCCAGTGAATGGCCGGGGTCGCAGTGCGGCGGTGGTTCAGGGCCATCTGGCTAGCCGCGCAGTAGGTCGAAACCGGCTACCGTAATAATCTTCACGCCTTCAATCTCGGGACCTGACTTACGGAGCACTTTTCTCATTCTCAGTCAAAACTACAACCACTACGTGGCGCGCTTATCTCTTTCAATTGACATTGAAAAGTAGTGAAAGAAGAGTAATGGACTAATTACTTTGGATATCTCCTGAACAGCCGCCACATCCCCTATCCCACTCCTGCGGAACCACACGTGCACGAAGAAAACAACTTTCCATCAGCACAACAACTCTCTCAGACACCGGCTCCAAGATGACAGAACCACCAGCGAAACGTGCTCGCCGAGTCGATAGTTCAGCTATGTGGGACCAAGATGACCGGAGGACACGTTCACCCGAACTAGAGCCAGATTATACCAGAAGCCCTCGACGGGAGCATATTGCGAAAGATGATGGACGACGCGATGGCCCCCGTGATGATCGGAGATACCGTTCCCGCTCCAGGGACCGGAGGGACAGGAGGCGAGATAGAAGCCGGTCGAGGGATCGCCGTGACCGCGACCGCAGAGACGGACGGGGAATGAGGGACAGGGAAAGGAGTGTCAGTCGGGACAGACACTATGATAGACGTGGTATGTCGGGAATGAGGACCATCAGTTTATGAACTACGGATGCTAACAATGTACGAAGGCTATCCTTCAAAAGGGGACAGGTACAGGTCGCGATCACCTATTCCGAACGGCAACAGGGACCGGTCGCGGACGCCGCCACCTCGCGGACCCCGGAGTGATCGCAGGCACGACCGCAGAGATCAGAGAGGACAGGCAAATGGTGCTACGGATGCGAAGTCGGGAGTGAACCGTCACAAAGACGAGATGGAAGTGGACAGTGACGGAGCTGTTGGAGAAGACGACGTCGACGAGATGATGCGCCGCAGCATGGGGTTCACGAAATTCAGAAGCACGAAGAACACCAAGGTGCCCGGGAACGACATCTATGGCGTCCGCAAGGAGAAGAAGACGGAGTACAGACAGTACATGAATCGTGTTGGAGGATTCAACCGACCTCTCAGTCCCTCGAGGTGACGCAGGGCCTTCTGTCTTCTGGGCTACCTTCACGATATCATCGGTCGCCTCTTGCTCATATCCTCAATTTTGCACTTCCGATTTATCCCACACTTCTCAATGTGTTTTTTTTTATCTGTCGGGGCGATATCAATTTTTATGCATGGCTGGAGTCAAGATCTATGGAGGGATTTTTTCTTTTGTTGTCGCTCGACCTTTTTCAAGCAAATAAGATACCTTTCAAAGCCTGTCTATATCCTTGCATTGGTTCTCAGTAGATCGAATCAAGGCAAATGTAATATAATTAAGACTTATCAGGATCCTCGGCACATGACCTCAGTGACGTAGGCCCCTCTTTTATAAGAGGCTTGCTTCCGACACCAACTCGACTCCCCGACATTCATCCGACTTTTTCGTCATCTCATCACCGTGGCCTCTTTGAGAGCATTAGCGTCTAGGATTGCGCCATACCACAAGATGTCAGCCTCTGGCGAGCGTCGTGAAATTGTGATCGTTGGTACGTGTGCGCCGCATGCGCATCAATCTACTTATCTTTATCTACCCCGCACAGCCCGGAAGATGCATGCTAATGGATCTCTCTCAAGGTGGTGGTATCATTGGATGTTGCTCAGCCTATTATTTGACCAGACATCCTTCTTTTGATCCCTCACGGCATTCGGTGACTCTGATTGAGGCATCCGACATCGCAGGAGGGGCATCGGGCAAAGCAGGAGGCCTTTTGGCATTGTGGGCTTACCCGAGCAACATCGTCCCACTGAGCTACAAGTTGCATGCGGACTTGGCTAAAGAGCATAATGGCAAGGAGCGATGGGGTTACCGAGAAGTCAGTTGCGGACAGCTTATGGCGAAGGGCCGTCCTCTTAGCGACAAGAAAGATACCAGCGCAGGAGCAAGTGGGAACTCGGTGTCGCTACAGAAGCGGAGCGCCGATGCCATGGGAAAATTGAAAGCTGCAAAATTCCCCAAGGACCTGGACTGGTTTGAGCCGGAGTCTGTGAGAAGCTACACAAGCATGAGTGATCCCGGGGAGACTGCCCAGGTTCATCCTTATCACTTCACGACTTCTATCGCTAAGCTTGCCGAAGAAAAGGGCGCAAAGATAATTCTGGGTTCCGTTACCGGCATCGACTATTCCGGAGACGCTGTCCAGTCAGTGTCGTATACCGACAAGAAGACGGGTGAATCGCACAGCATCTCAGCAACAGACGTTGTTGTTGCTGCCGGTCCTTGGACGAGGTCGGTCTTGCCAGAAGCCCCTATCACAGCAACTCGCGCACACAGTGTTGTTATCCGGCCAGTTGAGCCAGTCAGCGCATACACTCTTTTCACCAGCATTGACCTCCCGGCCAACTTCGATCCATCGAAGCCTTCTCGGCCTGATGAGGCAGCACCGGAAATCTACGCTCGCCCAGACAACACAGTCTATGCGTGCGGTGAGGGCGACCACGTCGTTCCACTTCCGAAGACCAGCGCGGATGTCGAAGTGGATCAAGTGCGATGCCAGGATATCATCAATCAGGTTGGCAGCATCTCTGATCGACTCCGTGACGGCGAAGTCTTAGCCCGGCAGGCTTGTTACTTGCCCAATGTGGCTGCTGCACGGGGAGGTCCATTGATTGGTCATACTGGCACCAAGGGGTTATACCTTGCTGCAGGTCATACTTGCTGGGGCATACAGAACGCGCCGGGTACTGGCAAACTGATCAGCGAATTCGTCTTTGATGGTGCAGCTAAAAGCGCAAAGATCAGTTCTCTGGATCCGAGGAATTTTCTGTAGAATAGAGGCCTATAGATAGCATATTGCACAGAAATGCATAAGTTGCAGGTAAATTTATAGTTCTCTTTAGCAGGAGCTTATTGCAGGCTGCAGGACCCATTGTCGGGAGGTGGAGCTTGGGCCACGTAATTTGCGGAGCGGAGGCCGGCCGCTTCAGCAGATGCCAGATAGTAACAACGACGCGCATTTCAATGAACTGAACCGCCTCGGTGTCAATTCGCCCCCTCCATGATCATCCTCAGTCTCTGAGGTTTGAATACAGATCTGGATGCTTTCGATATAGAAAAATGCATATTTCTAAGATATCCGCGTTCTTAACGCCGGTACTCAATGCCGCTGCGGTGCTCTCCAGTCAAGCTCCGGCCGATGATCTCTCCGTTCTGAGCAGCGAGGTAGCCAGAGCCAACAACCAGTCTTTACTATGGGGTCCATATAAACCAAACCTCTACTTTGGGGTTCGCCCCCGCATCCCGAACAGTCTGTTTGCAGGATTGATGTGGGCGAAGGTGGACAACTATGCCACGGCGCAACAGAGTATGTGTCCGGAACAAGCAAACCGGTCTCTTCCGTACAATTGCATCCGCCCAGCTTCTGACTGACATTGTTCAATAGACTTTAGACATACCTGCGAGCAGAATGAAGGCATGGCTGGCTATGGTTGGGACGAGTACGACATCCGCAAGGGCGGCCGCCAGACAATTCATGATGCCGGAAACTCCCTCGATCTGACGATCGATTTCGTGAAGGTCCCCGGTGGACAACATGGAGGCAGCTGGGCTGCTCGTGTGAAAGGTGTTCCGCGCGACGATGCTGATCCGGACCAACCCACAACCGTTGTTTTCTATGCTGGCTTGGAGGGACTTGGCAACCTGGGCGTTGAGGGCGAACCTGAGGATACTCGGGGCTTTGCAGGCGATGTTAAGCTGGGTGGCTTTACGACGGATCTCGGTGATTTCTCAATCGATGTTACTTCTGGTCCTGAGAGCAACGAGTCTCCAGAGCACGGTCACCCAACCTATGATGAGAAACCCTTGGACCGGACCTTGGTGTCGAGTTTGACCATGCACCCGGAGCAGCTTTGGCAAACTAAAGGTTCGCCTCCCATTGCTGAAATTACAATGCCTGCATTCTAGGTAATGGGTGCTAACTTCATGCCCAGTTATTATGTTCACGCAGATGAAGAAAGAGGTCGACGAAATGGTAGAGAAGTATGGATCGGAAAACCCTCCCCCTCCCTACCAGCTCTTCACCATCAAGAATGAGCCCGGGGATGGTAATATGCACCTCGTGCAGAAAGTTTTCAAGGGTTCTTTTGAGGTGCTTCATGCAGAATCCCCCTGCCTATGAATGGTCACTTACAGTTGCTAGTTCGATATCCTTTTCTCTTCTAAATCTTCTCCGCAGCCTATGACTTGTGAGACATTTTGCCCTCGACCTGGATGTTCAATCTGTACTAACGGATTCTTTCAACAGCCGAGCTTCTTACTGAGCAGATCTCAAGCGCCTCTCTTGAGTTCGCTGAAAGGTTTGAAAGTGTCCACCCCCCGCAAGCACCTTTCGATACCGCGGAATACACCGAATTCTCCAAGTCCATGCTCTCGAACCTTGTCGGTGGCATTGGATATTTCCACGGAACAGATATCGTTGATCGTTCAGCTGCACCGGAGTATGACGAGGAAAATGAGGGCTTCTGGGAAGAAACTGCCGAGGCTAGGGGTCGGGCTCAGCCCATCCTTGAAGGTCCGAAGGATCTCTTCACTTGCGTTCCATCTCGCCCATTCTTTCCTAGAGGATTCCTCTGGGATGAAGGATTCCACCTGATTCCAGTTATTGATTGGGATACCGACCTCGCGTAAGTTTCCGAAATCCAAGTCTGCCACGGCATTTCTTTCATATCCACTAACTCCAACAAGGCTTGAGATCGTCAGGAGCTGGCTTAACCTGATGGATGAAGATGGTTGGATTGCCAGAGAGCAGATTCTTGGATCCGAGGCTCGCAGCAAAGTACCTCCTGAGTTCACCATCCAATACCCTCATTATGCCAACCCTCCGACGCTTTTCATCATTCTGGAGGCTTTCATCGATAAGCTGGATGCGAAGAAGAACGCTTCGATGCAGACATACGCTGATTCTGGAGCCACTGACGGTCTCCGCTCTATTTTCGTCGACCAACCCGAGTTGGGTGAAGCCTTTATCCGTTCAATCTACCCGTTGCTTAAGAAGCACTATTACTGGTACAGAAGCACCCAGAAGGGCGATATCAAGTCCTACGACCGTGAGGCATATTCCACTAGGGAAGCCTACCGCTGGCGTGGACGCTCGGTCCAGCATATCTTGACGTCTGGATTGGATGACTATCCCCGACCTCAACCTCCCCACCCCGGTGAGCTGCATGTCGACCTTATGAGCTGGATGGGCATGATGACTCGTGCTCTTCGTCGTATTGCCGTAACCATTGGGGAGACAGAGGACGCTGAGGTGTTTAAGACCTACGAGACCGCCATCGAGAGAAACATCGATGATTTGCATTGGGACGACGACGCTAGTACTTACTGCGATGCGACTATCGATGAATATGAGGAGCACGTTCACGTTTGCCACAAGGGTTATATCTCCATCTTCCCCTTCCTCACTGGCATGCTGGGCCCGGATAGCCCCCGCTTGAAGGCCATTTTGGACTTGATTGGTGACCCTGAGGAGCTCTGGAGCGACTATGGTATTCGCAGTTTGAGCAAGAAGGACCAGTTCTACGGCACTGCTGAAAACTACTGGAGAAGCCCCATCTGGGTAAACATTAACTACTTGGTGCTTAAGAACCTTTACGTAAGTAGTTACTTACCCCAGACAAGATCATCGCAATAATGCTGACCTTTCACTTTAGGATACTGCCATCGTTTCCGGCCCTCACAGAGAACAGGCTCGTGAGCTGTATTCCAACCTGCGCAAGAACCTGGTTGAAAATGTCTTCCAGGAGTGGAAGAAGACCGGGTTTGCCTGGGAGCAATATAACCCCGAAACCGGAATCGGACAGCGGACCCAGCACTTCACCGGCTGGACCAGTATGGTGGTGAAGATGATGTCCATGCCCGATCTGCCCGCCAGCGAGCAGAAAGGCCATGACGAGCTGTAACTCCCTGTAAACGAAGTATGTATGGTATAGATTAGCTATCCTGGAGTATCATCAAAGTCTGTACAATGTTAAATCCCAAACGCCGAGAATAGCATGCAAGTCAAGATTTGGCGACTCTGGTTTTCAGCGTCGTCGATGGTGGTCAGGAGAGTCCCTTTCTCTCGGGTAAGTGCGATGACGATCCTCTCGCTGTCTCCTATGGTCATCCCGTCTCCGGTCTCTACTCCTCGATCGTGATCGTGAGCGTCTTCTTCTGTGGTCGCGATCACGCGACCTACTTCTAGATCTGTGGCGATGACTGCGATGGCGTCGCTCGCGCTCATCACCATGCCTGCGATGCCTGCGCTCTCGTTCCCTATCCCTATCTTTATCTCTGTCGCTTGGGCGATCTCGCTTTCGGTCCCTCCCCGGGCTTCGACTACGGCCGCTGCGTCGGGACGAGCCATACCCAATGCCTCTTTCTTCTTCTTCATTGCGATCTTCTGTAGCATCCCGAACTGTCCGTTGACCTTCTTTCTCCCCAAGGGGCACCAAGTTGGCATTATCTGACGCCTTAGGTGGTATAGGAAGACCTAAGGCTCGTGCCATCGCTTCTTCCTCCGCTTCCTTGACGCGCTGTTTCTCCTCACGTTCCTTTCTGGCCTGATCTTCGCCATCATCGTCCCCCTTAGCATACCACGTCAGATCCTTTCCCTGTTGCCAGCGTCGGACCGGAGCCATGACCGAGTGGCCGAGATAATTCTCGCGGTGTGCGGAATCTTTGACGTCGGACCATTTGAAATCGCCGCGGCCGCCGCTGAAGGTGACAGTTAGTTTAGGATATCATCCCACCAGGGGTAGTAGGTATAATGGGGGGAAACTGACCGGCTGCCCTCTTTCCGGACACCTGCGACTAGATCCATTTTTAAGTGTTAACCCAACGGAAAGCAGTGGTTTGAACACATCAAGAAGTATCCAGGATGGATCGGGGAAGTTGAAGTTGAAGCTGAAGCTCCCGGAGAACCACCGGTGGCACGTGCGCAGTATGGTGCCTAAGGCCGACAGGACGGGCTGAAGGTGACCTCATATCAGCCCGGCTGTTTTGGAGGCAATCCGATTTGTGATGGCATCAACCCAAGTGTGTGGTTGATGAGCAGGAACTTCTAGATCGCTTTACTCCTGTGGTATGTGTCTTCGCCAGACTCACGAGTCCCGCCGCAGCTTCAGACCGCAAACCCGGCCATCGTTCGACTCCATGTGATGTCACCGAGATTGTATTCCCTCTAGAACTGCCCCTCGACGCTTGTGTATGTCGGTCATCTTGCCGCCTTCACGTCCCCCGATCCGTACGCCTCAAACGTTGAGTGGTCGATCGTCGGAATATACTTCGGCGCACTTTGTCCTTGTATCCAACCCATATCCTCCCGTTAGCGACTGCAGCCCGCCAACATGGCGTTCAGTAGCGATGCTGGTAAGCTGCCAAAAGCGCGGCCTCGAGAAGGTCTACAGCTTCGGCCTTTGAATGTCGAGAAAGGGTCCAAAAGAGTATGTGGCTACCCCCTTCTCCACCGTCAAGGAAAATTACTCCTATGCGCAACTCGATCTACAGGCATGCTGACCTCCCGTCAAGTACTCTTCGTATGTTTACTGCTGCCATGATCCGAAACGCTGTCCGTTAGCGATGCTGAACGAAACTGCAGCGCAGATGATACCTTCCCTCCTCAGACCGCCACTTGGAGGAACAACTTGGTACTTTTGCTGCCTTCCTTGTGCTACCTCTGGTGCCATGTGCTAAACTTGATGCAGATGGCGCTTTCCCAGCGCCGAAACTTGTTGTTCGTCGCCTACAGTCATCAGATCTATGTCTGGGAGCCATCAGGGTCGTTTCAGACGCTGGGGAACAAGCCCGAAATGATAATAACCCCAGTAATGAAGGTGCCCCATGCTAGCGGTTATATAGCACCAGCTTCGCCACATGCGATCAACAACCTCCTTGTGGATGATCTAGGTCGAGACGAGGTCCTATTACTTGCGACCGATTCCGGCAATGTTTGTGGTTATCGGGTCGAGGCCATCTACTCTGCCTTGAAGCGAGCGGCAGAGACCAAGGAAGAGCGCCCCCTCGACGGATCCCAGGTGGATCCGTTCTTTGTGGAATTTGTTCAAGCTAGTGCCTGGGGTCTGGCTATCCACAAATTCGCTCGCCTCATTGCAGTGAGCGCAAACACAGGTCTCATAACCGTGTTCGCCTTTGCACTCGTGAATCCCAATTCGGAGAGTAGTAACTCCAGCTGTTACCCAGAAGACGATGATGATATGATCGATTACGGCCAGACCTGGCTAGAGGTCAGGACTAAGGACCAGTTCAACCAGCTGCGACATCTGATGCCGGACAGGCACCGCACACGGAATGTCAAGCTGACTTATACCGGTCATTACGCCAATATCCCCTCCGTTGGTTTCTTGAACTGCGATCTTGACCCCAACGGCAATTGGATGGTCAGCACAGACATCGATAATAGACTGCTTGTGTGGCGGGTATGGGATAGTCTTGGCCCATTCAACGTTAATCACTTCAATGATGTCTCTTTCAAGTTCTTCCCAGAGACCTTACGTAACGAGTACAGTTTAACCCCCCAGTTTTGAGAACTAGGACTGGGATCACTGACCAGGTAATAGTGAGCGTGGCTGGTCTGTAATTGCCCTCGACCCGCGGACCTTCCATCGCGTGAAATCTACTGAAGAAGCTTGTGGCGGCTCCCCCAATCGCCGGGTGAAGGGCGGCCGGACCGTTTACGACCTAACGAGAGCGAACAGTCGGATACCGAACGCTTCGCAGATCTACAACTTCTTCCCACCTGCAGTGAAGATCGAGTCAGAGGAACCTGTTTTGCCCGACATATTCGGAGCCGACTGTTGCATTAGCAGACGAAACGGCCCCTCCCAGGCCGCTTTTTCTGACGGCTCATCAGCGGTACTTCGTCGGTATCCCAGCGATAGCGCGTCTGCAGAATTTCTTGATACCAACGGCTCGTCCACGATCGCCAGCAATGTTCGTCCTTCTGATTTTGCCGATACATTTAGCCACCGAGCCGTCAACGGGTCTGTATATGGCGATAGCTTGAGCCGCGACGGGTCCGATGTGGATGTGGGGACGCAGAATGCACCAGGTAATAGGCATTTCCAGCCACTGGACCGCACATTTCAGACAGCTGACGCTCTTCAACTAGGCCCGGGTCCCTTGACCACGCCGGAATTCCTTCAATTCGCGCTTCTTGAGGCTCTTGGCGGCGAAGCTCCCGGTACCGAGTTCTATGAGGACGAAATAGATTATTACCTGGCTGGAGGCACTTATAGTTCCGATCATGAGCTGGACAATGCGGACAGTAGTTCCTCCTATAATAGCGATATGTCGGCAGCGGGGCCTGTCCCGTACCCATTGCTTGACGGTGAGTTGGGATATCTGCGAAGCTCTTACCCGTGTAGACAATATCATGCTGATAACAATTCGGATACCACTTCAGCAGGTTCCCGATTTCCCATCCTACACTTCTCCCAAACAGACATCCGTTTGATACCCCATCCATTCGCAAATTACGCCACAGTCGTCTGCGGCGATCCTCTACGACAACCCCTTACCCACCCCATCGTCTCTATCCGAGCCTGCGATCGCTTCAACATGGTTAAGTATGTCCCGGAACATGGCATCGTGATCGCCGCCTCCCAGAAAGGCCGTGCAGCCGTCATAGCCCTCACCGAATCCGAAACCACCGGCCCATCGTTTCGAGTCGACTGGATCGTACCGTTCGAGAGCCAAGAAAAATACGGCGACCGCCCTCTCGTCCCTATCTTAGGAATGAGCGTCAGTCCCATCCAAGGTTTCGAAATTCCTCCTGATGTGCCCTACATCCCCCGCGACGTCAAGCCCGACGACCTCACCTTCCAATTCAAGTACCTGAGTCACGATGAACCCAACTCCTCTCTGTCAAGTAGCGCCATGCTACAAACGAGTTCCTTCAATGAAGAGATCAACGATTCCGAAGTCGCTCCCAGTGAAACTGCCGATGGTGACGACCCCCAGCCACCCCCGCTCAGCTTACCAGAATGCCATGCCCGCGCAAGCAGTGCGTACCAACCCGAGGAAAGCTGGCGCGGTTGGAACCCATCGCGCCATTACCGGCTAATGCTCATGTACGCGGACCACACCATCATGAGCTATGAGTTCTGGTACAAGTGGAACACTACAGATGCCAGTCCATACGGGCAGGATCTTGACGAGGAAGATGAAATCCTTCTTGTATAGGAGGCTCTTCCTTTTGTGCAACCAAGAAGAAAATAAATATAATAAATTCAGGATAGTGTGGTAAGAAAAGTACTGGGGTGTGGGTTGTGAATTATTGATCACTTCACCCTCATTGATTGCATTCATGAAAAGGGCGTTTTTGGAGCGCATTGTTGTTGTCACTGGAACTGTTTAGCACAGCGCTGCGACCATGGATCTTCGAGCTACAGAAGTTCCAAGGTGCTGGGGTCCTCTTTTTAAAACTGGGTTACTCAATGGCCTTTTTTACACTGTTATTTAGTTTTTTATTTCGGGATTTGAGGCGCCTCACTTTTCTTCTTTCTCGTCTCAATGGACATACTTTTGATTCCGGTGTGTTGTTTATACGGATGTATGGCTTACTTTACCCTATGTGTAATTGAAATGCAAAGGTTTCGATCGGGAAGAAAATAAAAGAGCGAGTAACTATTGAACGGACGTTGCTTTCAAAAGTCTTTCTTCTTTAGAAATAGAAAAACGTATCATGATATACATGCCAAAGAAGATCAACACGGCTTGGAATGAACTTTGGATGTTGAAATGCAATGTAATGCAAAGAGATAAAAGGTAAGTCCAATAACACTGAACATTTTCGCTAATGCAGGATGCATGTGCAGTCATAGTCGTCAAGGTCATAGTTAGATAAATGGCAGCTTCGCAAAACGTACATGAGTCGTGATACCGTATGTTCATGCAAAAAGGAAGTATAGATAGCAAAAAGCTGGTGGGGGGTAGTAGGAGGTTTTGAGACCTTCAGGTCCGTGGAAGTAATGGATCAATTGCTAGAAATCATCGTCTAGCTCGTCACTGTCCCATTCATCTTCGCGGTCATTTAAAACCAGGTCTAGAAACCTCTGGAGCCCCGGGCGTCGAACTTGGGGAGGCTCGCCATCGGGACGACGGCGGACTTCGGCCATTGCTCGTTCTTGAGCTTGTCTTTCAGCTGCGGCCGCTCGGCCTGCGGCGTCAAGATCGTTGGCGTTGTTCCCATGGTGACGATTGCCCCCGGCTGCGCCGTTGTTCACTCTTGGTGGGACCGGGGCAGGAGGCGGAGGCCGTCTGCCGAGTTCCCAAGCTACGAGGTCTTCGTCATCGCTGCCATCGTCGAAATCTAGCAATTCGTCAGGTACCCGATGCAAGGCTGCGGCCCCATCGGGATTGATGCCGTCGCCACCTTCCAGATCCCACAGTCGATTGAAGCAGCTACTGTTGATGTCGTTAAAGTGGCGGTAGGGGTTGTCTTCGCAGAGCCAGCTGGAGCAGAGATAGCAGAAGTGGGTGTCGCATTTGAAGCATTTCATATGGTTGCAACCCATTTGCTTCTGGCATGGAGCATTGCATGTCGGACATGCCGATGTGTACATGCGCAGATACTCCTCCGTTGCTTTTTCCTCTGCCGAGAGCTCTGCTTCGCGGCGAGGGAAGCACCGTACGAGTTCGCCATGCCAGCCCTTCTTGCAAACACAACAAAAGGCATAGTTGCAATCTTCGCAAATCGCCACGCGCTCGGACATGGGTGGCAGTTGAGCCTCCTCCCCTAGGGGGTCGAACACGGGCCCCTCTTCATCCTCGTCATCGGAGACGTCGAGGTCGTCTGTCATTGGATCCACGGGTTTAGGATGCTTCTTGGATCGTGCGGCTCCTTGACACCACTGCCGTGGGCAATACACAGTCGACTTGTCGGCCTCGAGCTTCTTCTTCCGTTTCAGGAAAACATAACGTTGCACTGTCTCTTGTTCTAACGGGATCTGAAGGAGCTCGCTGGGGCTCAGGGTTCGGTCCTGCTTTTTGCGTTTCTTCGGATGGGCATCGGTGGACGAGGTACTATTTGGCTCTTTACCACAATCAGGAGCCAAGCACTTGACACCTTCGACATCGCCTTCTGTTATACAGGTGTTGTAGAAGTCTTGGAGACATGGCACGCAGAAGACATGCCCACAAAGTACGAGTCGGTGGCAAATCGTGCCCTTCTTGGGTTCGAGACAGACTCCACACTCAAAAGTCTCCTCCTCGAACCTTTCCCGTTCGGCTTTGTTGTTGAAGTCTAATAATGCGATCTTCAACTCACGGGGAAGTTGAACTTCGCCACCGGAAATGTCGCCAACCCCAAAAGCCGACTCCCCCAGTTGCTGAAGATGATCAATATATGTATATACCACGAGGTCTCTGCCACATTCCTCCCAGAGGCGTTTTCCATCCTCCAACAGATTCGACAATATAGAAGGTGGCAACCACGGAGGGCTTGTTTCAAGCCTGAAGATGGGCGCTTCCTCGGAGGGGTAACCTTGAGGTAGCTCGATTTCGAGACCGAGGGGAGGGAGATGCGAGAGTGTATGAATATCGCGATTGAGGCTAGCGGCTTTATGTTCCCCTGCCTTGTAAAGAAAGCCAGGATCGTTGGCATCAACCGACGTGGGAGGGGTTAGGACTGCGGGGAACTCTGTTTCGGATTGTTGCTGGAAGCACACACGCAGGGGAGCAGACGGCTTAACCGGTAAAGTGAGGGATGCTTTGAAGGGCGAGGACGGATCTATCTGGATCTCTGGGTAGATGGCAGCAATGGATGATAACTCCACCGAGCGCTCATCTTCTGGAAACAAATCCAGCTCTGTCATGTTGAAAGCAAGCTGCCGCAATGTCAGCAGTAGATAGATAGCCTCAGAATCTCCCAGCTGATCGAAGCAAATTGTCGGATGCGTTGGGTGGCAAGGCAGGCCTGGCGGCGAAGCGAGGCCAAACGGTATGGCCGCAGTATACCCCGGGTAATGTCACTGTTCCAATCTTTCTTTTATAATCATTCCCGTGGGAGGCAATCGAAGTGAGAAAAAAGGTCAAGGGCGGTGAGGGAGAGAGGTGGTTAAGGGCAAGTAATTAAGAATAACTAGTCCATGGATCAGCATATAGCCAGAGGGGATAGTTTTATCAATCAGGAAGTCCGGTGGCGGAGATCCGGAGGGAGGTGCACCTTTCAGGTACGGCCGATGTTTGCGGGCCCAACAATAGTCATGGAGGCAGTGGAGCCGATGGACGAACACAAGAGGAGAGAAGAGTTGGGCGAGACTGAAGGAGACAAGAAGCAGCAGTGTCTATTCTAGTAGTTTGTAGTACAGATATACAGGAGGTGAGGCAGTCAAAACGAGGCTTTGGGGGGAAGTGCGTCATGATTCGATGACCCGAGATAAGAGAGAATGAATAGCAGCAGCAGCAGCAGCAGCAGTAGTTGAACAGGAGAGAAGAAGATGGTTGCAAGAACTAAAGAGCTGGCTGGGACCGAACAGGAGATGAAGAGAACGACATGTTTGTGTGTGGGAAAAGAAAGGATGGGATGGGCATCAAGCACGGGATTTGGCTGCCCAGTTTGGTCATCAGTGGGATTCAAATCATTTCACGGATGGAAATTAATGAAATGGAATGAAATTGAAATGTTCTCGATTGTTCGTTTTTTTGAATTTTTGGGGACTCGACAGCCTTGTCAGCCTGAGGCCACCCCCAATTCCCCTCCCCCTCATTTCGCTCGCCGCTTTTGGTTTTGCCCTTTTCTCCCAAAGGCGGTGTCTTGCCTGCGACTCAAAAGCGGCGACGCCACCATCCGCAGGACTCGTGACCTTCTCCCCTGGGAAAGAATGATGATATCGCCCAGACTGGTCACAATCAGACATCCGCCATTCTGATTTATAAAATATATCAACCCGATCCCCCAGGCAGAGCCATTTTAGATTTCAGCATCTGTCTATCCCGGATAGCTCTCATACACGTTATGTCTAGGTGTCAGTCTTGATCGCGTTTCTGATTCGGTTTAGCTCGTTCTGCCAGCTGGTATTGTAATTCTGGGTAGCTTCTTGTCCTTGCCTACCCGCCGTCTGCAAGCTCTCAACAAGGCTATATAGAGAGATACATACTCAATTATTATTGCGGTTTGAGTCTTGAGTTACACAAAATGGCTGATATACCATTGGCGTCTTTGTCTTTGACACACGTTCACTACGTAAGTCTCCTATGCCAATGCTCCTTCTCGGCCCAAGTAGCCCGATCCTCAACGCCGGAGAGTCACTGACCGAGACCATCAAATGGCGATAGGACCCTGGTGATCCAGTTTCGTTCCTCTCGGCCTGGCTTGCTTTAGTGCCACAAGCGCTATGCGTGAGCTATGCTACCCTGATCTGGGCTTCAAGGGAAGCTGAGGTGGTCCTGATGTTCGCGGGTCAAATGGGTTGCGAGGCACTAAATTTCGTACTCAAGCGGATCGTCAAAGAGGAGAGGCCAAAACGTAGGTATTCCTATGCAAATGATTTTCATTCCGATGCTGAACAGATGGAGCTAACGACTCGCTAAAGAAATGCTGGGTAAAGGCTATGGCATGCCGTCTTCTCATGCCCAGTTCATGGCCTATCTGGCCGTCTATGCATCACTCTTCCTCATTTACCGACACAGCCCAAGCTTATCGCAGTCAGGAGCGGCCCTTCACTTCTGGATGCGAGTATTAATCTCCTTGGTGCTGTGTCTCGGTGCTGGTGCAGTAGCCGTTAGTCGCATTTACCTGAACTACCACACCCCCAGGCAGGTCCTGGCCGGGTGTGGCGCAGGTGTGATCTGTGCGTTCGCTTGGTTCTTCATCACCGGGATTCTTAGGTCGCAGGGATGGATTGATTGGGCTTTGAATCTGGAGGTTGTTCAGTTCTTTCGCGTGAGAGATTTGGTGGTGAACGAAGATCTCGCCGAGGCTGGATGGCAACGCTGGGAGGCCAAACGGAAGTTGAAGCGGAAAGGGCCTGGTCATCAGACATCATCAAAGACCGAATAGTGCTATTCGGAGATGTCACTGTGCCCAATTTGAAGACCAATCTCACCGACTTCTGTGATACCCATAGATCTCATTGTCTTTAGTCAATAAATGCGTACAAGCCTGGGAAGTGAAAGTTCCACCAGGCTTGGTCCGATCCTGGCAAAAGGTACATTCACTCTAATTTCGTGGTGGTTCGATTTACTACTATAAGCTTCTCATATAATTGTATATGAATACTTTGATAGGCGTTGAAGATTCAGTGCCAGGATGATGATTTCGATGATGCCGATAGAACTTGAAATGATGTTGATGATGCGTAGGATATACATATATATTGCCAGGCCACGGTGACCACTACTGGTATTAGTAGCACAGCAGTGTTTGTAAGGGTGAACGTGACCTCGAGGGGCTGCTAGAAATGATGCTGGAGCAATTGAATACCTAGATCCATTGTAATTGAAAATACCTTTTTTACTGTTTGGCAAATCTTGAGATTCTTTACTTGACCCCATAACACTAGGAAGATCCACTTCGAGGTGTTCCTCGCACGTGACCGCCAGCTCCCGCGGATCGACGGCTTCCCCGAAACTCCTCGCGTGGTCATCGTCTATTCACCAAGACCGCGGAGAGAGCTGCCTCAGAACCGCTATAAGAGACACCATGTGTCCTTTCCTTGACTGAATAACCATGTTGGATAGTCTCTGACCCTGTCTCTCTCCAATCCCGCTTTGTCGTTTCCATTTTACCTTTCTCTTTTTTACTTCTCCTGGGCTCACCCCCTGTTCACTTTCAACTGATACCCTTGATTTTGTTTCTGAACATCCTTTTATTTTCTTCTGTGGTCTGTCGTCTCTAGAAATTTATTGCCTCATAGTTACACAAACATGGATGATGCATCGGAGCCTGCGGATAGCGCCATGCAAGAGCATCATTTCGTCAAAGCAGATGAAGTTGACCAGACTGGAACGGATATCAGTCCCGTTTCGGATGACCAGTTGATGGAGGAGGTGGCTGAGGGATTGCGCCAGGAGCAGTCACAACAGAATGTGTCTACTGCCTCCAATGAAGCACCAGTAGAGGCTCACAGAGCACCAAAACGCCCTGAGTTGCGCCGGGATGCTTCTGCCCCACCGCCCCCTCTACAGCCACCGCCTCCAGCACCGGTCCAGCAAAATGTGGGAAGACCCTCGGATTCATTGAGTCTTGCTCAGCTGAAGCAGCTGGTTCAAGAGATGCCCAAGGTTGAGCAGCCTGCTTATGCTTTCGAGTATGCTGACTCCCAACCATTCGCCGAGGAAGTCGAGGAATGGTTCCAGTACAGCGAGTTCGACCGAGTCATGCTCATTGGCATGAAGTCGTCATTTGAACATAGATGGGGTTGTTTCTGCGAAGACCAGTCTGTGGACAGTGCCCTGCAGACCTGGATCACCGCCTCTTATGAATTACGCAAGACGTTTATGAAACAGCTTATTAATAACTTAGGTGACCGTGCGGTTCTTGTCCGAATCGAGGCCTTGGAGGCCATATGCTATGCTTTGACTGGCGTTTGGGGTCTGACGGCCGGTCGAGTTGCGGATGAGCTTCCGGAGGGTCGTACTCAGCCAGGTGCAGAGGCTCCGGAAAGCCGGTCACTCCAGATGAAGTGGATTGAGCAGAATGTTTGTTTGCTTCAAGAATGCTCGGGTATCCAGCCACTAATGGACTGCCTGTGCTGTGTCTTTGAGAGACATCGCAGTTCATCTGCACTGGACTCGGAAAGCGCTGGACAAGAGGGCGCCAACCCTGCATATGTTGCTGCGTTGGAGAGAGAAGCAAATCTGGTGTTGACGGCTATCTATTTGTCTGTGGAAGTCGGCCGCACGCAAGATGCTATTGATTCCCGGAATGCCCCTTTAAGAGATACTCTTATGAGTCTGGAGCCAAATTTACTTGTGTTTCTGGTGCAGATCATTGCGCGGTTGCGATGGGACGACTCTGCCAATGTTCCGCTGACCAGAGTCATTCTCCTATTTTGGAAGTCTTTGCTCCTCTTCTTCGGAGGCAGTAATAAATTGAAGGAGGCCAAGGAAGCACTAGAGCCGTCACTCGAGGCAAGAAAAACAGCGTCCAACCGAAGGACACCCTTCCTCACTGCCTCACCCTTGGATTACCACAACTTTCGACAGGAGATCACATCCAAGTATCCTGCATATAACCCGCCACCTCCTGTGGTCCCTCTAGAGCTAGAAAATAATTCGATCCTTCCACCACTTCCGCAACATCCCAACAGGATGAGCTCTTCTGCGGGCCCCTTCTCTGGAGTTGGCCCTTCTGTGGCGGGTGGCAGTGGCTCAATCATCCATCACCCGGTTCACATCGCTACCCCAGCACCTTCTCCTCCACCATCACCCATTGGCCCTGGCGGTAAAGCGGGAAAGAAGCAAAATTACCAGACAAACCAGAACTTCCCCTTCATGTACCCCCCTCTAGACGATTCGAGTAACGACCTTGGAGGCAAAGGCACGACAGAGCTGCAAGATAACCTTGTGGGGAAGAAGTGGCAGGGTAGTGATGTTCCCGCATCCATCATCGAGGCTGGGAGGCTGTTCTCAACACATGTCAAGATGACAAGGGCGATGCGGCAACTCTGGGAAGAGCGAGAGCGCTTTATGAAATATGACCGCGGATGGTACCCTGACGAAAACCAGCCTCTCTCGAACATTGGTGGATTGGCAGATGAGCTGCAAGAATTGAATGTTTCCGAGAAGAGGCCTAGTACTGACAGCACACCGGAAGAGGAAACGGAGAATGCGGACATTCAGCAACGCCTGAATGCCGTTGAGTCGTTCTATGTGAGTTTGCGCGGTGCTTTTGGGTGACGGAACATTTACTTACGACTCGCAGAGACAAGCACTGGTGCATCTACAGTCTATAACGATTGTCTTTCTGAAGATAATCCTAACAAATGTCAGCGCCATGGTGAGCCAGGCCAACGGGCAAGCTGCCCAGGCCATGGGGTATGTGATCGACCTGTAATAGTTCATTGCCTAGCGTGTACTGATGCCTCATTTCCTAGTGATGGGTATGGGTCGGTGATCAATGGATTCCCAGCCAATCATGCCAACGGGCATATTGATCTAAATTCCGAAGCCGCCATCGATGAGCTCGACAACATCCGGCTCCGGGAAATTACTGGGAAAGCGATTTCCGGCTCTCTGCTACTGCTTGTCAAATGGTTCAAGAGATCTCGTAAGCTACGCCGGCCTGAATATATTGGTAAGCAGTGCTAATATGCCCCAGATATCTTGAAATTCGAGTATATGACGCAGTTGCTACTCGACTCCAACTATCTGCCTTTGATTCTGAAGATGTTTGCCCACCAGGATGTGGACCAGGCAGTAGCGCAGAAGAATGACCGAGAGGAACTGGGGTAGGTGTCTCCCGTGATACAGCCACTTAGATATACTAACAGGAATGAAGTTTCTTCCGATTCTGCCATCTTCACTCGAACCAGCCGCCAGAATCGACAACCGACCTGGACGAGGACTCCTCACCTAGTGACGACGAGGCTGTCCCTCCGCCCATCACCCGACATCGCCAGGACACAGGCAATTCAGTATGCGGCGTGTCGCCCGAAGTACATGTGCCCGAGTTTATGGAAGGGCCTCATCGTCCCGAAGTTGACGAGCTAGGATATCCTACGGCTCCCCCTCCGAAGGAGCCGATCACAGTGTTCTCGTTCCGCAACTTCTTCTCTGCGATCAATTACCTCCACATTATGCAGAAGATCACCCGCGACAAGGCCCATCGATGCCTTCTCCTGGTACAGTACAAGTCGAGTACTATCCTTCGCAAGGGGCTTAAGATCCCCGACCCGCACCTGCGGTTCTACACCCTCAAGCTCTTCAAATCGCAGGTGCCATACTGCGGACGCAAATGGCGACAGAGCAATATGCGGGTGATCACGGCGATCTATCTGTACTGCAGACCGGAGCTCCGTGACGACTGGTTATCTGGCGGAGACATTGACTCGGAGGTGGAAGAAGCGCTGCCACTGGAACAGGCACTGCGCGGGCTGACGCATTGGTGGCATCTGCGCCGGTACAAGGACGTGATGGGAGGCGAAGAAGGCGCATCCATGATGGAAGAAGAGCGGGATTTCTTCGTGCGGGAACTCGAAGCCATGGGATGGGGCATGGCAGGCGAGGAATCCTTCGGAGGCAGCGAGGACGCTGAAATGGGCGGGCCTCTGGTGAACGGAACGGGGACCGAATGGGACGGAGCTCCACTACAAATGGAAGGATGGTAATCCCACGACTACCTATGAAATTATTAGGCTTGGTACATACGATAGATGTCAACGCTATGAGATGAATGAACAATACCCCAAATGCACAACACTCTTTCAAAATATTGCTCTGGAATCTTACCCAGTAGTTGAATACCCTCTTAGCATTGGAATAACTCTGTATGGATGGACACAAAACAATCCTTATCGATAAGCAACTTAGTGGACCCCACGTGACCAATCACTGCGGCAACTTTTTTTCTGCGGCAGAAATCATCACCTTTGACGGCCAAGTAGGACCTCCCTCTTCCCTCTTCCTCTCCCCCCAGCAAAAAGCAAAGTTGAATTGTAAGCGGGGATAAATCAATCCACCGCGAGAAAGTATCTGGCAAGATGTCGTCCGACGAGATTGTCTGGCAGGTTATTAACCAGCAATTCTGCGCCTACAAGCTCAAGTAAGTTTCTAAATTCTATCTGCGATATTGAAAAAAAAAATTTCCGCCTACCAGCACAGAAACTAGTTCACAAAAATTTAATTTCAGCGCAAAGCAGAAAAGCTAACGATAACCTGTCTTAAAAAATAGAACAACTAAGAATCAAAACTTCTGCCGAAATGAATACAACGTCAGCGGACTCTGCAACCGGCAATCCTGCCCGCTTGCCAACTCGCGCTATGCCACGATCCGCTCGGACCCCGAAACAGGCGCTATGTACCTGTACATGAAGACGGTGGAACGGGCGCACATGCCTAGCAAATGGTGGGAGCGGATACGACTGTCGTCGAACTACGCGAAAGCCCTGGAGCAGTTGGATGAGCGGCTGATCTACTGGCCGAAGTTCCTGGTGCATAAGTGCAAGCAGCGTCTGACGCGGTTGACGCAGGTGGCGATCCGGATGAAGAAGTTGGCGAAGGAGGACGAGAGACTCGGGGAGACGGTGGTGACGAAGTTGGCGCCGAAGATCCGGCGGAGAGAGGAAGCGAGGGAACGCAAGGCTGAGAGTGCGGCCAAGATTGAGCGGGCGATTGAGAGGGAGCTGATTGAGCGGTTGAGGAGTGGTGCTTATGGAGATCGGCCGTTGAATGTTGAGGAGGGGATCTGGAAGAAGGTGCTGCGTGGGTTGGAGAGGAGTGGGGAGGGTGAGAGAGATGAGGATCTGGATGATGGAGAGGAGATTGATCTTGAGGAGGAAGAGGAGGATGAGGAGGGTGTTGGACAGGTTGAGTATGTTAGTGATATTGATGAGGATGAGGAGGATTTGGAGGATATTGAGGATTGGATTGGTGAGGGGTCTGGGGACTCGAGTGATGACTATGATGAGAGTGATGAGGAGGACAGCGATGAGGACAGCGATGAGGATGAGGATGACAGCCACCACTCCGATGAAGAGGAGGCGAAGAAGCCTAAGCCTGGCTTCAAGCGGAAGCGTCCTGCTCCTCAGATCAAGCCGAGGAAGAAGGGTCCCCGTGTTGAGATCGAATATGAGACTGAGGGTGCTGGCAAGGAGAGCATCTTGGCTTGAAGGGGGTGAGGCATTGAACATAAAAGCACGGGTTTCTGTTGATGTTGCTGCTGCTTTCGTGTACTGTATGGCGTTGTCTGGTTTCAAGAGTTGTTTTGTGTCTGTTGTTATTGTTGTTGCTCTGCTGCGATCGGGCATGCATACCCCGCCATTGCATATATGAATTTACTGTTCACCAATGTTATGGTCTGCGATCTTAGACTATCTACATCACAATCATATGGGAAGTTATGAGACAGTCTACAAGTGCTGAGACAAGATCCACCAGTTGGCAGTGCCAGATGGAGAAGGACGTGACTGGGCCAGCTCACGTGCCGCGGCGGGATGAAACCGAGTGGATCGCCAACAAGGCCGTGGAGGTCAATCAATCAATCAATGTCAAACCTCCTCTAAGGGGTTGCACCAATACCTCCTGATCACCCTTCTTCTACACTGCTGGTCGGCTCAAGATAACTACCGTGTACAATAGCACCTTAATTCCTCACCGCTGCAGCTAAATCTCTCGGCTCTTGTTCGCCCCGCGGACCAGCTTCAGCCTCTCTCCTCGTGTTCTGACCCCACCTAAGCAACTCAACTCACCTCCTTTTGAGCCACCCCATCTTCACCTTCCACGTCTCACTAGCTAGGGGGGTTGATCCTGAATACACAATAAACAACAACAACAAGAAGAAGACAGATAGAGGAGAACCACGATCATGTTCTCATCCCTGACCTCATCCTCCGCCATCTCGAATCTGGGCACGCGGCTCACCTCCCTCCGACGAGCCATCACCCTAGGCGACGAAGCGGACGATCCGGACAACGAAGACTGCTCACACATTTCCAACGTACTGCGCGCCTACTACACGGAGAAAGGACGGCCCTTCCCGGGTTGGCTACCCCCGGACCCGAAAGCGCCCACACCAGCGCCGGCACGGGTCATCGCGACAACGCAAGTGCAGGCCGGGGGAGCAGCTGGCGGTGGCGGCCCAGCAGCATCGGCATATGGACGCAGCGGAGGCGGCGGATTAGGAGACCTGTGGGGAGATTCGGGTTCTGCGACGGCGCCGGCCTCACAGACGGCCAGTCTGCGTCGAGGTCGGTTGGCACCCGGCGGCGGTGGTAGTGGTGGAGGTGGAGGAAACATGGGGGCGCCTCTAGCGGCCACGGCCAGCGCACCGTCGGGGATGATTGCATCACCGCATAGTCCGTCACCTGGTGCAGGTGTGCCGACCGGGGCAAGACCGCTGCCTAGCCAGCGAGCCGGGTCGTATCAGACGATCTCGGGACCAGTCACAGGAGGAGGAGGAGCAGGGCTAGAGCGAGCGGCGTCGGCTCAGGAAAGACTGCGAGCCAGATTACATGGGGGCCGGTCTCCCAGTCCCGGGCAGAATCCGGGCAGTAGTACGAGTCGGCCGGGTTCACCATATGTTGGTGGAGGGGGAGCGGATCCTAGTGCACGAAAACCGGTAGGCATGCCGGGTCGACGATAAGTGGTCGGGCAGGATTTTGGTGCTCGTTTTCGTTTGTTTTAGTTTTCTTTTACGTTTAGGCTAATTTACTTGACCCCATCACTACCATGGGCTGGGGGTGGTGGTGTGTGTGGGGGTGATTGAAGACGAAGGAGAAGAAATTAGTGGCTGCAGGGGCTTATTGCAAGATGGGGACTGCTGGTTAGTGTCTTGTCTTGTGGTAAAAGTCAACTCGGATGGTGTCCGTGAGAGGGACAAAAAGGCGGGAACGTGGGATGAAGTTAAAGGAGAGGAAAGAGAATAAGAAGAGAAGCTAATCCTATCTATCTTAGTGGGCTAGACATTTCCATGGTTTCGGTTGTCATGGAACTGGGGGAGTTTCGAGTGCGTGTCCCTGCCTGCTTTCTCTGGTAGAGCCTTCGTGTACCTTAGTAGTTACCTACTATTATCTTTCTCAAGATGAGGGAGATGATTATAATATAAACTCTGTAGTTATTATCCCGCAAGCTTTTTTTCTCCGTGTTTTGCCACAAACCATGTTTCCCCTCCCTCCCGTGCCGTCTTGGCCATCCAATGCTTGTATGGCTTGTATGGATGGGATGGGCATTGCTTGAGTGAGGTAAGAAAACTAAGGCTGGGCTGGGCTGGGCGTAAACGTTCTTCCCTTTGAGCAACCTGCCAGGAAGGCCATTTTCCCGGGGGAAGAGAAAAGAAAGAAGTGGAGAAATAAAGGCATCCAGGCCATGCTTTTTGACTCTTTTTTTTTTTTCTTCCTTCCCACTTTTTACCTTTTCTCGCTTCAGCCCGATGCGCGTGTTGTCAAATGGGCTGGAAGTACTCCGTAAAACTTTAGTGTCGGGGGAGTAGGGGGAAAGTTGAACGAATGAGAGACTCGGGCTGTGTGGAGATGGGAACGGGGAAAGGAAGAAATCGGAGTCAACAAGCGAAATCCCAGCGAGATTATGGGGAAATTGTATGGAGACTGGAGTAGTAGTTACACTAAAGAGTCAGTCACGGGGCCCCGAAAAGAATCAAGCCCGTGAAATAAAATGGCGAACTATAACTATACGGATTACGGAGTACGAAGAAAACTAGAAACTAAACTAAACCCCACGAGGCTAACCGGATTAAGCATATAGTGGTATTTTTCAATGAACGGTGAATGGTCAGAGTATCGCCGAAAATCCACCGGGGCTTAGGTAATGGGCAGTTTTTCTGCCCACGGGGAAGTTTAGTTTAGTTTTAGTTTTAGTTTAGTTTGGTGGTCTTTCCTCCGCTTCTGTTCTGGGGAAGAATCAGCAATCGACGACATTCCTTCCATTCCACTCATTCCACTCCATTCTCTTGCAGTTTCTCGGTTTGTTGCTCCATGGTCAGACAGATTCTTTTGCTGCCCATCATGCCGTTTCCCCACTCTTGCATCTTCTCCATCTTCCCTTTCCTTTCTTTTCCCCGGCTGGCCCTCGCGTGGTCGGCTTCCCTGACTGGTTCCACGGCCCGATACTAACGAGTCAAACCCGGTCCTCATGATGGGTCCTTTACTTCCATTTTCATTTTTCTATTTCTCCTTGATTACGCCGATGACGATTCTGGGGAATGATGAGGTAGTAGTCCGTCTCAGTCAGTCGTAGCTGTACGTATTTCGAGGAGGAGGAGAGGAGGTCCATGGGCCGATATGTGTGCCCTTTAAATACACCACCCCCTTCTGCATTCCCCCCAGATACTTCTACTTCTTTTTTTCTTTTCTTTCTGTGTGTGTCTCTATCCCCACATTATCTCTCCTTCTTATACAGAAGATCCTTGCCCCGGTTGTGGGAGGCACCTTCTCTCTCTCATATATCCTCTCTCCCACCTGCAAAGAGAGTGAACAAACCTCCCCTCTCCCACACACCCATACATACTCTTCCCCACTGATTGTACCTCCCTTGTACATATAATATCCTAAATACCTAATCCCCTCTAATATCACAAGCGGGCTGTCACACCGCAACTTTTCCACATTTTCCAATCATGGGGGTCGTACACGACATGGACACCTCCCATGATGACCACAAGGAGGGAACCGCCTTGGAGATGGACGATGTCCTTAAGGACCCCAAGGCCATCGAGGAATTCAACGAAGCCGCCATGGATGCCGAGTTGCTGCAGCTGGAGCAGGAGCTGCAGGGAAGGAAGCCCGGTTGGTTCGTGGGCTTCTCCAACCCTTCGGTGTATACCTATGTCCTAGTGGCCTTTGCCTCCATGGGTGGTCTGCTCTCCGGTCTGGATCAGTCCCTGATCAGTGGTGCCAACCTCTACCTGCCCGATGCATTGAACCTCAACGACAACCAAAGTAGTCTTGTGGATGCCGGTATGCCGCTGGGTGCCGTGGCCGGTGCCCTGCTCCTGTCCCCCGCGAACGAGTTTCTGGGCCGTCGCATGGCCATCATCGTCTCCTGCATCTTGTATACTGTCGGTGCGGCCTTGGAGGCTGGCGCTATCAACTTTGGCATGATCTTTGCGGGACGTTTCATCCTCGGTGCCGGTGTGGGTCTGGAAGGTGGTACCGTCCCTGTGTATGTCGCCGAGTCTGGTATGTACTTGTATACCCCTTGCATCCTTCTACATCGTCATCGACATCATCATCCCAATGTGTCCCGTGCAGATCGACTAACGTCACTCCAGTCCCCCGCAAGATGCGTGGTAACCTAGTCTCACTCTACCAATTGAACATCGCTCTCGGTGAAGTCCTGGGTTATGCCGTGGCCGCCATGTTCCTCGACGTCAAGGGTAACTGGCGGTACATCCTGGGATCCTCCCTGGTCTTCTCGACCATCCTGCTGGTGGGTATGCTTTTCCTGCCGGAGAGTCCCCGTTACCTCATGCACAAGGGCCGGACCGTGGAAGCCTACGGGGTGTGGAAGCGCATCCGGGGCTTTAACGACTACGACGCTAAGGACGAGTTCCTCGGCATGCGGCAAGCCGTGAGCGCCGAGCGCGAAGAACAAGCCGCCACGAAGAAATTCGCCTGGATGGACTTCATCACCGTCCCACGGGCCCGTCGCGCCATGATCTACGCCAACATCATGGTTTTCCTTGGGCAGTTCACGGGGATCAACGCAATAATGTACTATATGAGCACGCTTATGTCAGCAATTGGGTTTAGTCAGCGAGATAGTGTCTTCATGTCATTGGTCGGTGGCGGCGCTCTCCTCATCGGCACCATCCCGGCGGTGCTATACATGGAGCGGTTCGGCCGCCGCTACTGGGCCAACGCCATGCTCCCGGGATTCTTCATCGGTTTAGTCCTGGTCGGCATCGGCTACCAGATCAACTACGAGGCCCATCCGGCCGCCGCGCAGGGCGTCTACCTCACCGGTATCATTCTGTATCAGGCCTTCTTCGGCTCCTACGCCTGTCTCACTTGGGTCGTGCCCGCCGAGGTTTTCCCTACTTATCTGCGTAGTTACGGCATGACTACCGCGGACGCGAACCTCTTCCTCTGCTCCTTCATCGTCACTTACAACTTTACCCGTATGATGAAGGCCATGACTCGCATCGGTCTGACGCTGGGTTTCTATGGTGGTATTGCTTTCCTCGGCTGGATCTATCAGATCATTTTCATGCCGGAAACGAAGAACAAGTCCCTCGAGGAGATCGATGAGCTTTTCTCGCGTCCTACTTCGGTGATTGTCAAGGAGAATTTGAAGTCGACCGGAGAGGTCATTGACGATTTGTTCCATTTGCGTTTGAAGAAGGTGTTTTCGCCGCCGCCGAAGACTGATTGATTGATTGATTTATTGATTGATTGGGTTTATTAATGGGTTGAGGTTGAAGCATCGTGTATGATTTTTTTTGTTCACTGTGGATGATGACTTTGATTGATGTATATGTTTATGAAATATAGCATGATGAACTGAAGACGAGACGAGATGAAAACAGACAAGAAAAACAATATTGGGTGTATCTCCCGCTTTAACTATTTTTATGGTTATGATGCTCTTTACTATCTTATCTCTGATGTAAATAACTACTAGTGTCAGTAATACCCCATACCCACTGTGTCACATACATCTAAAACATATAGTTACATCTGCAGCATTTACCTACTACATACAGACATGCATTATAGCTTATCGCCTGTATAGGAATTACTTAATATGTCGTTACCAGTTACTTGGCAGCCACGAGACATGACCCCCCAACTTAATCAAATTTCAAACTCAATTGGCACGTGGGTCGGGACTAACCGAACTTATTGCTTGGCTTCCAGCCAGGAAGGTTTCATTCACTGTATTAAAATGACAAAAAAAGAAAAAAAAAAAAGCAAAAGCATGTAATTCACGCTAAGTCTATATATACCACGCAATGGATAACTAGCAAACAAGCAAGGAAGAACCCGGGTTTCGGTCCAGTGATATACAGGTGTATAGCATATGCTTGATAGAGAATAAAGCCAAGAGGAAAGATCATGGCAGATGTGGAAGCTAAGAATGATATCACAAGCACCGATTCCACCTCTCAATCATGACAGGTACGACACGCATAAGCTGGTAATCAACTACCCCCGCACTTTCCGATAACTGGGCGGACTCCACGACCGGAGAATCAGCTTACCCGCCCATATCGGTATGAGGGAGACGGCGCACACGGCGCACACGCGCCACAGCCAGTCGACCGTGATGACGTAGTGCAAGTCGAAGTAGCTACCCAGGAAGGGAACGCTAGCGGCATAAACAAGAGCCGTGCCGATGATGCAGAAGATCATGATCGGGTGCCAGGTGGTGATAGCGATGGCGACCATGAGGAGCTCGTTGATGACGAGGGAGGTGAAGGAGACGCTGATGAGACGGGGCCCGCTGATGGTGTCGAGGAGGATTTGGGAGAGGCCCTGGATTACGGCGCCCTGGTAAACGGAGACCAGGACCCAGGTGAAGAAGGACCGGTAGCTGAGGCTGCGGCCGGTCTTGAGCTCCTTGTAGAGTTCCGGGTAGAGGTTGGCGAGCTCTTCGTCAACATCACGGTCGAAGACGAGTGAGAAGACAGGGGCGTTGGTATAGACGGTGGCGTAGCCGACCATCAGCCAGTTGATGAAGAGACCCTTGGGGTCGAAGTGACTGGCGATGCTGTACATGGTCTGACAGGCGCTGATGATAAGACCACGGTGCATGATGAATTGGGCGAGTTTGGCGGATCGTTTGTAGGAGTTGCGGCCGTGCCAGACGAGGAGTTTGGTGAGGTGGTGGAATTGGGTAATGCTAAAGTCGGCTGCCAGGGAGGCTTGACGACCCTCCTTGCCGACAATGCCAATTCCGACATCAGCGGCTTGGATCATGGAGACGTCGTTTCCACCGTCGCCGATACAGCAGACGCGCTTTTTGGTGTGCTGGCGGATGAGATCTGCTACTTCGGCCTTTTGAGTTGGCGAGCACCGACAGGCAACGACAGCAGGGAGCAGGACGGCGACGGAAATGAACGACGTCCGGAACTGACCCAGCATGAGGGACAGAGACTCGCCATCGATGAGGAGACAACAGTCGGTCTTGTTGCGAAGGAAATCCAAGGTTTCTTGAGCGGTAGATTTGTCTTTGACTTTGGCAACCGTGTGAATGTACTGCCCACGGGCGACCAGCTTCGCGGAAATGGCCACACAGCGTGCTGTCTCGACCTTATCACCCGTCAACATCCAGATCTTGACACCAGCATTGCGAAGTAGCTCCAGAGAGGGCTTCACATCCCGCTGGAGTCGGTCTTCCACACCAGTCACGCCGAGAAGTTCCAGATCTCGCTCCAGGTACTCGCTGATCACCTTAGCCATGCCGACATCACGGCCTTGCAGAGCGAGAGAGGCTTGCTTGTACTTGGTGGTGAACTCTTCATATTGCTGTGATGATAGCCGCCGTCGGCCTACGACCAACGTTCGCAAGCCCTCGCGAGCCATGTTGGCAGTCTCCTCATCGAGCCAGTCGTTCGCTGCAACAATTGTTGACATGACGGTATCTGCACCCTTTTGATAAAACCATATTTCACTGTCGTTTTTGGACGAGTCCAGTATGTCGTCATCCGTCTCAAACTGCACGATAATCCCCATCCGCTTACTGTCTGACGTGAAGGGAAAGATCTCAAGAATGCGAACCCGAACGACCACCTTCCCTGTGTGGGTAGACTCAAGGACTATAGACTGTCTGTCGCGATAAGCCAGTTTAAGCCCAACGTCTTCGGTGTATTTCACAATCGCAATTTCATCTGGAGAGGAAGCCTGATAATTGGTGACTCTGACACCGTCTTCTTCATCCGTCGTAGGGGTGACATTATGACAAAGAGCAAGGGCCAGAATGATGTCTCTGACACGAGAACCAATCTCCCTTCTCGTGCGCGGAGCCGTCCCAAGTCCAGCTTGGGCTCCGAATGCGGTTGAAGGAGTCGTCAGCGAGTCACCGACAAAACTTTGTCGGATATAGGACGCCACTTCTTCCATAGCGTCGTTGGCATACGAGACCGTCCCAACATGGATTTTCTTCAGTTCCATCTCTGCTTCTATTAGCGAACAAGTAGGAACGTTGCCGATCGGAAAGACTCACCGTTTTGGGTCAGAGTCCCTGTCTTGTCGGAGAGGAGATATTCAATTCTACCCAGATCTTCAGGAATAGTACTGGTCCTGACAACTGTACCTGGTATATCCTTGTCTCGTTCGATAAACCGCCCATAGACCGATTTCGCCATGTCCAAGTTGACCCGCAAGCTCATGGGAATGATGGTGGAGAAGAGAATCAAATAGATCATGATTGCAACATACCACACCTTGTCATTTGTCGGTTGGAAACCTTCCAGAGCAACCAAGACGATGGACAATGCCAAAGTCAGCGCGCAAAGGATCTTAGTTAGGTTATTGATCTCGTACTCCAGCAAGCCAACTTTCGAGCGGGATGGTGAGGTCGAAAGGGCAGCCCGCGTCTGGGATCCTGTGTAGATGATAGTAGCGTATGTGACAGTATTGGAGGCTAGAACAGTGTTGGCCCAGGCGGTGTTGTCGATCGTTAACGGAGCAGAGGTGGCCTGGGTGTCCGGAGTCTCATAGTCTCTGCCATTTTCCCTTTTGTCGACATGAGGATCATAGAACCCGGACGGTGGGCCCAGATCGATAGTACCGACGAATTCATTGACTCGTCTATCGGGTGCACTTGCCGTGACTTTCAACCTTGGAAGGTCGCTAAGAGGCAGGGTTTGTGACAATACAGAAGGTAGCCGTAGCTTCCAGTCAGTTTCACCATCCAATTGATCAGTTCGTATGAATGTGTCACTGGCCGACGAGATATTAGCTTCGTTTGTCGCAGTGCTCGAGCTGGGTTCCGGGGCGGTAGGCGATAATAAGCTTTCTTCCTGTGAAGGGACATCCGCCGGTCTTTCCGCCAGGGAGCTTTGACGAGCAGTCACAATGTCGTTTGAAATGCTCTTGAGAATCACAACATCTGCAGGCAACCGCTGATTCTTGCGGACCTTCAGGACGTCACCAACTCTCAGATCCCGTGACTTCTTGACGACCTCCAGCACCCCGTTAGGCCTATCGAAATTTAAAACAGTGAATTCCTCGGCATTTGCCTCGGCGTCCCTGCGACGGCGGCCAATGTCATCCAGCGCCTCCTTCCCGAGCGATATACTGACAACAAAAGCTAACGGCGCAATGTAAGATGACATGTAGCCTATTCGGAGGACCGGAATGATCTGTGAAAGGGCGACGAGAAGGAAGTAGATGTTGAAGAAGAAAGAGAATTCGTTATACAGAGTGCGGGGCAAGAAGCTCCAGGGCGTGTACTTGGCGTTCGATACGACATTCGCGGGATACTTGGTTCGTTGCGTCTGGCCGACGAGGACATCGCGCGGCGGTTTCGTCTCGGTCTGTTCAGAATCGGGTCTCATTGCACGGCTAGAGGAGCCAAAGAGAAAGCTGGCCGCCTTGATCCCCGGGATCCTAAACCGCGAGCCCCTTTGCGACCGCCGTTCAAGATCCGCTAACGAGCGAGCGGAGCTACGCCGGCGTTCATTGAGTAGCGGAGCATCGTCGTCGGTGAAGTTGCGGGAGCTCGCGTGCGACCTGCGGAGTCCGTCCTCCTCCCGTTCTTCTAGTAGGCCAGCCGTGTCCTCCGATGGTCCATGCGATCCGGAAGCGTTTCGTCGCCATACTCGATTTCCCATGCCAACCCGTAGATTCCGCAAAGCTATGCCGGGACCGCGACTCCGTTGGCGATTCGTTTCATCTCGTGAGCGGCGGGGAGATCCATATAAGTTGGTGCTGCTCGGATCAAGCTCCTCCAGATCGAGGTCGTCATCGGAACCAGAGTCGCCCGCGATACTGGCACGACCGTGTGGATGGAGGTAGTCGGACGAAGAAGGCATGGTAGAGACAGTCGGAAAGGAGTCAGAGAGGTTGTATCATGTACAAGGAGCGATATGGGGACTCCTGTGTTGACCAGGAAAGTGTCATGTCACGTCGAGCGGTAACCAAGGTGTCTCCGAGGCACCATTGCTCGGTATAGCTGGCTGGGAGGCGGGCTAATGCAGTCGGGATTCTGATGCGCGTAAACAGGAGATACCTATGGACAGCGATGATGGCAGGTGGAAAAGCGGTTTTATGATAGTCAGTACAGTGTACACCCCCCAAAAATTTCGAGTCCACCACAGCGTCAGTCCGAACCATTCGAGGAACAAGAGAATAACGGGGATAATCTTGGTGGCCTAATGCAGTTGCGATGGCAGGCGGAGACAGGGCGGGATCACATGATGTAGGAGCCACCTTAGGAGCGGTTGTGGCGCAGTGACCAACTGGTCAATTAGACACAATAATCAGTTTAAGTTATCTGAAACGGCGATGTCATCAGCGGAGTCAATGGCAACATAATAATCCACTATCGAAATAGATAAGGGCTATTGATGGCGTTGACTTCCTATTCACACAGCATCATGCACGGGCATTATCACTGTGGCCAAGAAGTTCTCAGCAGGAATGTGATCTACTCGAATGACTACTGAAATTGGTCAAAGAGTTGAGGAGCATGCAGCACTAGCAGCATTATTCTGCTTTCTATTCAGACTCAATTCAGCTCCATCTCGGATCGGGGCGATGCACCACGTGACCTAGCGCAGGAAGAGGTAAGGTGGCACTTCGGCCCCGGGACAACCAATCTTCCAGCCCCGGGATGACGGGCGCGTCCCAAAGCCGGGCAAGGTCACTATTATTATTATTATTACTAGCCAGTCAGCACAGCCAGCCGGTGTGCAGCAGCATCATAAGCCCGCAGCCCAGGCACTGCAGCACCTTGTCTGGCTTTTTCCAGAAAACCAAAAGACAACCTTCGGAGATGCAGTTATGATTTTATACTCCACTTACTTCTTGTAATGCTTTGTTATTGGACCCGGTCTCCTGTGTCCTTCTTATTCTATTTTATGTTCCAGTAAATTACCTGTTCTAGCATTCACGGTTTATCTCCCCGTCGGGTTTCCGGGTGAGTGCATCTGCAAACGTGTCCTATATGCGGGCTGGGTCTGACGATTGTCTCCTAGTGAAAACCCCCAGCTTTTGGCAAGTATGGCACAGAGTGACGTGGCAGCCGTATGGAATCCGGCGTTCAGATCAGACAACAATGCTACCCCCGTTCCGACTGGCCCGGCAAGTTTGGAGATCGATACGTCGATAGAGGCCACCACCATCCCCCTCGGCTCGCCTATGGAGACACCTCATGAATATTCAATCAGCGACATCGCTTTTCCGGATCCCGACACTGCTGCCCCGTCGCAAGAAGCAGCGAGCCCTGATATGATTGACACCCAGTCTTCGCCAAAACCCGATCAAATACCTACTCGCGATGGAGTGCCCGAAGCTTCCTCTGGCGATGTCGAGGCGATACCGGAGATAAGCGATGACCACGAGACCCCAAGTCTGGAAGAACCGCAACTCGGACCTGCCCATGATAGTAAGGACGTGTCTCTGGATGATCCCGAGGGCCAGATAACGGAAACCCAGCCTGTCCAACCCCAAGCCGAGGAGCCTGTTCCGACTGAGGCTCCCGCCGCGCAAGGTATGGATGTGGAGGAACAAAGTAGTACATCTGACGCCAGCGAGCAGGATGCGACTGAACCCGCAGATACCAATGGCGAGACCCAGAGCAGCCATGACATCTGGGGAAGGCCTGCTAATGAGGACGCTGCGGAGGATGATTTCTTCAACCAGCTGAAAACACAGACCAAGCCCATCTACGTACCCCCTGAGAATGAATCTCGCTTCGAAGAGGGCGTCCCATTGTTGGATGATAGCGCCGAATCACCAGTTAAGCCGACTGCCACAGAGGAAAGTCAGATTGATAACTTTTTTGCCGGCGACGATGACGATGACGATGACGATGGGTTTTTCAAGGCTGTTCAAAATTCTCCGCCTCCAAACGAATCTCAACCAGCGTCGCATATCACGCGTAAGAGCACCTTCCAAGTCATGAACTCCCTCGGTGTTTCCCTTGACTCTCCGATGAGCGATGCGGCCCCTGCTGCGCAAGAGTTCGATAAAGCTCTAGCTGCTGCGGCAACGGACAACAGTATTGAGAAGCCATCTTTGGAAGAGGACTCTGCTGCGCAAGAGTTCGATAATGTTCTAGCTACTGCGGCAACGGACAATGGTATCGAAAAGCCATCTCTTGAAGAGGATCCTGATGCGCAAGAGTTTGATAATATTCTAGCTACTGCGGCAACGAACAGTGCCGAAAATCCATCTTTCGAAGAGGATCCTGCTGCGCAAGAGTTCGACAATGTCCTAGCTGCAGCAGCAACGGACAACGGTATTAAGAAGTCATCTTCTGACGAGGACCTGGCTGCGCGTTGGCAGGCCGAGCTTGCTGAAGAAGAGACAGAAGCTGCTCCCTCTGAAGACGACTTGGCCGCGCGGTGGCAGGCCGCACTAGATGATGACGATCTACTTCTAGAGGATGACATTGGAGGCGCTGTGGCTGAACAGGCACCGACGAGCAACGAGGCCACTTCCAACGCTGCTGTCCCGGGATTGAGTAGTCCTTTCGGGACTCCGCAGACTTCTGTCCGACCCAGTGCACCAGCAACTGCCTATACGCCGCATCAGCCGTCTACGTCGGACTTGCTTCAAGGGATCCCTGTGCCCGGTGCAGCGCCTTCGGCAAACATGGCCACCACCGCGGACTACTTTACACAACCGCCGCGACCCAATGTTACCGCAAGCAAAGCAGAAAGTTTCGCCGAACGGGCAAAGGAAGGCTACAGGTCACCATACGATCTCCCGGACGATCTTACACGACCTCGACGGCCAGTGGCTAGTCATAAGCCAGTGGTTACACAGCCCGGTATAACTCCACCTCCCCAGCGAAGCAATAGCATCCCAGTTCCTCCGCCGTCAACTTCCATGCCACCACCTCTGGGAGCACAGCCGAATGCAGCACTATCGACCGCCAAGGTGGCCGCTCCAAAGAACTTCTATGAAGAGCTTCCTCTACCCCCTCCTCGGCCCCAGTCTCGGCCAGCTAGCTCGGGACGGTATACTCCTGGTGCCAATGCAATGCAACCTGCGTCGTCTCACCCGCCTCCCCCGCCGGCCAATCCATATGCTAGCCTTCCCACTGCCTCCCCGGCAGCAGCTGATGCTTATCCCCAGCCTCAAGTTCAGCAACCAGAGAGGCTAGATCCGTATGCGAGCCTGTCCGCACCTGGTGCACCAAGCGGCCCAGCTCCTCCTAGTGCTACTTCGAGGTACTCACCGAAGCCACCTACTTTGCAAGCCGGAATCAAGCCTTCGCCGTCGCCTAGATATTCCCCGGCGCCTCCCCCGGCGACCGCTCCCCCGCCACGCAATCGCTATGCTTCTCAACCCTCCGCTCCACCCTCGCAGGGAGTGGCACTTCCATTCCAGCCTCGCACTTCAAGCCCTCTAGCTCACCACGAAAAGGTCTCTTATCGTCCTCAAGAGCACCTGGAAAAGCAACCCCCTTCCATGGAACAGCCAGCTATCATTCCTCCAATCGAGGTGCAATCGCAGCCAACAGGCCCTGTTGAGTATTCTCCCATTCAGCCCTCTGAAGCCACGCACGCTCCGGAAGCCGCCAACATGGGTACCAGCGTGCATCAAATGTCGCAGCAGCCGATGTCGCCTCCTAGGAACCAGTACGCTCCTCCGGATTATGTTGACGGATTTTCCAAACGCATTGCCCCGATTGCAAACGCCCCACCAGTGCCTGTGCTTCCAACGGATGATCCGACCTTCGTTCCTCCGCGCAGGTCATTGACACAATCTCCAAGTCAGCAAACGCTTGGGCCGAGGTTGTCCGTCCCATCCGTGGATACCCTACAGAGGCCTGCATCTGTTCATGGAGCGGGGTCTCCCACCAAGGCTGTGAACCCCTACGCACCAGCTCAGATGTCTGCACATAACCGCGTCGCCTCTCAGTCTCTGGACTTTATCCCTCCTACCGACGATCAACAGTTCGATCCCCTCGAGCGCTGGAAGGGAGCTCCTATTGTTCAGTTTGGATTTGGTGGTTCGGTCCTATCCTGCTTCCCCAAACACATTCCTCGATACTCTGCCGGCCAAGCCACCCCAAAGATCAAGTCCACTCCTGGAGAGGTTAAGACTCATCAACTCAGTGACTGGATTCCTGTGCCCGATACTATTGCGCGTCATCCGGGACCATTGAAATCCAAGTCTAAGAAGAAGGACTTGCTTGCTTGGCTCTCCAGCAAGATCGCTGCGTTCGAAAACGAGGGGGTCCCAGAGAGTGTATACATGCATGCGGACTCTCAGAAGAGAAGCGAAGAGAAGATATTGCTGTGGAAGGTCGTTCGGGTGTTGGTGGAATATGACGGTGTTCTGGAAGGATCGCCTGAAATCCAGAAGTCTTTGCGCCAAATCATCTTCCCGCATTTGCAGGATGTTGACTCCGCACAGCCCTATGGTAATGGCTTGCCATCTTTCAGCGCAACCCAATCGTTGGATGCTCCTTCTCGTCCCGATGCTGCTGATCCTCAAGCGGTTGAGAGTATTCGCAGCAACCTTCTGGTGGGTGAACGTGAAAAGGCCGTTTGGGGCGCAGTTGACCATCGTCTTTGGGGACATGCTATGATAATAGCGTCAACAATGGACAAATCTGTGTGGAAGCAGGTTGTCCAAGAATTCGTAAGACGCGAAGTGAGATCTGCCTCGGGCAACACAGAATCACTTGCAGCACTCTATGAGATCTTTGCCGGCAATGTCGAAGAGAGCGTTGACGAACTCGTACCTCCCTCTGCCCGAGCTGGATTGCAAATGATCAGCAAAGTTGATGGGCATGGAACCTCTAAGAATGCACTTGATGGCCTTGACAGCTGGAGAGACACTCTGGGTCTGGTGTTGAGTAACCGCAGCTCTGAAGACTACCAGGCAATATTAGCTCTTGGTAGGCTCTTACAGTCTTATGGCCGAATCGAGGCTGCGCACATCTGCTTTATCTTCTCCAGAGCTGCTGTTTTCGGCGGGGTGGATGACCCGCAGGCCAGCGTAGTCCTCCTGGGAGCTGATCATCAGCATTTGTCTCTTGCTGCTCTACATGATGAGGATTCTATTCTCTTGACTGAAGCTTATGAGTACGCCACCTCTGTCCTCTCGGCTACTCCCAAGCCGACGCTGCCCCATCTGCTTGCATTCAAGTTGGTGTATGCGTGGTCATTGGCGGATCAAGGGCGCAAATCGGAAGCTCAGCAGTATTGTGATGCGATTGCAGCTACCCTGAAGGCAACCACCAAGCCATCACCCTATCATCATCAGCACCTATATTTCGGAGTTGACGAACTTTCGGCACGTCTCCGACAAACAACAAGCGAGGGAGGCTCATCGTGGATATCCAGACCAAGCATGGAGAAGGTGTCTGGCTCAATGTGGGCTAAGTTCAACAGTTTTGTTGCTGGCGAGGACAACGAAGCTGGATCTGCCGGTTCAGCAAAGGCTGGCGATGGAGACATCGGCCCCTTTGCCAAGATCGCAGGTACTCCCACTGTTAGTCGCTCACCCTCGGTGTCGGATATCTACGGGACGTACTCCGCACAGCCGAACTATAGCAGTGGCCCGTCACGTTACCAGCCAAATAACCAGTATGCTCCAACTTCTTCGCCTGAACAGTTGCGTGGCAGATCCTCCCTCGACTCTCAAAGATCTTCTTCCTTTGGGTTTGGTTTCGGCCAGCGACGGGGCTCGCAAGAACCTTCAACTCCGATTGAAAGTAATATGTATCAAGGAGGAATGCTGTACAACTCCCCGCCCGCTGTTGGCTACCAGTCGACCCCTCCTCAGTCGTCTTACATGCCTCTTGCACCGGTTAAAGAAGACCTGGCTCCTCAGCATCACGCCGAAGCCTCGGCTGGTTCTGTGGGACAGTCTTACGGCAGCGGATCTCCGTACCAACCTGCAGGTTACGGTTCTTTTGATCAGTCATTCATGAACCAGGCGGCTCCTTCAGACGGGGCTGGCTATATGCCTCCCGGTGTGAGCAGCGGTTATGAGCCTCTCGCCACTGAAAGCCACCTAGAACCTGCAGCGGCAGCACCGGAAGAGGCGAATGAAGAAGAGCCGCCGAAGAAGAAGTCCTTTATGGATGATGACGACGATGATGATATAGCTGCGCGTGCCGCAGCCATCCAGAAGGCTGAAAAGGCACGCAAGGATCGCGAAGCGGATGAAGCTTTCAGAAAGGCTGCGGAAGCGGATGGTGAGTACTCGTCGCCTTACCTCAGTGGATGTTATACTGACACATTTCTTATAGCTCAAAAACCTGCACCGGCTAAGAAGTCTTGGTTCGGAGGCTGGTTTGCTGGTGGCAAGAAGGAAGAGCAGAACCTCAACAAACCAATTCGAGCCAAGCTTGGCGAGGAGAACTCATTCTACTACGACAAGGATCTGAAGAAATGGGTCAACAAGAAGGACCCCAACAGTGCTACCGCGGCGCGCGCCACGCCGCCGCCGCCGCGTGCTTCAGGGCCCCCTAGCAGAACGGCCAGCGGTAGCAGTGCGGCACCACCACCCCCGGCAAGTGCATCCCCAATGATGCCACCTCCCAGTAGTCGGCCGCCTTCTACTACAGGGATGCCTCCTCCACCGGGCAGTCCAGCTCCATCATCTTTGGGCGTCCCTCCGCCTTCCATCCAGCGCTCGGTCTCTACTGGTGCCGCAGTCTCCACGCCTCCAAGCGGGCTGGCGGCACCCCCAAGGCCTGCAACTTCCTTGAGCAATGCCAGCTCCATCGATGACCTGCTGGGAGCACCAACGGCTCGCAAAGGTGCAGCAGCCAAGGGAAAGAAGAAGGGGCGCTATGTTGACGTAATGGCAAAATAATCCATCTTCTACACCTCACTTTTGCCATGCCCAAGAAAACACTGCGGCCATTACTTTCCGGACCCAGTGTCGGTATAATACTTTATTATCACCTCGCTATTCCGATAATGTCTAACGAATCTCCTCCTCGATTCACCATTTTTCATTTGGCACTTAATGAAGCGCGTCCTGGCTTTTGCCTGGTTTAGACCCCCAAAAGTCTTGCATGCATGCTGTTCTTCTCCGAGAGCAAGACGGCTTCTTTCGGGCGTTGTTTGCATGAACCACACCGTCTTCTTATTATACTTGTATGTTGTATTTATGCATATATGTTTTATACGTTTTTTCCATTTTTAAGTTTTTCCTTATTTCCTTTTTATATTACTTTTTTCTTATTCTTTTCCTTTGTTCTCTCTGACGAATGCGGACTATGGAGATGGACGAAACTTGATGTCGGAGGTATCATGATGCCTCGTGGCAAGTGTACTATATGGCTCTTGTGCAACGATTAATTAATACGATGCTTGACCGGTTAATATCTTCGAAGCAGTACTTGGTTCTAGATAAAGCGCCTTAACTCCTAGGAGTAACTTTTATATCCCGTATTTCATAAATGCAGCCCGGAATAAGCACTGATCATCTGGATCATCGTAAGATTATCATAATATATGCTATGTGCCCCATGTTGCTAATTAAACTGCATAAGAAGTGATATAATACTGTGCAAAAACATTGTCAGCCTCACTAAACCCTCTCCTACACACAAACAACCCAACAAGAAGTAGTAACTCACCGTCAAACATGAATCCTGCTCATTCCAACTCCCCGGTAAAAAGACGTAGAGCACCAAAGCCGTCTCATGAATAAACGCTATTCCCACCCCATCATCAGCCTCAGATACCAGATAGGAAGATAAGAAGGAAAGGATCTCACAAGCAACAACCCTCGGATTCAACCTCCCCACACTCAGAATCCGACTCCAATCCTTCCCATCAATCCTCACCTTCGCCCACCCGGCCTCATCATCCGCCGGTACCTCCCTCATCCTTTCACTCGGTAATTGACTCAGCTCCCTTCCCTCGCCCAGCTGGCCCGGATCCAGACTCGGATTCAATAGATCCGTCCAAACGCTCGAGATCCGGAACGCGTCCGTCCCGACAGCTACTTTGAGGGAGCCGTGCATGTTGGCCGAGAGTTCTAGCTTGGGTGATGATATTGATGGTGTTGTTGAATTAGCTCCTCCTCCTCCTCCTGCTGATGCTGCTGCTGCTGATGACGATGTTTTGTTGGAAGAAGTCGTTGCTAACTTAGTGAACCGCTCCGAGATGCTCTTCAGCTGGATCAAGCTAGGCAGGAGGATATTTACATCTGGATCTCGACAGCGCGGCTGATGGAGGCCTTCGACTGCAGATTCGTGGAGTACTTTGATGGGGATTTCCTGTGTGATTACTGTTTCGCGTTCCCGGGGCCCAGTGCCAGAGGGTCTGGCAGTGGCTGAGGCAGTGCTGTTGTTGTTGTCCAGGGTGGATGAAGATTGATCTGTAGTAGTAGTTTCTGGAATGTCCAGAGCATTGGATGTCGTGGTCCAGGAAGTAGCCCGAATGGTTAGTGCTAGGAGAGGTACATTGCCTTTTTTGGTGAGTCTCAGGTTGGATAGTTTGGCGGATACGGCGGAGCGCAAGGCGCGGTGGAGAGACCCGATGGGAACTTCGAGGTTGATTGCTCCGGTGTTGGATTCACAGATGTAGGATTCTTCTTCGAAGATGGTGTCCTGGAGGGTGTAGAGGGTTAGTTTAGGTTTGAAGCAAAGGGGAGCTGAGGGAGACGTACGATAGGGAGTTGAGCCCATACTTGCGTGCCTTGGTCGGGGATGATGGTGAAGCGGATGAAGTCTTTTTCAAGACGCATCCAACAGACCTTTCCCAGGGAGGAAAGAGAGGCGGTTAGTTCTGGGGGTTCATGTGGAGTTAGTATGGGGTGGTTCTATTGTATGATGATGGCTGCCGTTGTTGAGACACGCTGGAGTAAAAGGGATAGGCGCGCGATGGACGGCCACTTACTGGAGAAGATAGACGCATTCGCTATTTGAGTTCGAAAACGCATCTTGATTCAAGGAATTTATTTGCAGAGACAGACAGAAAAATGATGCTACACTAGTCCCCTTCGAAGTCGAAGACGGTCGAGACTCGAGCAGAGGTGCTTATCGATGATAAGTTCGGGGATCGGCCGCGACGGTGGAGATTCCCGCCAATCCGCGAACCAAAACTGCGCGCAAAAAAAGGGGATCGCCATTGCTGCGGGAACTCGACAGGAACAAACAAACTACTTCGTACATCGATGATTGAAGTTCATCCATACGATAATTTGAGATCTCATTTTCAGATGTATCTGGATGGCACAATTGGAAGATTGATTACTATAAGCATGTTCAATTGGTATCACCAAGACATCCGGAAAAGGGAGCTGTACGCTTTTCATGAACCGTATACTAGCCACAAACAGAGCAAGCAGGATGACGACTGCATAGAAGCTTCCATGTTATTTCGATGAAACACCAAGCAAACTCAGTATGATGACTGTCTGTGAGCAAGCAAGCAACCTCTCACGGACATATCTTCTCCGCATATTTCGGGGTGGCGCTCAGCGCCTCCTTGACTCCATCTCGGACTGAGACTCAACTTCCAGTGGACCAACCTTGTTATTTTTGGGTTCAGATAGCTATAGAGAGCTTTGAGTCTAGACTTGATCCGTGTACGAGGATTTGCAAGGTACCTTGTCCTTCCACTGCTCCTTGCGGATGTCGAGTTAGTGGGTTGGCCAGTGGGATGCTGTTGTCCTGTGCGCCCCTGAAGTGAAACTGTAGTAGTATCCATGTTTCCATGGGATGTCTCCCACGTGGTTCGTAGCATTCCTCGATTGCTTCATCTTCCTTACATGTCTCATCCTTACTGACACAATGATTGACTACTGTATGGTTTAGGTTCTCCAATCTCAAGGGATCACGGACGGGGTGTGTCCGTCCCTTGCTCCCCTTGGTGAGAGGAAGTCCAGGCACCAAAGGGCCTCCTTCCATTGGTGATTTAGTATCCCTGTTAATAGGATTGTATTTGGGTTCATCTACGAGGATTCTGTTAATTGTTGCACGACTGACCTATGTATAGTTTCTTATTTATGCCTTTCCTTGGGATCCTTGCCTGATCCTTGATTGGTGTCGAGGCTCACGAAGGTAAAGGTTGCCTTGTCGCCTGGTAGAAATCTCTGTGATAACGACATCGATAGTATGAGCAATGTACATGTCGGTGAATGCGTAGAAGTGATGCACTAACACGATCAACCTCGGATGTGGTGGAAGAAGATAAGACCACTTCAACGGCTGCAAGACACAGTGGATGTGTTGGGTACGTGGGTAGATAGTCGGCGGGTGTGCACGGAAGGGGAGAGAGTCGAAAGGCAGTTCTCAAATTCCAATAACAAGCCCGATATGATATGCAAGGGAGGGTCGATCACTGATCTGCTATCCGTATGATAAACTCTGCGCTCGAGCAATCAGAAGCAAGAACTAAAAGAGATTATTGACAAGCGGTCGAAGTCAGTTATCGTGCACGACCACTTGGGCCGTATTCCATGGACTGTCAACTCAATTGATTCCAACGGGAACCAGCGGACCAAAAAGGAGGCACGGCCATTTATTTTGATAACCATACACAGAAAAGGAGTAGTCAGAGAGCGGATCTTTTTCTTGAGGGGGGCCCGCATCAAGTCCGAGGGGAATGTGTCGGTTCTTTGCTGCATGGGACTGGATCCTCGTGTGTGAGACATTTAAGGAGGTCTTCTTTTTACTCGACAGGAACCCACCGAGAACTGTAAGTATGTCGCACAGGAGATGTGCAGTTTGGAAATGCTGGCACCTCCTGGGATCTCAATGCTTGCATCGATCGAGTTTTCTCTGAATATTCTCTGCTTTCATCATGGGATGAGAGGGTGTTACTCGGTTGGTCTAGAAAACAAGGCGGAATAAGAAGGGAGAAAGCAAGTAGTACAGTTGGCAGTTGGTGAGGCTAATTAGTCGCCAAATCTCACAGGGCCAACACAGTAATAACAATGCTCACCTATTAATGTAATATTAATGAAGATAATAATGATAATAAAGAAGAGAACAAAAAATAAATGCTTCCAACAGGAATCCACAGCTCACTAACTAAATAACTAACTAACTAACTAATAACTGGAGTATACTTAGTAACTCTGTCGTCTGTTTCCCCCTTAAATCGATTGGCAGCGGCTCCACCCTTTTTTCCTCGCTGGCGCCGACGGCCATCGCCAAACCCGCGCGTCTCCGTCCACGCCATCACCAACTCACCTCTGCATATTCCTACCCCCGTCTTCGAATCATCGTCGCCACTGGTCTCGTCACTCTTTTTCTTTGGGCCTAACTGAGCTGGTCTCTCCTCCGATCCTAATCATCCCACCCTCGTTTACTGTTTTATCTATCGGGCTCTTCCTGCAGCCACCCAACTTTCCCTCGCCCTGGGCTCCCCCTCAGCCGTTTTGAGGCCCTGCAGTGTGATCTATCATCATCCGCCGAAACTCTCTCCTCCAGACTTCTTATTCCCTCACTTTTCTTTTTCTCGCCCTAGTGCCCTTCCCTCATTCTTTTGTCAAACCTTTCCCCCGGTGTCCTCTCCGTCACGGTGCTCCGACATAACCTACTGATTCATTGAACTGCACCTCCGCAACTTTCCGTCCAGTGATCGCGACTGTACCAGCTCATCCCAAACCCACCCCCCTCTCGACCTTCTGGCTGTCACCTTTATATAGCTTTGGCGGGATCGCGTCAGCATGCTCGCTCTTCAGCTACACCCACTCTCTTTTACACTTGATACTACAGCTCGACCCCCATCATTGAGAACCCGTTATTGATTATTCCGCGACTGACCTGACCCGGTTGTCTGGGAGCCGTCGTACTCCCGGAGCTTGCCGTTCTATCCCGACATGGCCAGCAGTCGCGTCAACCCCCTTCACCCACCCACTCGTCCAACTACCACGGCGCGGTCCCAATCACCGGGCCGTCCGGCGGTGCCGGACTATCAGAACCTCGATCCGTTACTCGGCAATCTGTCTCCCGAATCAACTCTCCAAGCGCTGTCCGCCACCGATGCCGTACCCCGGAATGAACAGGCCGCCCACGATATTCTCTCCAAAAGTATCTCGCAGGTTTCCCCAGCAGAACGTGCCCTCGGTGTTCGCGCCGCCATTGCGGCCCAGAAGCTCAATTTATGGTACAAAGAAGTGCAGTCGTGGGAATGGCCGAAACGAAGTGACATCCAACTGGGGAAGGGCTTCATCCCCCCTCCCGGCGCTGCCGCTGAAGAGTACTGCGGGAGCCTCCCTAAAGCTGTCGTAGACCAGCATGAAAAGCGAATTGAGGAGATTCGGGATGGCATGGATGTCTTGGATGTGGATGAGCTCAAAGAGCACGTGCTCAATGCCCACATTCCAGCACGGTCTCGGCCCTCGTCAGCCAACAGCACCTTATCGGTGCCTCCACCGCTTAGCTATGTTCAACTGAGTGACTTCACGGCTGTGATCACCGCCACCATTCTTCGCGCTCTTCCGCTTCTCTCACGCTTGAATAGTCTCCTGTCTACTTGGGACGTCCGATTGTTGGTTCTGCGCCAGATACCAGAGCTGCTGAGACGACTGCGTCTGGCGCGTTCGGAATTGGATTCGGCCTTGGACTTGATCAAATCGCCCACTCTTCCTGACGAGAGCGATCCCTTGTACTCTCGTTCCAACTACCATGCTAAAAGGGCTACCCTAGAGACGACAGTTGTGTCTGCTGGTCGACAATTGGACCGCGTACTTGATGCGCTGGAAGGACGTGAGGACTCACTTCCCGAAAGCTGGATTGATGATCTGGAAGCTATCGAGTCAGAATTCGGAACATGGGTCATGGAAGCCGAACGACGTACGGTCGAAAACGAATGGCGACGGACGATTGTCGCTGCTGGAAAAGGCGCCCAATATAATACTCCGGAAACAACGATAGTACAGCCACCACCCGAGATCAGGGACCCCGAAAAGCTGGCTCTCAACACGTCTGCGCCTGTGTCACAAGCTGGCCATGTATTCCCCATGGAAACTATTGCCGAAGAAGAAGTCAGCACGCCCGTTGAGCCGTCGCCCCCAAGTGACGCTCAGGATGATCAGAACATAGCGGCTTCAGAACCGGTCGTCACGCCTGCTATTCACAATGTGAACGACAACTTAGTATCTCCGGGTACATCCGATGCGACGGATTCTCCGATCAAGCCTGTCCAGAGCACTGTGTCCATTAGCCCTCCACAGGAAACATTGGCATCTAGCTCCGCAGTCAACATCGCTGCGTCATCTCCCAATGGCTTAGAAGAGATAGGTGCCCTCACAGATGGATCTCGGTCACTTCAGCCAGTCAGTTCGGAGGTTACCCAGTCTCTGGAGGGACCGGAGACTAACAATGCGATGGGCGCATGCAATGACTCGACTCCTGATCACCCCGATGCCGAGCATCATTCCTCGACGACTGTTCCCCAGCAGACGATCACATCTATGTCATCTGTTAGCCTCTGCGAAACTCGCTCGAGCACACATGAGGAAGTGACCCCACGGGCTTCTCTAGACATCCAGGCTCGCGAGGCAGGGTCAATTGACCCTTTCAAGACGGCTCCAGATGCGTCTGCACTGACTCAAAGGGAGGAGCGCGCTGACTTGTTGCCAGCGCTAGAGTCTGACGTAATTCGTCGTTCTTCGCCCGAAACAAACTTGCAGACTCCTGCCTGCCCTGATACACCGTCATCGGATGCCGGTAGTGTGATCGTACGGCGGCGGACAAGTCCAGTCCAGTCGCCTCTCAGCCAACAGGAAAAGATTTCTGCAGAGAACGAAGTGGCATCAATCAACGCCCACATCCCTAGTCCCGTGGGTGCAAGCCGCGAGCAACGGCAGCTCACCTCTGCTGAGAGTGAAGTAGCCAGCCCGGTCAGCGTGGCGGCCCAAGCCACTTCCAACGATAGTCCTGCTGCGCATACAGGAAACAGAAGAATCTCTTGTCAATTGGTGCCTGCGAATGCTGTTCTTGAGTCTCCGGCGCGGTCGGCGATCTCCAACAATGCCGAGCAACCTCCGAGCCACTCTACGAACGATGTGCACCAGGAGTCCCATGGTAGCAATACACCCAAAAAGCCGTTGGAGAGCCCGATCAAACTATCCAAATCGCGACCGGGACGCTTATCCTTCGACAAGGAGAAAAAGAAATCTCGAGGCCGGCGCACGTCTACTGATTCATCTTGTTCCGATTATCCATCACTCGTCTCCAGCCCTGAGATTCATGAGCCCCGTACATCCTCTTCCAATGGAACGCCTCTGCTGCTTGAGACTCCTCCACCGTTTCAGGATGGCTATAAATCATCCGACCCAGTACCACCCGGGAGCGACCACACGTTGCGAGAAGATCGTTTACTCCGCTTGGATAACCAGAAACCATCGCCACGTGCCAATTTCGCCCATAATCGAAACCTCAGTCTTCCCTTGCAGCGCTTTATCAACGAGAGGTTGGAGATTAATTACGATGACGAAAGCGGTAGTGACTTGGATGGCGTCGCTTCTAACAGGAAGTCCACGGATGTGTATGCGGATTTGCGGCTGGGCCAGAAAAAGGCACTGTTGCCTGCACACATCAGCAAATTCGCCATTTCGTCCAACAGCGCCCAGCGCGCAGCAACCCAGCCTTTGGACGCACCGAGTGAAGGAAGCTCTAGACCGGTCACCAATGGTACCACCGCTAAAGTTCTGTCTAAGGCCTGGGAGCACAAGAAGGGCTCCGTACCGAAAAATGCAAACCGTAGTGGTCTGCAGTCGGAACCGCCTGTACACTCAAGCACCAACCGCTTGAGGAGACAGTTGACTTCGCATCCTAGTCTCGAGAGTATCGGGGCGTATAGATCCAATGCCCGGTCTGGCGATGACACGTCTTCGGTTACAGCTATTTCCAGGGCCGGATCTCGACCCTCCACGCCAGGCTCGCAGCTGAGGAGAACCAAAGATCATCTTGACGAGAAAATCAGCTCTATCTTGTCGACCCTTCCTGCTCGAATCCATTTGATGTCAGCCGATGGTCAAGACTTAGATGCAGGCTCTGCGGCGACTTCAATTCCTTTGAAGGCTAGAGAACGATTCCGTTCCATATCGCCTCAGGGAACACCGTCCCGTAGCAGTACGCCTACGCCATCCTTGACCCTGACAGCTGCGCCCTCGCGCAGGAGGTATTCTCACGCACACGCCCCAGAAGAGAGCTCTGTGAAGCTCTATCACCTGCATCGAGGTGGAAAGTCTGCCCCGACCAAACTTTTTGTTCGGTCAGTGGGTGAGAAAGGAGAACGTGTCATGGTTCGAGTCGGCGGTGGATGGGCAGATCTGGCTGAATATCTGAGGGAGTACGCCATCCACCATGGACGCCGGCATGTTTCAGATACCCCTCGTGTCGAAGTCCAAGGACTATCCACGCGTACCTCTCCCACGTACTCCGTAAATGGGCGTCGCACTCCTTCCCGACCGCGGTCTGTCATTGGCAACCGGCCGTCTTCTTCATTGGCTGTGCGCAAAACCAGACGCACTTCGAACGAGTCGGATGTGACCGAATTCCGGGCGGCGCAGGCAGCTGGAGAAACTCTCACTGCCTCCTACTCGCCTATGTCGACTGTCTCCTCTCGCAGAAGACTGTCAGCCTCATCCAATGCCTCGATGGGCGCTGCCTCTTCAGCCAGCGAGTTCCGTCACGGATCGTATTCTCCTTCCACCACTGCTGCAGGTAGCAACTCTCATTCGGTCCCACTCGGCCTTGCAGGGCCGAAGCCGCGGTCGAGAAATGTCTCGATCAGCCCAGAGAGTGAGGCATGGGTTGAAGATGTTCTTGGTCAAGCTCGGCGGAGCTCGTCTTTGAGGCCGTACAATTATGGCCTGTCAACCCAGGACCCGGAGCCTGCTTCAACCAAGGCTCCAGCCATTCCGAAATCGAGAAGTATCAGCGACCTGGGAATGGCCGGTGCTAGCAGGCGCGTTGCGCTACGCGGACTTGCGAAACGATAAACCCATTCAGATCTTTCACCTAATCTTAATCCTTCCGTACGCTCACCCGATCTACACTCTTTCTCTCACACTCCCGCCGCTCCCCACCCTCATCTGCATTGTCTATTAGTACTGGCGTTTTGCCGTTTTCCTGGGTTTCTCGGTTTGGACACGGGGTACTAAAAGTGTTAGACAGCTGCATTGTCCGTTTCCCTTCTTTTTCGGTTGCATCATCGGGCGAATGTTTTTCTTTCTTCCTTTTCTTTTTCTCCCTTCACCTTCTCATACAAGACATAGATCATTCTGTCTGTCTTGGCTCTCTTCATATTCTCCCACCATTGCATCAGCGGGTTACATTCTTGTCTTATCATATATTTTTCTTCTTGTTTCCGTCTCTCCTATCTGCCTTGGGGGAGATGATTCATCCACTATCGGTCCTGGTTGACCGCATTTCTGTTCTACTTTCGTGTGACTCGTGTCTGTTTTGTCTATCTGTCTGTGTCCGCTTGTTCGTGGTCACTTATTATTATATTTAGCCCTTGATTTGTAAGTAGATACCCTTAGGTAGGCTTGGGTCTTTGTTGTTGTCGTTGTGGGTGTTGCTGATTTGTCTGTCGTCCGTCCGTCCGTCCTCTTGTGCTGGATAGAACGAAGGATCGGACCGGCTTGATTGATTACTTTACTTAGTACATAGTGAGGGATTTATATTTGAATCTGTTGATACTTTCTTATCCATATTCCGTTTCAACGAATCACTCGATTCTTGTTTGTCAGATACTAAGTAGACTAAGTAGAGAAGGAGGTAGATAAGAGCTCAAGTAAGTGAGTAGTAGTAGCAGCACTATGCGAAAGAATAAGAAAGAATAAGAACGCCACCATACCGTACCAAGCCAAACCAAACCAAGCCAAACGAACCCGAACGAGCAATATCCAGATAGGACGTCCATCAATCATTTCATTACATGATACAAATGAGATGTGGTGAAAAACGTAACAAACGAGGCCATAAGTCGTGGTTGACGATAGGCGTCAACTAGCAAGATTGAAGGGTGGTAAGAAAAGTTAAGGAGCCCAGTAACACACCCTACGATGATTCTCCTTTTACAGGCTCTTCCTGTTGCTGCTGCTGTTTCGGAGGCGATTTACGTGCCCATGGGATGTCCTTGTGAAAGAGCTCCCTCAGCTCAGGGGAGACCACCTTTGCTTCTCCTTCGTTGTCGGGTGTTGAACTGGGGCCGGCACTGACGCCACTGCTGAAGGCAGTACTTTGGGGTCTTTGGGGCGATTTGCCTTTGTTGTTTGTGCTGGCGGAGGAATCTTGTGTGGGCTTGCGTTGATGGGCGGCAGGTGCAGGGAAGTTGTTTTTCTTGTCGATGGCCTGGACGGCTCGTTCGAAACGGTGGAACAGCGACTCGGCACGTGTGAGGATTGGAACGAGTTCCATTGTGTTGGAGAGTTCGTTGACTGGGTGGCGTTGGTGTTAGGGATTGTCTTATAAGTACTTCGAAAGGGGGTTGATTCAACTTACTGTACTTCAAGACCTCGTCGAACTGCTTCAGGTGGTCCATTATGACATCCCGGTGCTTCTCTAAAATCGCAAGTGCGATGAAGAGGTGGAAGCTGCTGGAAAGGTAGTCGGTCCACAGTGTTTCCCAGAGACGTAAGACGTCTGGCCATTCGAATTCGCGCTTGTACCAGACTAAGAGCATCCGGAAGAAGAAGAAAAAGTTTGTGCTGTCGGCGGATTGGAGGTGGAGGTAGAGCTGAGGATCCATGAGTTGAACAAGATGGTCTAAAGTGAGGAGTTGCACACGCATCCCGGATTGATCACGAAGGAAGTTTCGTTCCTTTTCGTACACATTAGCATGGTAGAAGAAAAATTTAGCGGCCATGGCGCTTACCATTCTGTCCATGAAACCAACGAATGCCCAGAATGCAACTGCATCATCCTGCATGACAGCATAAATCGGGGCTAGAAGATCACTCATGCCTTGTACATAGCCCAGATCGGGATTGTATTCGTTGTATGTGAGCAACATATCCTTCATCTGTTCGAGATGCACGTTGGTGCCTGTATCCGCAAAAGGCGAATCCGGGTCTGGGTGGGGGATATCTTCCCCAGCAAACAGGGGTATCGTGCGATCTGTGCGATGGACATCCTTCTCTGCGCGCATATATAAGTAAAGCACATGGTTTTAGGCTGCAGAAAAACTCACCTATCCTGTTTCTCTGCTCTTTCCACCATTCATACTCTTCAGCCGAAGACGTGCCTTCAATCATCCGTTCCCACCAGGCACCTTTGAGCCGAATGTACTCATCCCGCTTCGAGTTCATCAAGGCTTGCCGCTCCTCATGACTGCTATCCCACGGATATACCCCTAAAAGGAAGAGCCATGCCTCTTTCCGGACGCCGTCATTCGGATCCAATCCACCATGGAATATCCTTTCCTTAACTTCATTGATAGTTACATGCAGCCTTCCAGTATTGGAGTCGAAAAAGCCCTCCCACTCTTTCAGAGTGAGTGTCTTCCGTCGGTCCTGGATAGACAAGGTACCTGTCTCGAGGTCAAGGATCTCGAAATCCCCAACAGAACTATTCTCCATGCTAAGAACATCTCGTGCAGTGAAGATCCGTTGGTTTCTTTCGCGTTCACTCTGCTCCGATATGCTCATGGCCCATCGTGCTAAGTATAGCCTGGCGCTATCGAACTCCTCTTGTAAAGTCTGGATCTCAGGAGTCCTCATAAGACGGCGGACTTGTGGTGGTATCCGAGGATTGTCAGCTAATTCGTTGGCTGTGCGCCTTGTAAAAGTTGTAATCTTGCTCAGCTGCTCAAGGACTTTCCACCTTGTCTCCTTGAGTGCTTTCACAAACGGGTCCATCCCAGCATCGTGTTGGCCGCTTCCGCTGGCCTGGGCAACGGCAGCCGGTTGATCTTGAGCTTTGACAGTCGAGCCATCTGCAGTCAAAGGTCGTCCAAATGATATCCGGTCTTCGTCCGATGGGTTGATCAGATATACACTATTGTCCACGGTCGAGCGCTGGACCTCGACATATTTCCGAAGCCATCGCAGAACCTCATCCCCGCCCCAGAAGACATTTCCATCCTCACCAAAGGGGTCAAAGCTCTCCCTGGTCCGCTTTTTCTTCTGCAGGATGGTTGACTCGCACTCCGTGTCGTGGAAGAACAGCGCAGGGAAGCTGTCGCCTGCGCGGGTGTTGATCACAAGACTCCCAAACCACCACCCCAGACTGGGAGGTCGCACAAGGAGAGAATATATTTCAGACAGGGGAACAGCAAATGCGTACAACCCGATCGGGTCCTTGTAAGTCGTTGTCGCCGGAAGAGCGGGCACCAGGTACTTCTGTCGTGGAGGCGAAGAACCGTCGGATAGATCGACTTTGACATAGGTACTGTAGGCATCACCCAAGGAAGATTCGGGTACCCATGCTAGAAGGTAGGAAGAGATGTCTGACGAGGAGTTGCTGGAGGTAGTATCTCTGAGAGGAGGTAGGGGCTTTTGTTGAACGAGGGCGATAAATCCGGGGATGTTATCTTTCGAGGAAGGAGTCGGATGAACGTACACCTGCAATGCGCGGGATCGAAGGGATCAGTGAGGTGTTCATTTTTAAAGCTTGCAGATAAGCCTACCTTGCTCTTGGAAAATAAGAGCTTGACGCCTCTGCGTGAGGTGGAATGAGAAATGGTGTTGTATTCATCCTCCTCATCGTCACTGACGTCGTAGTACGACGCCGTCGGCGAGGGCGGCGAGGGAGGAGGGGTGTATTGGACTCCGTTGCCTGCCATATCGAAGGGAGGAAGCGGAGAAGTGACTTTATTCGACGGGGCTAAAGTGATTAGACTCTGCTCATAATGCGGGCTGAAACTGAGACTTGATTTCCTTGAAGCTGCTCTGGATTGCCCGGAAAGTCAGCGCCGGTCGGCAAAGTGATGATTGCGGAGAGAAAGCAAGTCACGGCCGCCGGTCACGACGTAATCGTGGGGTCCACCGCTTCCATGTGATCGCTTGATCTCTTCACTTTGAACAAAGTCACCCCAGAGAAGGGATTCAACTTACCTTGGTATTTTTGACTCACAGAATATCAAACAGCCTGTCTGGAATACGGTGTTTACTTAAATCTCTAGCTCGCAGTACCTTACTACTGAGCACCTCCATCGTTGCCACCGACAGGATCGATCGATGACTGAACCGCCCAGGCAGCAGCGAAACTGTCATATTGATACCACGCTATCAATTCAATTAATAGCAGGAGGATCTTGTCGCTCACACGGTAGATTCTCACTGACTTCTACATTCCCAGAGAAAGCTGGTATGTAAGACTTCGGATATGGTCAACACCAGCAATCTGCGCATTATCCAGAGTGATGCACTGAACTAGACGGGTCCCTCATAACCATGGAACGTATTTGAGCTTGATATCGTAGGATTTTTGGCTCGCAGGTTAGGAGACTTCAGCATATCTAATCAGCGCAAGCACGATGAAGTAACCATGTATTCTTTAACGGAGGGAATGGATCGATATATGAAACGCGTTATCATTCAGGTTGAGCAATGGGCGTGGCAATAGGCGATAGCTGTACCGGAGTAGAGCCAAGACTAACTTGTGAGGGTGACATACCACGCATAATCAGCAAATGCTCTGTTCAGTCGCAATTCCATCGAGAATAGATGTATTATTTATGTGTACCTGGCTCTTATCCCAGAGAAATCAACTAATTTGACATCAGCACTCCATTTAGCATTCGTTTGTTATCGACACCAGAAGACCCTCCGTTTGGCATCAGATGTGGCCCAATCTAACACTACTGATAGGATAGACTTGATGGGCTCAAGTAGTCCTGGTACTTAGCACTCAAAAGTACTATCTTAGGTTGATCATGTCGAAACTCTAGAGTTCGTTATGGACTTCGCTCCCTTGCCTCTAATCATGTCAAGCCGATAAATGACTGGACTAGTCCGAACAATCCTACGTGTCTGGCTGACAGGACCCCAACCTTGCTTCTGAACCGGTTTCATCTGACGTGCCGGTTTTCAGTCATTCGCCGGTACGAAGGACCTCGCTTATACTATCTTCTCTACTAATGCACGGGATTTTATACCCTCTTCAGGAAATGATTCGCTATCCAATGGATAATGGTTTCATGTACGGAGTACCTGAGGGCGACAGAGTCCATCGTCCATCTTTTATGGGCACTGGCTTCCATAAATCCTAGACAGCTGCGCTTCATGCAGCTTGTGGTCAAGCTGCGTCGGATACAAACTTCAACTCAACTCTAAGCAATGACTGAACTTATGCGCACTTTGCCAGCCTCCTGGTATTGCAGCCAGCCCCTCTATCAGCTAGAAAGAAGGGCAGTATTCTTGAAAGTAGGACCGACCAATCCTCGAGAATATTCAGTTACTAATAACCTCCTCAGTCGTGGTATCTTGTGGGCCCCGTTACCAGATTCTGTGATATAGGCGCCAAGGTTGAATATGAGATCGCTCAGCAGCTTATACATGTTGTTCGGTGCTCGGGGGAGGGGTCTTTCCCTGCGCAGGATGAGATCCAAGTAACCTGCGCGAAAAGTGTATGTCAGGCTCAAATATGCATCATGCTAGGAATACGCCTAGAATCTTCGGGCAAATATATCCAACTTCTTGGTGCTGACATGAATTCAGGAGCGACCCCTAAAGCACCACGTCACGCCAACAGGCCTCGTTTTTGCTACTCTATCAGACGAGGCGCCCAGCTTCCATGAGTACTTCCCGGACTTGGAGCCACTGCTCCAAAGGGTGAACTTTACCAAGCTCCCGTACAGACACAGCATCAAGTACGAGGGGCGGTTTAACTGGAAGACAATGTATTTAACACCTTTACCTCGTGTTCGGCAAGTTGATCAAGTCCCCCTGACCTGGCTTCCGTAACAGGGTCGACGGCTACCAGGAATGCCTGCATTGCCAATATACACACCCGTCATTCTCCGTATACTATCCGCCAACCTCGTACGCGGTACACAATCATCAGAACTTTTCGCAGCATATCGCAGACCCAGAAAAGCCTGACGATGGTCTATTCCTTTACTTCTTTCCCAACTGCACTCTAAACGTCTATGGTGGAGGAATGTCCTCGTTCCGAGTATGCCCAACAGCCGACCCAAATGTGACGAGGATGGAGTTTGACTACTACCATATGGAGTCCGGCGAGAAGTTCGACGAATACTTCAAGTTCGTGCGGCAGGTGGCCATGGAAGACTATGAACTGTGTGAGAAAGCTCAAAATAACCTCACCAAAGGCATCTATACCGAAGGCATCCTCAACCCAGAGAAGGAGAGCGGGGTTTCATGTAAGTCTCGTGAGGTCAACTACTATATGCCCAGATAACAGTAAGCTAATCAGAGGGCAGATTATCAAGACCGGGTATTCGAGCTCGTGTGTCAGCAGCACGCAGCAGAGAGACAAGAAAGGGAATTGGAAAATTCGACAGATGATAGCCAGAAGAGGGGTCTGCAACGTATCACAACAGCTGCATAAGACAGAGCTGTGTAAGCCCGTGGTTTCGGGACTCGGTAGCATGATTAATCTTATCAGCAGCGTTGGTTTCAGTGTTTCGCACGGCCTGAATCCGGTAATAGTCCCTGTAAACAATGTCTATCGAAGGGTAGCATCAGATAAACCCTTGGCTAGGATCGGCCCAACACATACGTTAAGAAGCGTCGCATTAGGTGGAGGTTACTGGAAAAGAGCACCACATTTGGAAGGTCAATACTGGCCTGAACTAGATATACTTACTTGGGTGCATGGTCACCTGAAGACTTTCTTTTCTCTCACTGGACGGGGAGACGGGAGTCATGCAAACCTGTGGATACGACCGGGTCAGTGCTCTGTTCCTGATACTTCTTGATTGAAGTCTGAAGACGCTTTCAGGCAATAGTAAGCGCATAAAAACAACCGGGCTCCCTGTAGCAAAGTGTGGCTCACAACATCTTCTCAAAATGGCCATAGAAGAACTAAGTCCGGCTCTACCTCCCGCCTTATCGGCCCTAGCATTGGTTTCCTTGCTGGCGGGGCTAGCTTTTCTCCTTCAATCTTTATCACAACCACTGCTCCGAGGCTATAAATCCCAGCATGTAGCTAAGCCGAAGGTAACCGACCTAGACCATCTCCCCGAAAGTAACGAAACCGTTGTCTGCAAAGAATCAGACTTTCCACGAAACTGGTGGACTGGCTCGGATGTCTTTGAACTAGAAAGACGGGCAATCTTTAGTAAAGTACTATGCGCCTCAATAAATCCACTTTTGAAAGTAGGTAATCGGACATGTTGCTCACATTATACTACTTAGAGATGGCTATACCTTGCACACCGTAGTCGGTTCACCAAGGCCGGCGACTACCAATCCTTTGAAGTAGCTGGCATCCCGATCTTCTTGGTGCTGGGGAAGGATGATATCGTACGAGCGTTCCATAATGTCTGCCGTCATAGAGCATACACGGTCACGAGGAAGGAATGCGGCTCTTCTATGATCCTCGGATGTCGATATCATGGCTGGAGCTACAATACCAAGGGACAGCTTGTCAAAGCGCCTCACTTTGACCATGTTCCCGGGTTTGACAAGTCTCACAATAGTTTGTTTTCGATTCATACCACTACCACGCCTGATGGATTTATATTTGTGAACTTGGACGCAGGTCCGACGATGCAGCCAATGCAGACAAGGTCTTTAGATTCCTTTGCGAGCAGACACGGCATCGGACAACAGGCTACTATGTGGTTGGGAGGACAAACGGTGGAAGGCCAGTTTAATTGGAAGATTGGTTGTGAGTTCCTCCCTTCTTTCAGTCTCCTATAGATTGAAAAGTATCTAAAATTCCGAGATAAGTGAGATTACAGAGAATCATCGACAACACGAAACTGGAGACAGAGTTCCCACAGCCAACGTACAAAGCGCTATTATTGAGCCTGTTCGATCCACCTCAAATGCGCTCTGAAGATACTAGAGTCTTCCCTTTCACTACGTTTCATACTGTCCGCGGAGGAGTGTTCTGGTACTCCTTGAGCTTCATCCCCATATCAGAGAGCAGAACCTCGGTTCGAATCGACTTATACTCCCACAAGAAGATGCGCAGTCCTACGTCCTCCGTAACAGCAGAAAGGCTCTTCAGCAAATTGGCTAACTGTGTTCAAAACTTGGAAACCAAATTGCCGTCACATTCTGAAACTCCAACGTACGTTCCCAAAACACGAATACACCAGATAGAGAACTAAGGTGCAATTACTTCTCTAGACTCCCCACCAATATCACATCAGCATCAAACCCAGCTGATATAGGTGAGTCCTAACACCAAACCATTCCCTCATACGCACGCACGCATGAATCTTACCAACAACATCTCAGACACGCAGCGTGAGATCCTCGAGGCGATCAAGTCTCACGCCAAATTGGAAAAACAACTAGGAACCGAGGTCTTCCCCGCTACGAGGAGGCCCCGAGCCAATGCACGATTTGAGCAGGCCGAACAAAGTCAGTTATCTCCCTCCCTCCAGAATCATATCATACCTTTTCCGTTTATACTAAAAAATTGTACCCGCAGTCTGCAAAGACCTGGATTGCCAAGACACTTGGAACAGCAAGAGTCTCGCTTGGTGAGATTGTCTAACTAAGCACGAGTAACTAGTTATGAACAGGATGGAGAGAATAACTATATTGCTGCTATTGTGACCCTGGTGGTTGACCGTATAAGTTAGTCGAGATGAAGTTAGTTACTTATTGCTTTTATGATTGTCTATCAATGCGAATGATGTTATGAATTGATTCAAGGGGGTAGGGGTAGGGGTAGGGATAGGGTCATTGGGGACAGATATCCCAATCCCCAACTTCCAATTTGTCTAACACAACGAGCGGGTTTCAGATCGTGCGGGGTCCTTTGATTATGATGGACTTGTTAGTAAAACAACTACAGCAAAATATTAAATAATTCCTGAAACATAGAATGCAGCCAGAGAGTATCGAGACACAGTAAAACGTAAGGCTGACTGACAATTGCTTACTATTAATGACAATTGACAACAGAAGAGAGTCAAGTCACATTCCTGGCTCGACCAAAAAGTTTAGTGTGGATCCCAGTGGCAGCGGCAGCGTGTAAACCTTCCCTTTTCTCTTTTCTATCCAACCCCACAGGCGCTCAAGTCGCCTCTCACCGATCGCGTTGATCAGGGCCCATCTACAAAACTAACTCCACAGGCCTTTTTAAGACATTTAATTCCAGGACACAACTCCTTGCTATCTACGGAGGTATTAGGAGTTTTTCTCATCACCTCAAAACTATCTACTCGGCCCAAATTCCTCTTAACGCAGGAACACACTTTTAGCCCACTCCTCCAGGTCTCATTAATTAAACCGCGCGGTTCTGGGCCGATCGATTTGAACCCTGACACGATTCAGACTAGGTAAGTGCTGAAGATCGTTCCACTCCGGTCAGACAATAATCATCATTGTTATTACCGGCCACGTGGCTGCGAGCTGACGCCGGAGCAGGCAATACGAAGTATCGTCTGAACCTGTCGCACACGCGTTCCGCTTATCTACTAGGATCTGCCATGGCTTTCCCTCCGATAGCTAGGGCGACCTTGCAGGCTGCGCTGATTAATGCTGGTTCCAATGTTCTGGCTCAGGCTATTGGGGCTTACAGGGATGAGGTATGTTGATTTGTCCCGCGGTAAAGGTGGAGAGTCTGGCAGTGATGAGCCAGAGATAAGTGATACGTTCGCACTTGTGTGGAGTAATAGCTACTGTTCGAATACCATGTCACTAACCATGGACACGGTTCATTGGCAATCCGTGCGGGTCGCCCCCCATGGTTGCCGATATTATGATGCCTATAGAGACCCTTTGAATTAGACAGTCAAGCCTTGTTTCAGTTCACTACTTGCGCCTTCGTTCTTTCACCCTTGACCTTCCTGTGGCTTGAAGGCCTCGAGGCGAGATTTCCGGGCTATGATGAGAGCTCCGTCCCCAAGTCAAAGACGGAGAAGAAGGAGGCACAGAAGCCCAAGCTAAATGTGACCAATACTGTGGCAAAGGTTGTCATCGACCAGATTGTCGGCGGTGCCTGGAACACCGCAGCCTTTATCATGACGATGGGGCTTTTGCGCAGCCAGAGCTGGGATGCCATAACGCTGCAGATCCAGAAGGTTTGATTCTAGATTTCTTGTAATATGATTCGTACTGGGTTGCTGACCTCTCGTCGTCAGGATTTCTGGCCCATCCTGATCGCGGGATTCAAGCTGTGGCCAATTGTCTCTATCCTAAACTTCACCGTTGTTCCCACAGACAAACGGCTGCTTGTTGGCAGTCTGTTTGGTGTGCTCTGGGCCGTTTATCTTAGCCTGATATCTGGTTGAAATGTCTTACTAGGTCAACCATGGGGGTCGTCCCTTGTAATGCCAGGCTAACTGGTCTATGTTGGAGCGAGTTGGGCGCTGGAAACCTGGGACCTGCGGGTGATGTCTCTGTTGGTTTGGCGTATTTGTTGACAAGAAACCTGCCAATGTGCAACTGAGTTCGCCTGGAGCCCTAGCACAAAATGTTGAGACATTCATTTATCAGTCATACTGTGTTGGGTAAGCTCGTCAGGGAGAGCAACAGAGCAGCACACGCAAATGAAAGGAGCCTGATCAAACCAAAGATAAAAAGGGGCCAGAATTGAAGTAACGGCAGTCCGCTAGATAAGTTATTTACTGGAGCATCCTCCGCATGATCATCAAGCAACGTTGAGATCAATGAATGGTTTGTTGAGCGACCCGTTCTGTTCCATTTGGCCCCCATTCTCCATTTTCCGGGTTTCCGCGAGCTGCAATAGTGAAGCCTAGCTGGGTCGTAGGCCTGTCCTCATTTCGGGGCCAAGCACATGGTACGACACGACGTCTGTAATCTGTTTATCCCGAATGGAATATGCTTCCTATTAGTATCGGGTAGATAGTGGATGGCGAACTAGGAAAGTACGGTCCAGTGCGGGTGTACCTGAACCATAACCTGATCCGGCATGGTAAGGCAACTTGAACCCACTTTGAAAGAGTATGGTGATCTAGGCCATCGTCGAGTAGGCAGATTTTCTCCAGTGTCGATTCAGGAAGTGTTGAGATACCACACTGGTGCATAGCTTGTTAGTTAACTAGTTAGTCTTTAACATGAGTCAGGGAGTCAGAGAATCAGGTGATATATTGGGGTGTTCTTATTGACAGGCAATTGTGTGCCTTGCGAGACACGTCGAAACTCAGAATAGATTCACCCCCAGATGAGATTCGAATTGGCTGCACGCTCCCGTGAGAACTACGCCAATTTTAACCATGATGCTCTCCAGAAACAAGTGTCCGTTCGTCGAGCAATTATGTAGTAACGGAATAGTAATCCATGAGCGGAGCAGCTGAGGCGTTGAAGTCCGTCTTAGCTAAGTGATCGGCTGTCTCAAACACACTCGCATTGATCCTGGGACTGGAGGAACCGAATAATACGCGACTGTTCGTATGGACGGATCGATCCCTCAAATCTTATTGAGAAATCATCCTTCGTTTGGCTGATTAACTACTCCGTAAGTTTACGGAGTTTAAAAAAGGATTTACCCGCAGATCACTTTCATCATTGCATGCAGGCATGGGTAGTCTCCGACGTCCGAAGGCCGGCGACATGGTTGAATCGATGATGCCGGGCGCCCATCCAGCTGGGATCGCATACTCCGTAAGACCAGGGATGGATAGATAGATACAGCGTACGCAATCTGCTAGGAATCGTCATCCCAGTCCGGGTTTAGTTCTAACTCCCTATCTTATTCGTGAGACACAGCCTGGTTCCCAAGCCACAGCGAATGGCGTTGCATTTTAGCGTCTGCACTGCATTAAAGCCGGTTAAGGTGGGTTAAAACTTAATGGCGTGCAATTAATAGACTCGGTAACGGCCATACGAGCGGAAGAGACAATGGGGACTGCGGAAGGAATGGCGATCAGAAGGCTGGTGGATGGCGCAGCCACAACGATCCAAGTCTTTTGCAGAATTTCACATTATCAGTATGTAGATTATCGTAGTCCCTTGAGTAAGGGATTTTGCCGGTGGCCTATTAACCTACAATACAGAAATCTCCGCAAGGCGAACAAGAGAGTGAGATTATTGTCATCATGATGAATAACTAACTAGTTAACTAGAGTAATGCATGATCATGACCAGGGGGATGTTTGGCCCCTCGGATCCGGAACACGGGCGGAGACTCTGACAGTACGGAGTAGCTAACTAACAACTCGCTTTCCTCCCCGGGATAGTCTAGTTGCACGGACAACTACAGTAGTCTCTCACTAAAGCGTGTATCTACTCCGGAGTTGGTGTAGTTTTTGGCCCCCGCGGTTTAGTTAGTCCCGGCTTGACAAGAAGTCAGTCAGTCACTAACTACTGCGACGAGTCGATCCATTCTTCGTGCCACTGGCTCCTTAGCCTATCGCTGCGCCTGTCCCATCTCTGCTTACTCCATAAATAATTAGCTGGCGTCATGTCCCCATTTGCCCAGACGCGCATTCCCTCCGGTTTTGGGATAGAAAAGTATTCCCCCCCGGCACGTGGGACTGCGGACGACCAGGATTTACAGTCAGATTCCATTCCAATCTGACTTAGGTAGGTCTTCAATGACCACTTCTATCTGCTACGATTCCTCATATGCTCCCAGCTGTGCATCTCAAGACTCTCAAGACTCTTTGTCGGTCGCTCGTCATCTGCTCCGTTGAAACTCTGTTTCTTTGTTCGCCCGCTCGGCGTTGACGGTGAGTATACCGAACCCAACACTGCGCTTTCCGTGATCCCTTTGAGCTGATCCGTCACAAACAGTCGGGTGCCACTTTCCGCTATCCTTGTCACCGTTTCTGAAAGGGTTCACGAAAACTTGGGTTCAACCTTTCAAGTGATTGTCAGCGCTTCAAACCGGGTTTCTCGCAGTCATCTCCGGCCCTCCATTTCGGACTCCGCTCGTTCGGATTTTGGAAGCCCTTGGTTCGGCCAGTCGACCTTCTAAATATACGGAACGAACAAACCCTGAATTAGCATTGTCGGACCCAACAAAGGACTGCAACAAGGGCGCCTTTAAGACCATGATGTACATGTCCCCAAACGGACGGGTGCACTGTGCCATATGACAACGGACTTTGTGTATAGGTAGCAGCCGATTGTTACGATCGAACCACCCAAGGTGCCCCAGGGGATGAATTTTTGACTCAATCTGGCAAGCTAGTCAGTCCTGCGTTGAACAGGCTTCTGAGAGTTGGTATAGGGCTAGTTAAAGGCCCCCTCAGTCCCAAAAATGGAGGTGCTGGACTTGCCTAAGCGCGATTCACCCGGCTCACAGCCCACCACTGTCGCAATGGGTCCAACATCTTTTCATCTAGAAGAGAAAGCGTCAGATGCCCCATACATGGTGGATGATGACTTCGCTGGAGATGACGACGACGATGATGATGATTCCATTTCGCCTATATCCGAGAGAGCACCGCCATGGTCTGGAACTCGCTGGGCTCGTTTTTTCCCCGAACTGTCCTCTCACTTTTCCTTGACGTCTCCCACCAACAGTACAATCCCGCCCTTTCCCCTGCCTCCCACCACGAAGGGTGCGCTTCATCTTGACGGTCCGTCACAGCAACCAGAGAGAAGAAGTAACGGACCTTCTTCTCTGTCATCTGAAGATGCGGCGGATAACAGATCATCAAGCTACACTAGCAGGTCTTCCTTGACGAGTCAGGGATCCGAAGCTACATCACCAGTTCATAAGTTGGTGGAGAACTTCCACATAACGTCACCCACAATGGCTGGCGTATTTGACGAGTCAAAGTATGCGCATCAAATTCCTCCTCCGTTCCCCAGGCGCCCGTCGATTGCTCAGTCCAAAGACAAGCCTCTCCCTCAGGAGCCTCCCATTGAGTTGACACCACTCTCAATCCGCCATAAAACACCTCAAGTGCGTGATAGAGGACTCGGACACCATGTCCGCTTGGACCCTCCGCCGCGGTCGAAGAAGCACGTCAATCATCATCAGCCGACATTATCGCAGGCGTGCAACGACCTGGAGAGGACTCTAGCCGGACTCACTGAGCAACAGCAGGCTCCCGCGCCACTCTCCCCTCGCAGTCCTCTTCAGATTCTAGACGGGCCTTTGCAGATTAGTAGAGGCAATATGGACATGGTTGCGACTCGACCAGCCCCTCGGCCCCCTGCTAGCGTGCATGATCATCGTGAGATCTACAAAGCCAAGTCCCGCGAAGACATGAAACAGACAAAGAAACTACTGAAGAACAAATCGTCCTTCTCCTTCACAGTGCCGGCTTTCAGTCGGAAACTGAGTCGTGTCCATCAGCGATCCACTAGTAACACCAGCTCCAAGTCCGAACCCGAATCCTACAGGACTGGCGTCTTACATCAGCCAACTGTCGCCGAACTTGGAGACAGCGAGATTGCTGAATTACAGGGGTCTTCAGTCGTTGGTTTTCGTGAGAGGCCTATCTCTGCTGGCGGGGAGAAGGAACTCCGGATGAGGCTTCCCCGCCTTCAGACAAAGGAAATGGGGGCGTCCGGTCGGAGAAGCATAGCGCACCCTTCCACCTCGACCAAGGACAACATCCACAGAACTCATGAAGATCTTGAACAGCTTAGAAGGCCACACCAAAGAGCAAGGGGCGCTTCGGCCGGAGAAAAGTACTTCGTATCGTACAGTAAACTCGACGGTATACCAGCAATTGCCACTGGTCAACATCAACAAACTTCGCAAACTCCGGCGATGGTCTATGAGCTGGAGGGTGGTCCCCCACAGCTGCCAGCTGAGCTGCAAGGCGAAACCACTACTCCAATCGAGGTATCTGTCGAGGTCTCTGTTAGGGTATCTGTCGGGGCAATGCCTGGTGCTCTGCCTGACCGCGTTATACTAACGGTCTTGGAGCATATCACCTCCCTTGATGACCTTTTCAATGTTGCGGTAACCCGCAAAGACTTCTATCGCGTGTTTAAGAAGCACGAGTTGAAGCTTATGCGGATAGCCGTATTCGCAATGTCTGCGCCAGCGTGGGAGTTGCGTGAAATGAGCCCGCCATGGGATACCGAATGGCATGTCGTGTTGGATCCTGACGCACCCGTACCTGAATACACGCCAAGCCGCTATCTCAAGCGCTATGCTGAGGATATATACACACTGGCTCATCTCAAGTCGCTTATACTAGCTCGTTGCGGGTCTTTTCTGCGTCCCGAAACGATCCGTGGGCTATCCGGCACGGACGATGTCCGTGCTGCCGAGGTCGATGATGCTTTTTGGCGAGTTTGGACCTTCTGTCGCCTCTTCGGCTCCGGAAAATGTAGAGAAGGGGATATTGCGGGCCAGTTGGATTGGTTGAGGGGTGGCAAGGTGGCTATGAATCGACGTCTCTCGGCAGCCACGTCTATAGCCGATTCATATGACGCAAATAGCGTTTTGTTCGAACCCCCTGCAGGGTTTGGAGACGGCAATAGAGGAGGCTTATCAAAGGAGCAGCTGCTTGATATGACAGAGATATGGACCTGCTTGGGTGTGCTTCTTCAGCCAATGCACGGTAAGTGTACTGAAGCACGAGCTACGGGGGTATTTGATGGGCATGATGTAGAGGCAAACGATTCTGCCAAGGAAGAAGCAGTTCTCGGTAAGCGAATCTCACCTTCTTGAGGTTGTCGTTGGTCTCACTGCCACCAAATCGCTAACCCATCTGAGCAGAAGAGTGGACCTACTACATTCTCACACTTGGACTCTCGGCAGTCTTGCTGCTCGGCTCAATCCATCCCTACGACAACACCACTGCTGTTTTTCAGAGAGCTCATGCAATGGGCTTGACAAAATGGGAGGCATCTGAAACTGGTGCCAGCCGTTCGTCGTTTCTGAGAGAGGCTGTATCAAAAGCTTGTCAGCCGCGGGGAAGCAGTACGTCTCAGGCGTCTATGCGCTCGCCTGGCTTTGGATCTCAACTTCCGGGGTCGCATGATGTATCACGGACGTCTAACATGCCCGGCGAGAGGGAGCCTTCGCCTGACTTCCATCGCCGACGGCAGGCCGCCTATTCTGCCCAGTTAAGGAATCAGAGGCAGCAGCAACCAAGTCCGCCCAATCCTATCCTCGCTGAAGAACGGCCCATATCTCAATATGCAACCATCATGAGCCGCCTCGAAGGCCTCCCTTCGGCGCGTCAGCCACCAGCATCTGTGTCGAGGATAGAAATACCGCCTCCTACCCACTCTTACCTGGCGAACGTGCCCTATATGCAAGTCCCCCAGCCAGTCACACCCGGATACTACCAACCACAGGTTCGCGACCCTGTTGATCACGCCATCGACATCATGGTTCGGCAGCTTGGCTTTGCGGAAGCGGATGCCAAGTGGGCACTTAAGATAACAGACAGTGGTGAAGGTATCAATGTGAATGCGGCGATATCTTTACTCACGAGAGAACGCAACACCCATGAGCAAACCAGTAGGGGATTTTCCCTAAGGAAACGCAAAAGCTTTCTCTCCTCGGTCATCAACAGTCCGGAGTCGAGACATTCGGGCTGGAAATGGGCCTGACCAGTACGACATTTTTGAGGGTTGTTGTCGCTGTAAATTGACATGTCGAGCATCACGTATCAATAACACCGATGGCGGCTAATCCTGCACTTACTTGTTGTACAATCTTTTCTAGTGGTTACTTTGCGTTACGGCCTGCCTACTTCTTCCGAGGAATTTGTTTGACTCCAAGGCGTTGTTAATTTGATACCACTGTGTACTACAATATTCTGTTGACTTTCATCTCTACTACAAGCGTGCATAGCCATCTTTTACCATCCATAACTTGATCATTCAGCTATTTGAAAAACCAGAAGAAACCACAATGCTAGGTTCCTCCTCTATTCGCGGGTCTGGACTTCACAAGGATGCCCATAACAAGGGAATTGCATCCAAATATCCGCTGATTTACTGGATATTTTTCTCCCCTTCTTAGGGATATTCTTTTCTCAAATCCTAGCATCGTATTTGTAGCAATCCCGGAGCCCCTTCATGGGGTTACCCACCCGGGCTTATAGTGCTGGTACGGCGCACCTTTAGAAATCAAGGCGACCTTCGTCAGCCAATTTGCAAGGAGCTCGGGGATGGACAAGAAGCTGGCAGGAGCCCTAGATGATGGCAAAATGATCATCTACTCTGTGTCGGGAGCGTTTGAGATTGTTCATCACTCTGGCACGCCACTCCAGTCCACGTAACTAAGAGGGTGGACGATGGAGAGGTAGCCTGTCCTTACAGCCTTACAGGCCAGCGGACATCCCGAACCTTCTTTCGGCCCAGCCTGTCTTCCCGTATACAACTCACTGCAAACCATAAAGCCAGCTCAGCTATGAAAGCCATCTGGTGCGGTGGGCGTTCTTTTCTGGCGCCCTGGAGAGACTGGCCAGAGTATCGAACAAAAGGGCGAAAGTTTAATGGTTAATTATAACTATTTCCGATGTGACAAATCGGGCCTGAAACAAACTTCCAGACTATTGTCTCGGGAACTGCTTCGATGCTCATCCCACCCGCCTTCCTTGGTGGTTCTTCGGGCGTTCTATCCTAATTTTCTAGCTTGCAGGAAAGCTTTCATTACTTTATGCAAGCTGTCATGGACACGGTGAGGTTGAATGGATCCCGCTTGCACGCACGTCTGGCCGTGCTTCAGCTGACAGCCAAACACCCAGCATGTTCTTTTATTCTTTAGGAACCCCGACCTTGACATGTCCTTAGAAAGCAGGTCGACTAGCAAGGATATTGCTGGAACTATCTCGTGGACCAGCCAATAATTGGAAACGTCCCTGACGCGGCTGTGATGTATCAACTCGGGATGAGAAGGATCCCCGACGATCGCGAACGAGGCTTCCCTTTGCTTTTTTGGAGTCTTCGCCGAGAGGCACGACTCAGCCCGGGAGATCTGACAAATGACATGCCAATGATATCGCTTAGAGGGCGAGAAATTATCAACAAAGCAAACAAAGGGGAAAAACGAACGATATGATATATTATCTATGGGTTGACTTTGGGATAGAGATTAATGCGGTGAGGGCGGAGAGGCGCGGACAGGTTTGACCCTCGAACTTGTTCGACGCAAGGGGGTTTCGTTTGTTTATTGCAGGGAGGGAAACGAGGGGAATACAGGCAATCGCACTCACTGGCTGCATCAAGGTGGTCCGTCAATTCGTGGACTCAAAGATAATGTTACCGATGCTGGTGATGCAAGAAGATGAGCGGCAAAGCCTGCCAACCAACCCTGTCGTCCATCCCTCCCTCGGCACTTCAATCGATCAACCGTCCAATATATCACTTTTTGCTGAACTCAAGCGCCTCTCCTTCGCAAGCTTTGTTCCAGACTAACATGCGAGGGATGACAAGCGTTAGCGCTAGAGGAGAAACTTCCCCAGTCCCTCCTCGAAACCATCAAGAATGGGGCACCGCCGTTTACTTCTAGACAAGACCACCGGCTGACCTGCATATGTATGTGTCTGCACCAGCATGTCCAACAGCTCATTAAAAGTGACGCCTCATCCTGACTTTTGATGGTCTGATCTCTTTCCGACATTTTGTTTGAAACGGACTGCCGCATCTCTTCGACGTCGTCTTTTCCTCCCATTCTTCTGTCCTTGTGCATCCTCTTCACCTCCCCCCCCCCCCCAATGATGGCTACGGAATCCGTTTCCGACGCTAACCCGTCGGTTCAGAGGTAAGTTCACGCATTCCTTCGCTGCCATGGCTGCAGCCTGTACGGGTGATCAATCAACCACTAACAATGACATCGATTGGTCAGAGATTTCGGCGAGATTCAAGGGCTGCAGACGGAGGCAAAGCGACAATTTGATACCGACATCATCCTGAGAAACTCGATACAGGGTGCTCCTAACAGACTCGAGGCCAAAGGCCGAGTTCTAAGAGCCTCAGATGTGCTGCTGTCTTTAGTCGGCAGATCTACGAGCGGTATGCTGCCCCCCGGCTACCTACATAAGAATGCAGCCTGTGGTTGTATTTGCATCGGCTAAAATTGGGATTGACCTGGCTGGTAGAGGCGGACGATGCATATCGCGGTGTTGAAAGCCCACAGGATGCCTTGCGTGTTTTTCCTCCGTTCCGAGACGATGATGGGGTCATATTCGGTGCAGTGGATATCAATTGTCCCGACTGCGATGCAGTTTTCTCTTCGTTGTACGACCGAACCTGACATTCCCCTTCGATCGATAAAAATTTTGACAAGCCATGCAGAAGCGAGCTGAAGCAGCATTATCTAACGAAATACTGTCCTGGCACTGCGATTGCCGTCTATGTGATGACGCGGGACCGGTACCTGATCCTTGTTCGGCTTGGTTAGATGAAAATGCTAACTTCATCTACCGTTGTAGTCTAATCACAAAAGGATACCGCGTTGAGAAACGCTTTATTCCGCTCAACTCCCGCCCCGTCTGTTTCTTCTGTGGTAACTGTGAAAGACCATTTACATTCGGCGATGATGAGGAGGAAGGACTTGATCGGCAACGAAGTATGATCCGCCACTGTCATTATCGCTAGCGGAGTCTAACCGAGTCTCAGATACGCCATTTTTTGTTGATTGCAAGCATTGTGGAGAACCGTGCAATGTCTCGTCAGTATTTCCTTATGTTTGAGCTTCTATATGTACCGTGGACAGTTCTGACATGAGGATTGCAGATACCAGCCGATATTGAATGATCCGCGTGACGACATCGTTGTTAGAGGCACAGCAAGAGATATGGCCAGTGCTAACCACAGTCGAAGTTCTAGCTTTACGCATAAAGGCACCATGGGCTCCAAAGCTCCGTCAACGAACGGCTCTGGGGACCAGTCATTTTCCAGGAAAGCCCGAAAGTTACGTGATTCATGGTCATTTAGAAGTACGTTCTTCATCTAATTAGTCGTTGAATGATTCCAGTACTGATACTTCTCAGAGCTCTCACAAGGAGAGGAAGATGAACTTGTCGCTATCGGCTTTTCAGGGCTATATGACCTGGAACGAGGTATGTCGCCGGGATCTCAGTTTACTCGAACATGCTAATGGGAATAACAGCACATGCCCCTCACGGCATTTATCAGCCAATTGAAGGGAGTAATGAGGCAGGCACGGCCCAGTCAACGATGAGCTACACTCCAAGTGGTATATACAAAGCCGACTAGACGGGCTTCGTTGCCATTACCTCAGCTAACCTTGTGACTCTAGGGCTTAATCGTAATGGATCCATAGTGGGGTCAAAACGGACGCTCTGTGATGAGGAAAGCGGCCATCCCAACAGAAATGGCTTGATAGAAAATGAGCTCCAGAATGGTCAGGCTGAGAAAGAACGCCCGCAAACGCAACAAAGAGCCTCGTGGAGACAATCGTTCTTGCAGAGGCTGTTCGGTCGCAAGGTTCCAAAAGGTCAGTATGCTGGAGCCAATATGCCGAACTAGCACTCACTATTGTAGGTGTCTCTCGTGCACGATCTACCTCAGATCGCGGCAAGAAGTTGATCAAGAGAGCGAACACCATACGTTTCTCATTCGTCACCAAGTACACGCGAAGTGAGAGGAGAGCAGCAACGACCCGGAAGAGCGACGTCGTTTCGACGGGTGGCCGAACGCAGAGAACGGATCCTACGCCGGAATCTGTCGCGGATACCGAATACATGGCCTTGTTACGGGAAACGCAGAATATCTTCATCCACACCCAACATATCTCAGGCGGGGCTATTGTTCACGATGCATCTGGGCGCCAAAGGATCTTGAAGATCGATGAGATTGCACAGATTTTCCTACAGATCAAAGACGAACTCTCAGCTGCAGGCGTGTGGTCTCGTATCCTCGCCGCCCAAATGCGAGCCGAGACTGCTTTGGAGCAGGGGAATCTGGACGCTGCAGATCTCAAATATCGCACTGCCCTGAGAATGCTCGACGAGTATCCAGCATTGGATATTGACAAGCAATATCGAGCGGTACTGCTTCAATCCTTAGGACAAACATATCGCCAGCTAGAGAGAAAACAAGAGGCAGGTGTCTGTTATCTGAAGGCTCTGGGACTATTCAAACGGACCTTTGGGCGTGACTACCCAAATAACTTTGCTATTTTGCATGATCTAGGAGCACTTCTTTCGAAAGATGGATATGCTACAGAAGCATCAGCTTTATACGAACGCTCGTTTGCAGGGCGCTTAAAGACACTGGGCCACAACGCCCCGGAGACCCTACAGAGTATGCAGGACCTTGCCTCGCTGAAAGTCGCTTTAGGTGATCTGGAATCGGCCCTTCTCCTCCTAGAGAAAGCAGTCCCAGCACTCGATACGGTTTTTGGGTTGCAGAATGAAAGAACGTTGAGTGCAAAGAACCAGTTATCTCTCCTGTACCACAAACTCAGACTGAATAAGGAGGCTCGAATGATCTGCGGCCGGTCCATCCCACACTATAAGGCAGTCTTCGGTATTACCAGCCCTATCACGAGAGAAGCAGTCGTTCGGTATCTGGAATGCTCCGAGAACTTTGACTTTCCCGGTGAAATCAAAGACATCCTCGATCAATATCAACATTCTCGGGAACCAGACGCGCTGCGAGTCATCTATCATCTAGGACGGTCATATATCAACGCCGGCCTCAACCGGGATGCCGCGAATATCTTTGAATCCTTGGTCGAAGACTTTTTGGCCATCAAAGGACCAGAAGCAACTGAGACGTATGATGCTCTCAGCGCCCTCTGTGTCTCCCGCGAGCACCTCGACTCTATCGACAAGGCCATACTTGCCTACAAACAGCTAGTCCTTATGGCGCGACGAACCCCGGAAGTCCGCTACTTGCAGTCGAGGATAGTGTTCGCCGAGCAGAGAATCTCGGAACTCAATGGACGAAGAGATATGCTCGCAGCAGAAAGGCAAGAATGGGCATTGCATGAGCCCGGGCCATGTGAGAAATGCGGCACCCCAACCACCACCTTGTGCAACAGTAAGCTTTCCTTCCCTTGCCCTCCCACGCGCAATCCTAACCTGCCATGCAACGATCAGCTTGCAAGATCTTCCGCTTCTGCAGTGATACATGCCACAAGGCGGCCTCAGCCTCCCATGCGCCCCAATGCATCCCATCTGTCACCCGTCTCGAATCCAAGTCCCTCCGCATGAAGCACAAATGCCCCGTCCCAGCACGCGATCTCGCCATCACCAGAATCCGCCAACTCGACACCACCCGGCCCGTCAGTATAACAGCCAGCTACGCCTTCCACCTCGATTCCCGCAAATTCACCACCTTCCGCATGAAACTCAACCCAGACGTCAACACTGTCATCGTCTTCTCCCGCGAAGCCGACATCCGCTACACCATGATCAACAACCCTCCGCACCTCTACCCACCCAGCAAAGTCCAATGGACCACGCCAGAACGTCAAGACTCCGTCTGCTACGCCCCCGCATACCCCGGTTCCGACCCGGCAGAAGAAGCAAGATACCTCCTCGTCGCTCCGGGGAAGAAAATGCTCCGCGCCGTGGTCGATAAGCGCGTACGAGTCCGTGGCGGTGGCGGCGAGAAAGAACGCTTCCGAGCCCTTGATATCCCCAATGAAGATCTGATCGAATACGCCCAAGGACTCAACCTGAGTGAATATCCGTATGAGCCGTTCATGTATATTTTCGAATGGATGTGGAAATGATTTGAAAAAAACTCATCGACTCGAAGTATATGACATGCGGTAAATTGAACCAACCTCTCGGGATTCCCTTCGTTTTTGTTTCTTGTGTGTTGCTTGATTGATTTCCTTGTTCGCTACTACTACTACATATGATGTTCCTTACTTTTGTTCAGTTTTCGAGTGCTTCAAAGTTTTACTATGTGTGATTCTCCCTGACTGCAGTGTGTGTATGTGTGTGTGATTCATCATGTCCGAGATATTATATATATAATGCTGAGATCATATTGCTTTGAATTGCTTAACAGGTTCAATGGCTTCATTTCTTATTTTCTTATCCTAGAAGCGCCGTTAACATATTCTTCGACTTCGTTGGACTGTCCCTTTTTCCGACTTGAGTCGACACTTGGTTGTTCTATTTGGATGTTAGATAACTGTACGATCTGTACATGTATCTCTTTTGTGGATCTGGGCTTCCAGGTCTGTTCATCTCAATTCAGCGGTATTGAATCTATAGTAGTTTATGGGAAGATATATACATTGATCACTAGAAAAGCGGGTACCATGTATGTTCAAATGGGTAAAATGCAATGCAAGTAAATATAGATATAGACGCTGTTAAGCGGCGATTGAGTTTCGAAATCAAACAAGGAAGGATAAATCATGAGCTAAACCGCAAATCTAAAATCCTATTGATACAGCTGCCAATCAGAGGCGACGAAAGAAAGAAACTCGTGACTGGAACACGACACAGCCGGTCTGTCTAGTAGTAGAGGTCTCAACAAAAAGAAATAACACCGAAGGCTATCGTCAATATCTATCTGTAGCCCAATCCAAAAAGGTCTCATCTTCAGACCTGCATATACACATGCGCGCACATAACGACGCCAAACAACACCATGCATGCCTGTATGCATTGGGAAATGAAAGAATGAAAGAATGAAGATGCACCATCAAAGACGTGCTCAAACTGTAAGTCCTCAAGCTCAGAAAGGTAATTAGCGAAAGGCATGCTCTTCTCTATGGAACGGAACTGTAAGTGTCAAATCGTGAGGTCGTGAAAATTATTCCTATTTTAGCTCGGTTTAGGTTTAAGGACTGGTTCATTGATCGGTACAAGTGATAGGGGCGCACACAAGTCCCCTCTCACGCACCGGGTTCGTCATCGTCTGACTTGTAGGTGTCATCGCTGTCGCTTTCCCAGTCCTCGGCTTCGAGAGAGCGGCCTCGGATGCCGAAACTCAGGACGAACCCGACAAAAGAGACGGCGGCGAAAACGCCGAATGGCATGGCTTCTCCTTTGTGCTTCAGTCTCGATGCGAGAGAGAATAGGCTGCCGGATAGGAATGGACCGACGGCACGGCCTGCGGCAGAAAGGGTTTGGGCGAGTCCGTTGAGGGATCCCAACACGGCATGATCCGGGGCGGAGTTGGTAATCTAAGTTCGCCAGGGTTAGCCTTATATTCCTCTGTTCTTCTACAATGGGTTAAGCCAACGACTTACCAGTAGAAGTGCACTTGTCAGTCCACCAACCGAAGCGACTGTTTTAACGAGCAGCGCAAAGCACAATTCGATCGCTAAAAGCGCGGTCTTTCCGCTTATTCCATTACCGGGACCATCGCTCTTATACCCGACAAAAGGCATGAGCAGGAATGAAATAACGAAGCCGAAAAGGCCGGCCCGGTAAGACCAGCGATTTCCCATCTTGTCTCTCAATTTGCCGAAAATACAGATTTGAAAAATGATTGTGACAAAGCCAGAGAATCCTTGAGCAAGACCGATCTCCGAAGGGGTCAGGCCACGCCCGAGTGGGGGACGGGCTTGCGAGAAAATAGGAAACAACGAGTTGAAAGCAACATTGCAGAGAGCGAAGATGAGATAGGTCAAAAGGAGTAGTACAGTATCCCGATTGAAAATCTCACTTCGTGTCAACGACTCATGGTGGGTCTGGCGAGTTTCCGATACCTCTGACGCCGAGTCGAGTTCGCTATCATGGTCCTGACTTTCGTACGAGCTTGTACGAAGATGGCGGTAACTGCTGGCATGCGGTGGTTTCATCCGACTCGCGCTCTTTGCAGAGCTAGTCCACTCCCACAGCCATGCAAACAGAGCACGGACTCTTTGCTTGAAATCGGGTAAGGTCTCTGCATCTTCCAAGCTCTCTTCGAGGAAGAATATCGACAGGACGAAGTCCACAACCAGGACGCCACCGGCGAGCAGGTTCGGCATGAGGTACGGGAAGGGGTTAGGTTGGCTTTTGTCAAAAGGATTCCGCTCGAAAACCAACAAGCCTCCCAGGAGAGGTCCGGTTATGCCACCGATACCATAAAGAACAGGCAGATAGGTGAAGGCCTTCGACTGGTTGCTCCGATCAGTAATCTCACCCAGGCATGTGGACACCAGACCTTGGTTGCCATTGACGGCGCCCATCAATGCCTGGACAACGATGGCCTGGTAAAGCGTTCTGCAAAATCCAAAAGCACAAAAGCAAGCCGCCGTGAGGATTGTACCCAGCAGAATAACCGGTTTCCGTCCTATCCGATCAGACAACCAGCCCCAGAAGTAGTTCGTGACAAGCTGTGCTATAGCGAATGCAGTAGCAATCGCTCCGACGTATATACCGACCATATCCGGCTCGACTTCGGGAAAGGAGGACGCCATATCGGGTAGGTAAGGACTGACGGAATTGAAAGCAGTCTGCTCGCAAAGAGATATCATTGCCAGAACCGCCATCTGTTTCTTCGGCAGGGGGGATCCGTGCCCCGATCCATGTTGAGAATCGCTTGGTTGATGATGAGAGTCGTCGCCTGATGATCCAGATTGTCCGGAGTTTGGTCTTCCGCGAGATTTCGGCGGTGGGGTGTCGAAGGTCTGATAGTGCAGCGTAGAGGAATGTCGCCGGTTTAGCGGATTGTGCTCCTCTGTCCTCATCTCGGCAACACAGAGGCAGTACAAGAAGTTATAGCAAGCTTCAAGTGATTCCCAGAGAATAGCGCGACAGAGGCGGTGGCTGAGCCTCACCAACAATCGGAGCGATGACGAATGGCTTCAATTGCCACTACCTTGTTCGCGATGCGGGGGGCGTTTGAGCCCCCAGAAAACGAGACTCGGGGGTGGATCTGGGGCAACAGCAGCGAACTATAGTCGCGAATAACGTCAATGATGCGCACGTAATGACCGAGACTAGAGATGGCTATCCAAAACAAAAGCAGAAGCTGTCCACAGTCGAGAGAATGTCAGAACAAGGAAGTGGTGCCTGGATTGTCAAGTGCGGAGGAGCACCGGCAAACCCATGCAGATGATGTAAGCGGTCTGGCTGCGGTGGAAGAACCACGGCTGAGTCATGCGGTGGCTGTCAATTGACTCGATATGACAGGTGTGATAGTGAACGGTTCTCAAGAGCGGTTGTATAAGGTAGATGACGGTCATCGCACGGGAATTTACTCCCGAATCCCGTCAGGGCTTTACGTGTCCTAAAGGAGGAGTCATCACCAAGCGACGAAGTGCTGCGCTCCCTATTCTAGTTGCATTCTGGGAGAGATAATGAGCCACAGATCTTGCGATGCGCCTGCTAAGAGGTCTCTTTAGAAAGAGTAGCAAAGGGGCGTGCAGTTGATGTTCCCAGAGAACCAAGGGTTTTCCTGCGATTTTGCAGTAACCACGGATTTGTAGATATGAATGATATTGACTGCCAGCTTGCCAACTTATAACATTTTATTCACAATCAAATATATCAGCTGGCCTGCTGGCCCAATGGTAAGGCGCTTGACTACGGATCAAGAGATTGCAGGTTCGAATCCTGCGTAGGTCATTCTTTTTTGAAAATTCTATTATTGAATTGCTACTTTGTTCCTTTTTATATCTATGTATGTATGTCTCAATTCGTTTCGTTTTCTTATTCAAGCTTTTTTCACCTCGCACCATCTACTGCATCCAGGCCCAATATTTACTTGCCGAGGATATGCACAGTTATCTTGTGCAGCCTCCTGCTGGACCACAATCATGGCTTCGATAAGCGCGGTCTTCAAAGCGGTGCTGCACTGTGAACCCGACCAAAGATGATTAATAGGATGGACTAGTCTACGTGTGGTCTGAGTCTTCAACATAGTGCTATCCATTACTCGCTGTAAATGTTTGATGTAGTCCGCGCGTCAATCACTTCATCAACAAATTGACAGCCCAAGGGACACTGAGTCCTCTCAGGTCACCATAATGCTGACCAACTCCCAAAAAGACAATGGGAATGCCCGTAGCATGCACCATGCTGACAAGGGTACCCACCATGTCACCGACTGTATCACATTTGCTGATGATGAAGCCGTCAAGGTTCCGCCCAGTACCGAACGCCTGGTTGAAATTGCGAGCCTGCATCACACTGTCCGTACCAACCAAGGCTTCGCCAACCATGAAGATCTTGTCTGGATTAGCGAACTTAGCAAACTTCTCGAGCGAGGACATGAGGCGCTGGTCGTTGTGCCGGCGGCCAGCAGTATCGATAAGAACGACATCGAAATGGTTGGCAGCTCCGTATTCGACAGCATCCTTCGCCACGTTCGCTGCGTCCTTTCCGTAGCCCTTCTCGTACAGCTCAACTTCGCCAGCGTTCTCGCGGGCACTGAGTTCCTTGAGGTTCCGTGCATGAACACGTAGCTGTTCCACAGCTCCAGATCGGAAAGTATCGCATGCGGCGATCAGAACACGGTATTTGTTCTGCAGCAGAAAGTAGCATATCTTTCCCAAGTTTGTCGACTTTCCAACGCCGTTGACACCAACGATCGAAATAACATAAGGACGAGGAGCCTGCTGCTTGCTAGTGGGGGATGTAACTGCATCAATTTCACGAAGCAGATCAAGAGAGGAGGTAGGCGTCAGTATCTTCCGAAGAGATGACTCCATGGCCGAGCGAAGAGCAGCATCCACACTTTGGAAGTTGCCCGTTTTCTTCCCCACGAGCTCCCGCTGGACACCCTCGCACAGCCGGACCGCGGCCTCGCGTGCAACATTCTTCTTCAACAAATGATCTTCCATGGTCTTCAGGGGCTTCTCCAAATCCGCTTCAGTAAGGGTCTTTCCACCCACAATATTACGTAGGAGACCTCCAATTGCGTTGAAACCCGATCCGACAAAACCTGCAGAGGACGCATCCTTCGCCTTGTCGCTACCTGCATTTTCCAAAATAGAGTGTACTTCATCTCCTAGGTCTTTCAATACGAACTGGCCCTTACCAGTTCTGTGTCCCCACGAATCTTGCGACACCCCCTCCACAGCCGGCGCAGCGGCTTCTTCACCGTCAGCATGGGCTGAGTAGTCGAGAATCTGACCATCATCTTCGTCGGCAAAGCCATCGGCATCCCACTTGCGCATCTTCTTCCCGCTCTTGGGTGTCTTTCCTTTGCGGTTTTCGTCGCCCGAGGAAGCATTGGCGCTGGCGTTAGCGGCCTTGCGTGCACGACGTGAAACACGGCCAGCTGGTCCCCCCTTGGCAGTTAGGATGTGGTTGACAGGGGTGGATGACCGCGATGTATCCGGGGTGTGCGGCGGCGTACTCTCATCAGAGGTCGCCCCGGCTAGCGCAGCTTGATGCTGCGCTTTAGGAACGTTAGCACCTTTATAATTCATGAAGCCCGGTTAGAAGCATACCTTTGAGAAGACCAGGCACTGGTGGCGGAGGGGGACCGCCATTGTCAGACGAAACCAGCGGGTCTTTCTTATCAACCGCATGAGCCACGAATGCCTCCGATGAGATAGGCCCCGACTTGTCCTCAAGCTCCCGGACTTGCTGGTCGAAGTATTTATCAAAGGGGTATTGTGCTATCCTAGCGCGGGTACTTCGTAGTTGATCTTTGTACAAATCTATGTAGAGGGTGGAAATGTTGTCCAGGAGTTTATCGATCCAACCAAGCTGTAAGAGAGACTGATAGACGGCCTAGAGCGATTTGCGGTCAGAGACAGAAGATGTGAGACACGGTCGGAGACGACAACATACCACAAAGATCAAATCAAATTCCTTCACTCTTTTCCATTTCAGAGTGTACTTCTCTTTCTTGAAAGAAGGGGCAGCATTGTTCGTTGCCTGAAGCTGGACCTTTTCCTCGATGAAGACATCATTGATAAGGCTGTTAACAATATGCGCCCCGACAGGCGCGTACGACTTCGACCACAGGACTACCCCTGAGGCGGTCAAGATCTCGAATGCTTCCAACATGCTGCTAATGAGTGGATATGTATTGGCGAAACTGGGGTACGGAGGCGAGAGAACAATGATGTTGGAGTGAACGGCGAGATCCGCGCAGTGGGGAATTTGCGGGCGGCAAGCTGATCTGTCGGTGATCCGAAGGGAAGGACTTCAGCCACGTAGAAACACACCTCAACCCTCTCCCATTCTGCGCTCCAGTCATCCCTCCAATTTGCCGTCTCGGCAACACCTCGAGCTTTGCAAGACAATCTTTGACTATTGAATTCTTCTTAGCTACTCTATCACAACCCAGGAATCATGTATCGCCAGTCGTTCGCTCCGCCCCCGGCGCAGTCCCCTCCCCTTCACCATCCTGTGCCTCAGCATGTCTCGACCGTCCCCATGATGCGCTCGCCGCCGCCCCCGGCATCACAGCAGCCTCAGACGTCTGGCTATGGTAATCCATACCAGCCCGCCCCTGCGCAAGGCGGCAGCGGAACATATGCTCCTGGGTTTGGGGGGTTCATCAATGATCCCACCGCGCAGATGGGATTCCAGGTCGGCAAGACCGCCATGGCAGCTGGACAGGAATACATGGAGCAGAACGTAAGCAGCAGCTTCAATGGTGTCTACAGATGGAATATGCTAACGGGGCACCAAGTTCAATCGCTATGTCTCTATACCAGCTCTAAAGCACTATTTCAACGTCTCCAACTCTTACGTCCTGAACAAATTGTCCCTCGTTCTCTTCCCTTGGCGGCACAAGCCCTGGTCTCGTCAACAGGCACGTCTTACGACAGCTTCAACAGGCCCCAATGGCCAGATAGCCCAGCAACAATACTCATCCATGTTCCTCCCTCCGCGTGACGATCTCAACTCTCCAGACATGTACATCCCCGTCATGGCACTTGTCACATACATCCTCCTCTCAGCGATGCTGGCCGGATTCCGTGGTAATTTCCATCCGGAGCTTCTTGGTTCAATCACGACTACAGCTATCGCCGTCATCCTATTCGAGATAATGTGCTTGAAATTGGCCATGTACATTCTTAGCATTAACAATGAGTCACAGCTGCTGGATTTGGTGGCATACTCTGGATACAAGTTCGTCGGCATCATTGTGACTCTGTTGACGTCTGAGATCCTCACCCCGGGCCGCGGAACTGGCGGCTGGGTTGGCTGGGTCGTTTTCATTTACACTTTCCTTGCTAATGCCTTCTTCCTGGTACGTTTATGGCCGTATGCTTTGGTTGATGACTGTACTAATGGTGCCTCATAGCTCCGTTCCCTGAAATACGTTCTTCTCCCGGATTCCACCAGTGATGCATCCATGCGCACAGGTTCTATGCACACGGTTGCTCGCTCGCAGCGTAACCGTCGCACCCAGTTCCTGTTCATCTATTCGTACGTTGTCCAGTTCGTTTTCATGTGGGTATTGAGTCGGGAGGGGCCGATGTCGATGGCTTCCAGTGGCGGAGCAACTGGCTCAGCGTAGGGTCATGTCGATACCGGGTTGCACATAATGATATAGACGGACCTCATGAAAAAGGGATAGGGAAATTAGTTCATAGTCATGTACGTTTGTGGAGAGTAGCAAAACTAAGTTAAATTAGTATTTCCTTGAATGTAAATGGCGACGTTGTCCTCCCTCATCTTGTTTATGCAGGACATGAAGTCATACCGAAAGGCGGACGATATATACATCTTAACCACTGGTCGGGTACGGCGGGGCTATGCGGTGTCCCATCGTTTCTACTCTACAAAGTAAGGCTCTAGAAGCTTTAAAGAATATCAATGATTTTCAGCATAGTGCATATATTCATATTCGTAGATAGTTCTAGCTAATACTATTATGGCAGCGCAATCGGAAGTCCTAAAATCCCACGAATTAGAACTCAGTCGAAAAAGTATTGAGTAACAGAATTGTGGAATGAGATGCTCCTCAGAGATCTTGGTGATGAGGGAAATATCATTGCCATAGGCATCAACTACTATCTAGGCGTGATAAAGTTTTTTAATCACTGGAGGGGGGTACAAGGAAGCAAAGCAGTCGCAACGTACCGAAAGAGCGAGCTGTTGGCAGCAGGACGGTGTTGATGGGCATAAAAGCGTGTGAACCTGCTTGGTCTTCGACATGTTAGCGATGAGGCTCCATGGGCAAATATGGTGTCAAGATAACAAGGTAAAAATAAAGAATATCAGAATATGTAAGAAATTGAATATCATGCGTCAGTGCTGTATAGAAACCCCGGCGAGGGCTTCACAGACACTGGGTCAATCGCAAATTACCGCATCATGTGAGGGGATGTAAACAGAGAAGTAAAGGGAAAGAAGTCAAAAGCTTACCAGTTAACATGTGGAGAGTCAAGCTCCCTGGTGGAGAGAGTTAGTGAACAAGATGGCGGAGATGTTCTGGACAGAACGACATTTTGTTCTGATGCAAGATGGCGAAAGGTCGACAGAGTCTGGACCTTTTGAAGTTCTGCAAAGTAGCAAGAGGAACAAGCAAAGCAGATCGGATTGAAAACTTGAAGCTTAAAAGCAACTCCATCGGAGCGGATAATATCCGACCTCCGATGGAGCGCGCTAAGGCCGGGAGGCAGCCCTAGGCCGCACGCAAACGCCCCTGGGTGGGTTGCTACTGGCTGCTAAGCGAGACTCTTGTGGGCGAAGGGCCGCAGCACCGAAATTCGCTATCCGGCAGACCAGAGCGACTTGTGCGTTTCGGACGACTTCGACAACCCGACATTTCGACAACAAATTATCAACACCGTCCTCCCGGAGTCTGTCGACCGTGAGTTGCTGTCCGCCCATACCGTGATCCCCGCAAGACTTCAACTAAGACGTCCATTTTTGCTATTTTTCTAGGAAGCTTCGCCATGGCCGATATCGATGTTCAGGTTGCTCAATGGAAGCTGGTTGAGGTTGGCCGCGTTGTGCTGATCCGCAGCGGTCCTTTCACCGGCAAGCTCGCTGCCATTGTTGAGATTGTCGACCACAAGCGTGTACGTTTTTGCGCATATACCGGAATTGCTACGAGCGAGAAGGAATGGGATTTCTATTAGGAGGAATGCGATATTGACATAAAGGTTGCACCGATTAGGTCTTGGTCGACGGTCCCTCCACCGAGGAGCAGAAGATCGTTCCCCGCCACGTCCTTCCTCTCTCCCACGCCACCCTCACTCACTTCGTCATCCCCCGTTTGCCCCGTGCTGCCGGTACTGGCCCCGTGAAGAAGCTTTGGCAGAAGGAGGAGATCGATGGCAAGTGGGCCAAGTCCAACTTCGCCCAGAAGACCGAGCGCGCTGAGCGCAGGAAGAACCTGACCGACTTCGAGCGCTTCAAGGTCCTCCGCCTCCGGAAGCAGGTACGTTTGCGAATCGCGATGGTGTGACATGCACGGGATATCGGGTTATATGGAAGAATTTCATATGAAAGTGGTCGGGACTATTGGTCGATTACTGGAAAAAAAAAAAAGAGCTGGGGACATTATGTGCATGGAATTGCAGGAATAGGTGCTGACATATCGGACTTTACAGGCTCGCTACGAGGTCCAGAAGGCTCACGCTAAGCTCAGGGCGGCTGCTCCTAAGTCATAGACGGTTCATGAGGCTCGGTGCATAGAGTGACAGGGTTGCCTTGGGACGGGTTTATTTGCTGATGGTTTTAATTTATTTTCAGCAAAATGGGCTGTACGCATTATTGACAGCATAAAAATGATTCAAGAACCTTTGATATCCTGGCATAGGTTATCCTCGTACGTCATGAAAGATGGAGGGCGGCTCGGAACGCCTTGCAATTAGTATATGGCAAAATGGTATCTCGGGGTATTAATGATCTTGACATGACCTGGTCATCACTTTAGACAAAAACCAATCCACAAACCCAAACATTTCCCAGTAAAATCAAAACAGTAGAATCGAGATATGGCATTGAATTGCTGCAAATTAAATAAGATAATGTAGAATGAACGCTTGCGCCAGTAGAAGTGGTGGTTGTACGAACTGTAGATGCATCGCTTCTGTGTGTCCGGGGTGAGGGTCCCAATAAGCTCGCTAACGATTTTCGGCAGGATGACATTCACACAGCTTTGCGACTTCCCAACTACAACAAGGCAAAAAAATCCCCCTCATCCACCACAGCTCTTTGTTCCGCGTCTAGGTAAGTTGAAATGGAATTCCTTGCCGCGAAGTTCAATTTTACGGTCGATTTTGGCGATTTCCCGCAGATTTGTGGGTGTACCACGGTCTGAGAGGGACATCTTCGAACCTCCCACCTCCAGCGACCAGTCACGTCCCACAGTGCGATTTGCTGACCATCAACTTCACAGCCCTTCTAGGCTCACTCGATTTACAAAATGGCCGACCCCCGTGTTGAAGAGCTCCCCGATGAGGAGGTTCCCAAGACCAACGTTGAGGATGCCGGCAGCTCCTCCGAGTCTGAGGCTGGCGATGAGCCCACCATCCCCGGTGGTGCTGCTGTCACCATCCACTCTCGCAACGAGAAGAAGGCTCGCAAGGCCATTGGCAAGCTCGGCCTGAAGCACGTTCCCGGCATCACTCGTGTCACTCTCCGCAGACCCAAGAACGTATGGATACGGCCCTGTCCCTCCTTCCCGTGCGACGCTCAACAAACCTTGCATTCGTGGATTTATTGTGGGCGACGAAGGGTTTTCAGAGACCGCAGGAGCTAATTCTATCGTATATAGATCCTTTTCGTCATCAACCAGCCCGATGTCTACCGCTCCCCCTCCAGCAACACCTGGATGTATGTGTCTCCTTGGACTATGACGAAGTGATGAATCATATCAAAGCTTACATTGTTGCGATAGCATCTTCGGTGAGGCCAAGATCGAGGACCTGAACGCCACCGCTCAGGCTACCGCTGCCCAGCAGCTTGCTGAGGCTGCTGCCAACGAGCACGCTGGTCACGACCACGACCACGACCACGGCAAGGGCAAGGCCGCTGAGGCTGAGACCAAGAAGGAGGAGGAAGAGGATGACGGCGAGGAGGTCGATGAGTCTGGTCTTGAGGCTAAGGACATCGAACTGGTTATGGCCCAGGCTAATGTGTCCCGCAAGAAGGCCGTCAAGGCTCTTCGGGAGAACGACAACGATATCGTCAACTCCATCATGGCTCTCAGCATATGAACACCGCCAAAATGAACGCTTGAAATCGGTGGCTGACGTCTCTTGGCCCTGCTGGCAGGATGGATTTTGGGTGCGAGGTCAGATCGATATCCCCTAGGATGCATGTACTGTCAGGCCCCATAGTGTAAATCATTTAGCCAAAAGCAGAATTGAATGATGTGAAGCACTATTTGGAATCTCCATTAGGATGAATATTTTAAAGTGTACACAAATTTTTTCCGTACCCGGAGAGTTAATCAAATCCAAAAAAAAACAAAAACCTAGGAATCTAAATGAAGTATAAACATGTAACTAAGCTCTCCGGACTATCTATACGCACGCCCGCCCCTGCCAACTCCCTTGTGTAGTGCCAGTTCGGGAACACGGGAAAGCCGTGGTCACGTGAGGACATCCCCATTCCAAATCTTGCCGAGTTCAACCCTCACCCTCCCGGAACCTCCAGCTTCGCACGTTGAACTCCCCTCTCTCCCCCAACCTTCTCCGTTCCACATCTCAAAATGGCCACTGTATGTGGGGTTCCTGTTTTTGTCATAAAATTGTCTCGGATGGCGAGGAGAAATATGTCAGCTAACTCTGTGGTGTACAGCGTAGCGCCGCTCTCAAGGTCGACTGGGCCAAGTTGACCACCTCCCTCGGCCTCCGCGGCCAGACCGCTGCTTCCCTCCAGGCCTTCAAGAAGCGTAACGACGATGCGCGCCGCAAGGTTCAGCTCCTGTCTGAGCAGGCCCAGACTGTCGACTTCGAGCACTACCGCAAGGTCCTGAAGAACCAGGCCATCGTCAACGAGATCGAGAACCACTTCAAGAACTTCAAGCCCGCGACCTACGATGTCAGCCGTCAGCTGAAGGCCATCGACGCTTTCGAGGCCCAGGCCGTCAAGGGCGCTGAGGAGACCAAGGGCAAGGTTGAGTCCGAGCTCCGCAGTCTCCAGAAGACCCTCGAGAACATTGAGACCGCCCGTCCCTTCGAGGACCTCACTGTTGTATGTTATGGTGTCCCAGAGTTGGAGTGCGTGAGGTCTTGTTACAGGTTTATTAATGTCTTTTCCTTTTCTTTTCAATTTAGGACGAGGTTGCCGCCGCTCAGCCCGAGATCGACGAGAAGACTGCCTCCCTTGTCTCCAAGGGCAGATGGATGCCGGCTGGCTACAAGGTGCGTGATGCAATACGTGCATTTATATTTGGTCCTGCAACGAGTGAAACTAATGGTTATTTGAATTATAGGAGCGCTTCGGCGACATGTCCGTTGTTTAAACGGTTACATCTTTTGTACCTATTTACGTCTCTCCATCCTTCGACCAGTATAATCACACGAAGTTACCCTTTGTTGTCAAGCATGTTGGCCAGTTAGGATACCCTTGCTCTCTGGCAGTGTGATATCGGTTGTAGGGTCCTGTATAGAAACAATGTTGAATTTAGATGGTTCCCTCACCAACCGGACCGTTTTTGTATATCGGCCCTCGACCGCTATGTTACGCTTTATATAAGAGCAGTCGACCATTTCCACTACCGAAAATACCTAGTACGCGCATTTGGATATTTGGGGCAAGTAATCTGTAACAATTCTCCAAGAAATCGCGAATCGTGGGCGCCCACTTGCGGCGTGTATCGACAATCGACATCATTTCCCATGTCAACTCCGGGAGCAGCAAGATGATAAGATCAGGTATCTTTCTATGTAGAGTGCTCTCTAACCTTCTCCAGGTTCACAGAGACCAGTTCCTTCTGATTAGATTGGTGTTCGGCCTTGATTGCCGCATTGAGAAAACAGTTTGTTTGTCATGGTCGTAGTTTGCAAACCTCTAAGATTAGCCTCGAGCCTTAGCCGATCCCGAACAAGCTAAACTCTCTGCGCCAACACAACGCAGGGGATCCTACGCTTCATGGCTGCCTCTGGATGATCGCGCATCCACGTCGTGGTGGATCGATTATGAGTTACAAAGCCAAATCATCAAAGTCAGAGGCTTAAGATTACCTTCTGTGAACCTATTTGTTATCGGTTCAATCAAATTACGATCTCCACTCTGACAGATTCGCGCCCCTATTTTTGCTTCACCAGGAACTCAGCTGGCGAACTGAGTGGTCTAGACCATTTCTTGATGGTGATTAGACACACCGATGGCCCTGTCAATCTGCAAGTACTTAAGCTCATGATGGTAAGGTTATCGCCAGTAGATGTTAGAGCTCAGACCATCCTCTCGAAGTGTCATCCCTCAAGACTTACATATTATATAATCCCTCCAGTATACAGAAAGTTATCAGGTCATCATTCATTTCAATGTCTAACGTCTCGCAGCCGGCCCTAGCCGGATTATCAGCACTCGAGAGACTACCGGTAGAAATCATCCAAGAGATTTTCCTCCACTGTGTCGAGGTTAACCTCCCGCGAGCCTCCATACACATCGCCCGGGCTCTCTCCAACACGGTCCTATACACCTGGGTCATCCGCTATGTCTTCAGCAGCACCAACAAAAGCTCCAGACAAGATTTCTTCACGCCTGATTTTCTTCCCTGGCCTCTTGATGTTTTTGCCCTCTCTCCCCCAGAAAGGAGAGACCTGCAAAACGTTATCCTCAGTTGTCGTTGGTGTACACTGCCTCTGATCCGCAAATGCCAGAGGGACTACATCCAGCATACCATCCGCCGCAAGTGTCTACAGCTAGATTTATCGCCTACAGACCGCCAGATCCTCATCAATATTGGCGAGCAATTCGACAACGACCTACATCATACGTCTGATGAAACGCCCCATGCTCATCGCGGAAAAGGCGACCTGATCCTCAAAGCCAAAATCCCCAAGTCGGATGTAGACTGCAAAGTTGCATTGTGGTTCGATGCTGGCGCAGTCCAGATCCGTCCAGCCAGCGAGATCTACCGGGAGACTGACATCTTCCGGCTACCAAGCTTCGCGACCAATTTACCAGTCCGGGTCCCGGACAAGCTCCTCTTTCCTCCTTGGACGGAATCTAAGCTGGACTTCCTCGGGTTGTTATCGAGGGACGGCTATCTGGATGAGGATCCCGAGCACCCGCGGGCGAAGCGGATCCTTCGACAGACGATTCGAGATCGTGACCTCGCAACGTTCAAGCGATTGCTGAGCATGCGTATTCGTGTGCCGTGGTACAAGTACCCCATCCGGTGGCCTGTCCTGCCAAATCATTTCTACGTGGCTGTGAAGTATGCGGATGAGGTGGAGGACCCTTTCGTCAGGCTGCTGGTGAGTCAGCGATGGGAGGATATCCCATCTGACGACTTCCAGCTCAAGGATCAATTGATGGCTAAACTTGGGACAGGCATCTCGGGATAGTTTGCCAGGATGACCTCGAGTCTGCAGTAGTCGACATGCACATATACTACAACTACGGGGTACACCCAGTTCTTCTACTTCGACACTCATAATTTGGTGGAAATTTCATTGCTCAGGTTGGAAACAGGATATCAGGCATGGCACAAAAAGATCAGGGGAACACAACGCAACAACAATACAAAGAAACCACGATAACTCCGAAACTGATATCCACGATCATATCCATATCCGTCATAACTTCATGGCGATTAAGTCTTGGTCAAGGTCAAGGTCGGGCGTTTTTTCATGTCAGTCATGTCAGACTCTTGACCTCCGCGTTCTTCTCCTCCTTCCACCACAAGATCCGCAGGTCAAGCACGAGATAATCACGTCGAAGAGGGTAACAACACCGTCGATGATCGCCTTGCAGACAGCACCGATTGTGTTGACAATGCCCATCAGGCAAGCGCCGATGGCGTGGAAGATACTAGCGATCTATATGGAAAGCATGATGTGTTAGCCAATCATCATTTTCATTTGTAAGTAGAAGAAGACGAAGACATACGCAAGAAACCACAGCACCCATATTGACGACTCAACTGAAGTTCCGTTGTAGTTGTAGTTGTAGTAGTAGTTCGGACGTAGTAGTGGTATGTATGTATGTAGGTAGGAATTTATTTCGAATCCTTCGGCACAGTAGAATTATAACTCGAAGAAGCAGTAGTATGAGTAGAAGTGTCACTGAAAGGACGCATGTTGTTGAAAAGAAAAGAATCTGAGGAAGTATCAGACGGAGATATATATATGTCGTGCCGCAGCAGTGAATGTAGTAATACTTCAGTGGTTGATTAAGAAGAAAGTACAGGGGACAAACGACGATCGATGATGTATGATGTTCTTAACACAATACAAGTGAAAGAAAATAATAATAATAATAATAGTAAGATCGACACACACCCTACATATTAATATCCCGGTAATTCTTCCTATGGCTTGAACTGATTCCTTGGAACCCTTTACCAACTTCATGCCGTGCTTTACGTTGGCTTTCCGTGTGCCTTGAATGCCGTCATATCGACGACGGTGTCTCCCCGAAAAGGGGAATTTCCATTGCGGATCCTTAAACCGACTAACATCGTATAGAGTAAAAAACTAAATAACTAACTCAATATTCTCCCCAAGTGACGACGTGCATATTATTTCCCACTGACTTGTGTGTCATGAAAGGGTCTCGCCACTTGATAAGGCTGAGACCCTTGACGTTATGGGCTGGTCTTGATTTCCTCTGGTCTTTTTTTCCCCTTTCCCTCTTAATTACTACTTACTACTGAACAGGAACAGGGAGTATGTCGGTAGTGACGTCATGACTTGTGCTCCCTCTTCCCCCCTGGTTCCTCTTGTGGCTTGATGGGGATTAGTGTTAGGGTTTGATAGTTGCTTAATTAGGAAGGTATCAGGTGATATGGGGAAGCCCTATACTTACCTTTTTGGGTGTGTATGGTTGTTTGCTTTGTTTGATAGCCAGACCTAGATATCACAATAATGTCTCGAATGGAAGTTACGGTATGAGTTGCTTGTCTATCTTTCAGGCTAACTGCTGTATGCTTGACGGTTTGATATACTGAAGAAGGCAATTGTATGCATGCATAATGTCATTAAATATGGACCTATTCTTTTTTGTTATCTTACACATTACAACACCATATCAATAATCTACACAGCATCCCCGTACCGTCCACTCACTCATCTGAGCGGGCGTATGTATGCACATTACATATTCGTCAACAACCTCAAAATCCCATTCACTCTTCCTCCCAACGTAATCTGATACCCCGTCTCTACGACTCCCTTGCACATTTCCCATGCGCCGGTCCCATCTTGCCGCGCACCATCACCCTTGCGAATAGGGTAATCCACTCTGGGCGGAATCCTCGTCGCCATAAGCTTGGGGAAGCGATCCACACAGACAGCCTTCACATTACTAACGCCCCTCAAGCCCTCTTCGCCCGCGAACCGGCCGTACCCGGATCCCTTGACGCCACCGAACGGCAGTTGAACCGCATAGTAGCTGCCAAAGTCATTGACCGACACCATGCCCGACTTGATGTTCGCCACGCAATTCGCAATATCACTCTGATTGTAGCCAAAGACGCTGGCACCCAGGCCGTAGTCCGTTGAGTTGGCGATGGCGATGGCGTGGGGGACGGAGGAGGCGCGCATCACGAGGAAGACAGGGGCGAAGAGCTCCTGTTGAGCGATTTTCATGGTCGGGGTCACGTCTACCAGGAGAGTCGGGGTGAAGTAGTGGCCTAGGGGGTGCTCGGGGTGCTGGAAGCGCTTTCCACCACAAATCAGGCGTGCACCTTGCTTGACGGCGTCGGCGATGAGCGATTCCAAGCGGTCGAAGGGGGCTGGGGAGATCATGGCGCCGACGTCGGGGGTTCCGGCGGAGGTTTGGGAGTCCAGGAGGATGGAGCCGAGACGAAGGCGGGCAATACGGGTGGAAACAGCCTCAACGAGTTTGTCGTATGCGTTGGGGAGGGCGATGATGCGCTCCACGCCGATGCAATTCTGGCCGGCGGATTGGAAGACGCCGCGCATGAGGATTGAGGCGATGGCGGGGATTTCGCTGACGGTGCGCGAGTCGTCGAGGACCAAAGCTGGATCTTTGCCGCCCAGTTCGACGGTCACCGGGGTGAGAGACTTGGCGGCGGACTCGCAGACTTTGTGGGCCACGGGCTTGGAGCCGATGAAGGTCAATTGGGAGATGTCCGGGTGGGAGGTGAGGTGGTCTGCGACGTTGGGTAGGCACACGATGCTCTGGACGAGGTCGCGCGAGTGGCCGCAGCTGGAGAGGGCGCCGCGGATGACCTCGAGGAAGAAAGCGGAGGACCATGCGGTTTGTTCGGAGGGCTTGACAACGACGCCATTTCCTGCGAAGATCGCGCTGATGACGGGGGAGATGAAGTTGTGGAAGGGGTAGTTCCATGAGACGCAGGCGGAGACGACGCCCAGAGGCTCGTAGGTGACCATGTTTTTCTTGTACATCATGAGGAAGTTTGTCGGGCGCGATTCCGGTGCCAGGGCCTTTTCACCGTGGTCGAGTGTCCATTTCAGCTTCTCTGCGGTGACGAGGATCTCTCCGAACGCAGCGTCGACTTTGGTCTTGCCTGAATCCAAGCAACAAGCGGTCACGAGTTCATCTTGGTGGTCAAGGACGTATCTGTTGGACGAAGGGTTCAGGGTCAGTGACTGTGTTGGTCGCTGAAACTTGACATGGCAAGCTAGGTACGCACTTCAGCAACGTCCTCAGAACCTTCCTCCTCTCTGCAAAGCTAGTATTGGCCCATTCAAGCTGTGCGCTCTTCGCAGCCAGGACTGCGCGATCGACGTCGTCAGGAGTTGCGGGTTTAATTCCATTGCCGAGTACTCTTCCGTCCGCGGGGCAATAGCTCATAATCAAGGTGTCGTTCCATTGCTGCGTAGGAGAGGGGCAGTCAGAAGCATGTCAAGATAGTAAGATGTAGGGTATATTTTGCAAAGGGAAGGGCATTTAGTGAGGTGGAGCGTAGTAGGCAGACTTACTCCCCGAATTTGTCCCTCCAGCACTTTTCTTCCCTCCCCTTGAAGGCTGTCCCATTTCTGGCCCTTCCAATTGGCCCGAACTTCTGGAGGAATAGGCACATTAAACGAAACGGCAGCTTCCTTTCTACCTAGAACGTAGAGACAGCCCAGGTACGCGGCCGCGAACGAGAGCAACGTGACACCGAGTAACGGACCTTGGGTCCGGAGTTGATCCACAAGAGGCTGGAGAGCCGGGGGGATGAATGGATTGAGTGAGTCCATTATGAAGGTCGCACGAGGGCGATTGAGACAACGCTCTGCTTGCCCGGGCCCTTCTGAGTGTGTGAAAAGCCAGGGAAGGGCGAAAAAGGGAGGAGGGGACTTGAGGACCGTCTGGAGGTGGTTCGATCAATTATCCACTGCTCCGATATGCGGGTGCACGTGCCAAGGGGCCGGCTCCGTCCAGCTTTTTTGCAGTATCTCAAGAGGTTTGGGCGATTGAAATGACTAGAGACAAAAGGGATTATGTATTGCAGGGTCTTTATATCCAGTTTAGGGATTCTCTAACGAGTACTTCGAGTGACTAGACACGGTGCTCCAAATTCGCCTGAATTGCATGCGTGTAGCTAGAGAGATATATATATATATGTGTACTAGTAGTGGCCAGAGAGGGTACATGAAGAAGATACTCAAGAGATATTTGATAGTCTGAAACAGTGACCTAAGGGTGTAGAAAGAGGTACTAGGTTACTTTTCTATTGAATCAAGCATATGTATCTGTCTAGTAATAACTGTTGGTGACTATGTACAACTATCAGCAACTTTCTGTAATTAACTAACTACTTATACGGAGTTATGTTGTCGGAAAACAACTCCCAATGAACCGGCTTGACACCGCCTGCCATCTGCGGGGAATTTTACTTCCAGTTTAGCGCATCTGTTTTGCATGCCGCCTACTACCTGACGTATTATCCATATAATTTCGTCTATTCTTCCTTGGGAGGGAAAAAAATAATAAGAGTATAAGAATCACAGAATAAGAATCTATTCTGTTTACAACACGTCTAGTTAATAGTTATATACTTCTCTATACCAGTCCTATTGCTACCTTTTGCTTACTTATCATGAAATCATAACTAGCTTCGCAGTATTCTAATCCTCCCTTGCCCCTGTATATTATCTGTATTTTATGATACTGTAACTTCACAACATAGACTCCTTCCTTTCTCCTGCTCGAAGCCTATGAGGGTAGGACTACAATCACTGGGTAGAGACTGAGCTTCACTTGCAAGTAAAGCGTGGGCCTATATGCTATCTTTCTCGGTTAATCATAAACTAGCCTGATATGTCAGACTCACAGAAGTTTCGTTTGATGTAAGCCCTCGTCGACATCAGCAATTCAAGCTATGTATATCAATATGCTGACGGTGACCAAGAGGCTTTACAGGCTAGGCCTAGTAGCGCAATCCAACATCCTCCTTCGATCCTCCCATTTTCGCTCCTCTGGGTATAAAGTCTTTGAAATCGTTGTGGGGTTATGATTGACATAACTAGTTACATTGAACTTTAACTAACCAGTGGTCTCACTTGCTGGATTATCGGCTACGTGCGTCAAAAGGTAGGAATTTGATCCTTACTGTAACGCCTAATAAAGGATAGATCAGTAAATGGATAATCAAATGTATTACCTAGTCTATTGAGGAATGTAAGGGCGAATGCATGTTGATTCCGTCAGTTTATCTCCACATGTTTCTCCTTCACTCGACTTCTTCATTCTACTGTATGTGCTGCTCAATTCCCCCTTCCCCGAGACGAGATGGACAGAAGCAGAGAAACCTGGGATAGTAAAGGCTGTATGAATATGGTGATGGGCCGAGTAACGTACAAAGGGCACTGATGATGGGATAGCCTTACGCTGTGGCGCAGCTGAGATGGGCATTCTGCATTAGAGTCAATGGCATTCCATTGAGCTTTCCTAGGTGGCACCTTGATTCTTAGCATCATCCTCTCCCCTCCGGTATGCAGCCTGAAAAGTCGCGTGAACAAACAGATCGCTTGAATAAACCATTGCTACCTGCATGTACAGTGCCACTCCAGCATGCTAAGCCAAGCACCGGGAAAGGGTTCTTCTCTTGTACGTACGTAGTACTATAAATGTAAGGTTCCCCATCTTCTCCTCTGGACTTTCCTCGAACTAACTTGATCTTTCTTCTAGTTCACATCTATTATAGCTTGATCTTTGGACACCACTTGTCATTATGAAGTTGTCAGTTCTCGGCGTCCTGGGCTGTCTTTGTCTGGCCTCTGCCCAGATAGAGCCGTCTGATACGGAGGCTAGTATAATTTATTGTTCCAGATGGGCATATTGTATGGATCACATAATCTCTTCTAACGAATTGAACAGTACTTTGTTACTATCGAGATCGGCCCTCTGGCAGAACCAACCGAGCACGACCTAAGCGCAGATATAGGTGAATGTGCTGGCCTGGAAACCCCAACCGAGTAAGAATGCCAGAAAGAAACACAACTCATGTTGTGGAAAATAGCCATTTTTGTCGTCCTATTTATTAGACATGCCATGCTGACATCCGATGCTCAGTTACGCCAACAGTATAATCATTGTGGGGAAGGTGAACATCTGCGACTTCTACCTAGAGTATGTCATCCATAACCCATCATTGCGATCTGTCCGGAGGTCAGACAGACCGATACAACCATAGATCTGTTGATTAACTATGGACAGTCGCACGGATTGTACCGGCACCAGGTACCCAAGCTTGGCTGTTCCTGGTGATGACGCTTGGCGGAAAACTGATACTGGATATGAGTATAACGAATACGGTGCTTTTGGAAGTGTCAACTGCACCTTTGATCAAAGCCTTGACGATGAATACTCCCCTTACTATTACTAAGATTCTGGAGAGATAAAAGGACGCATTATCTTGAGGGTTTTGCTAGGTGGTTTGATGTATTTTCACCATCGGCTATTTTTCAAATAATCTTTAACGGAAAATGGAAGTTAGCACCACTCCTAATACTATCAGGTTTGATTCGTCGCTGAAGTGACTGAATTTTTTTTTATGGCATCGGACAACCTAGAATCTAGCTCTATCTTATTGCAAACAATAATGATACTATCTAACTAGCTAATTGATAGCAAATGACTCCGTACACAGGGATAGATCACACATGATTTGCTGATGTCCTAAGCATCTCTGCTCAAGCACGGCGTTTCCGTCCATTGGGCTTGGTACCATCCGTCGTTAATTCCGTGCTCCCTCCCTTCCTCTTTCCAGTCCTTTTTACCAGATGATCAATTACACAACCTTCCTCCCATCCGGCAGATGACTGCCCAGTGATAGCCCGACATCGTGGACAAGACTTACCATGCCGGATGAGGAGCTGGTGAAGAGAATATTTCAGATGATCAGGGATGCGTACTTCGAGATGGCTGAACGCCGTAATCTCCGTTGCTTTGTCCGGAGGCACCCAGTTCAGCCACTTGCAGATGCGGAAGATGTGAGTATCAACCGCAAAGCAAGGGCGTTGCAGGCAGAAAAGCAACACACAAGCAGCAGTCTTCGGACCTATCCCGGGGTATTTGACCAACTCCACCATGGCATCCTCTGTGGCGAGGCTATGAAGATGGTTCAGGGATAGGAAACTCTGGTCGGCGCATGCAATTTCATATTGCTTGCCACCTTCGGACTTCTGAAGCAGATCTGATGGTGCATCCTGTGAGCCTTTCAGCAGCATGTCTCTGCGCTGCTGATTCTCTTCGTAGACCATGTCTAGTATGGCCTTGATCTTCTTGCTTTTGACGTCCGCTAAGCCGCCACGCTTGATGGCTTCAAAGACATCTTTGAGCGGTGCCCGACGAACAGCATCCCAATCCACACTTCCTTTGCCGACACCTTCCTTTAGGATCCCAAACTTCTGCACAAGACCGTTAAAGGCCATGGCAGAGTTATTGCCTGTTGTTGCTCCGCTGAGCAAGGTGCGGATAAGAGCATCGAGGACTGAGGGAACCTCGCCACAGCCGGTAACAGTGAGAGATGGCTCAGGAATAGTGGTAGGTGCAACGATTTCTCCATGTACGGTCGAGAGTAGCCGATTGACTTCTTCACATTCTTCTGGGGTTGGACGAGCCCAGTCAGGGAACGGGGTAATTCCAGGTGTGAGGCCATATGTGTTAGTCTTTTTAACCTTCTTCTCTTTTCCTCTGGGCTCCGAGGCAGCTTTCATGGCCCTGTCAACGGTGCTCTGCAGGGTGTTGGAAACTGCATCTATCTCTTCTTTCTTTATCGGGGTGTCGCGGATGTCTAACTTGATTGGAGCGCTCTTATCATGCAGCTCGGATAGCACAGTAGCTGAACCTAAATTGTGAGGAAGTTCTTGGGCATCATTTATTTTTGCAGCTTTGCCGTTTGTCTTTAGCCTTTTGCGAGCAGGCCCATCAACTAGCCCGTTGCTCTTCGTGGCTCGAGAGTGGCTCGCAGATGTAGTGGCGGTGGCTCTTCTCGCCGACCCTTTTAGATCCGCAACATTCGAGTCTGATAACTTGGATGGCTGAGCCTCGCTCTGCTGCACTTGAGCAGCAAGCAGCGCTGCCTCCCGCGCAGTGGCGGAACGTGTTATACGAGCCATTACTGCTCAACAAATGACATAGAGTGGATGGAAGGAAGCCGTGCACTTTCCACACTGTAGAGGCAAAAGCGGAAGCCGACCGGCACCTTGGAAATGCTGCGCGAATTCAGTTCAGACCACGGTGCATGCCCTTGGCTGAAGGGCGAGGCCAAATAGATGCTGCATTACGCAAAAACTGCCTAATCAGATCGGATATAGTCACCACCGTAATCGTTATGCAAGAGTTTACAGGTTTGGTGGCCACGCGAGATGAGCAACCGTCGTCACATGATCGGGAACCTGCAGGGTCGTCCTGCATCCTACGTCATCCTATCAGAATATACTCCATAGTAACACAGAAATTGTCATCGGTGGTCTATATATTCGTTAACACGTAGGGTATCTCAGCCCTCCGTTGTTTCTGATAACCAGTCAAGCAGTTGGCCTCCCTATCTATCGTCCACCGTCTACAAACTCCAAGACTCCAGACCACATAAATGCCATGAAATGGTTTAAATAGGCCATAATGTCATAATCATGCGTGATCAGCAATGTTATGGATGCTGATGTCCATACGATCCTTCACCTTGGGATGCTCTTCTTCCTTGTGCTTGCGGGTGGTGCACACGCTGACCTGGGGCACCTCCGACTCGCTGGGGTCCTGGGCGGGGATGATGTTGCCTTGTTCATCCAGCTTGACACCGTTGGCCGCCATGCGGAAGTCCTTCTCGCTGGCAAAGCCGTGGGTGACAGCTTCTTTGGCACGGTCCAGCGCCTTGATCTTGCGACCTTCGCCCCGGAGCTTCTCCAGGTGCTCGAAGTAGCCGTCGGAGACCGGGGTGATGTAGTTGCCGCAGAACACACCGACTTCAAAGTCGCGTGGCTCAGACAAGCCGTTCTCCTGAGCGATCTCAGCACAGGCACCCTTCAAGTCGTCCAATGTTTGGTAGATGACACTGTCAGCACCAATGTGCCTGGCGATAGACTCGGTGTCGCGGTTGTGGGCAACGAGCTCGGCAGGCGATGCCAGGTCAATACCATAGATATGAGCATGTCTGTCAAGATGGTAAGCAACTGGAAGATGTTTTTGCAGAAACTGTCAACACTTACGTAATCTCTGGGGCGCAACTGGCAAAGTAGACCTTCTTAGCACCGGCTTCCCGGGCCATAGTGACGATCTCCCGACTGGTCGTGCCTCGCACAATACTATCATCAACCAAAAGGACATTTCGGTCCTTGAACTCGGCCTGCATAGCATTCAACTTGCGGCGGACACCCTTCTGTCTGGTCTTCTGCTCAGGCATGATGAAGGTACGGAAGACGTAACGGTTCTTGACGAAGCCTTGGCAGTAAGGTTTGTCCAGATACCGGGCAACGGCCGCCGCAGACGTCGTCGAGGTCTCAGGGATGGGGATAACGACATCGATATCCTTGACCACTTCCGGTCCAAGGACATCGAGAATCCGGGCAGCAAGACGGTCACCCATCCGCTGACGGCTACGGTACACGCTGATACCGTCAATGACGGAGTCAGGACGAGCAAAGTAGACGTATTCGAAGATGTCAGGAGCATAAGACTTCTTGGGAGCGACCTGACGGAAGACAGGCTCACAACCCTTCTCGATGATGACCGCCTCACCCGGCTGGATGTCGCGGATGTTGCTGAATCCGAGCTGGTGAAGGGCGACCGACTCGGACGCCATCATGTAGTCGGTGCCCTCACCGTCAAGAGAGGCTCTGGAACCGAGGACGAGAGGACGGATACCATAGGAGTCACGGAAACCCAGAAGACCGAAGCCCGCAAGCATAGCAGTGCAAGCCCAGCCACCCTGGCATCTCTCATACATGCGGCTGAGACTGGCGAAGAGGTCTTCGGTGTTGACACGCGCCTTCTTCGTCTCGCTCAGCTCGTCAGCCCAGATGTTCAGCATCAACTCACTGTCGCTGTCAGTGTTGATGTGACGGTGGGCTTCGATGTCGAGATATCTCTTCAGCTCGGGAGCGTTGATCAGGTTGCCGTTGTGAGCCAGACAGATACCATATGGACTGTTCACATAGAATGGCTGAGCCTCAGCGTTGGCACTGCTCCCGGCAGTAGGATATCTCAGATGACCAATTCCCATAGAACCCGGCAGGTCTGCTACCCTGGCGCCATCGTTGAAGACCTTGGCCGCCATACCGTTCGACTTCAACTGATAGATGCGACCGCCGGTTGCGCACGTGGCAATTCCTGCTGCATCCTGACCTCTGTCTAATCACGATAAGACAATTATTAGCCGGTGTTTCCTGAGATACCGATAGTTTCCGTGTTCTGGGGGGCTCTAAACTCACGTTGAAGCAGGTATAGTGCCTCATGAAGGTCGATGGCAGCGGACGACGAGGGGTTCGCCTGAATCAGAGCAATGATACCACACATTGTGTCGGCGGTAGGATGTTCTAGTTGGAAGCTTTGAAATTAGCATGTGCTTCCCCAAAAGAAAAGACCAGCAAGGCAAAATTTCAGTGGCAAGGTAGTTATAGTCAGATCGGAAAATATCCGCAATGATGCTTAGGAAGTCTAACATCTATAAAAAAAAAACCGAAATTCATCATAGAAAGAAACAAAGGCTGAACCAAAGAGGCAAGAGGAAGAAAGCGATCCTATACTCACATCCAGAACGGGTAGAGAAAGTCGTGGGAACACACACACACAGTGTGGTGGGGTAGAAAACGGAATTGGACGGGTGTAAAAAGATGGGATAGAGCCGGAAACGTCTATCGAGACATAACAAGACTCATGCAGAGGTAGTAATGGTGGCGGATGATGGCCAATGTCACGCCCACGGAGGGATAAGTGAAGCGAATAACATGGTTAAAGGAGTTTTTTTAGGAGAGAAAGAGAGGAGAGAGAGGCCTCGCATCTTATTTCTCCTGCTCTTCTCCACTGCCAACCGAGTAAAAGGGAAGAATTTTTGCGGGTGCCGCTAAACCAAAGAAAATTTCACAAACCGGAGATTGCCCCGGCTTTCCAGTAATGCCGATGCCGGACCTGACTCAGCTCCCCGCCCGTTCCTGCCATTGGTTGATCCATGCTTTGCTGGTCTCGACCACTCAGAGATGAGTGTGCGGATTAGGTAATTTCTATCTATATAATTTCATAGTAGATAGCTACTAACTAGTACTACTAACTACTAGTATAGCATACTAGAAATATGGCACAGGCTATAGCCATTATTTCGCTATTATCAACCCGAATATCCCTGCTCTACTGCTGAGCTGCCTTGAATCTTATGGCTGCTGCCTAGTCTCACTCAACCTCGATGAACTGGGCTTGTGAGACCTGTGTAAGGTGCTGTGCAGCCAGTGTGATGCAAGACTAGCAATCAGCCATAGTGAATTTCACAGCCTATTCACAAGTCAGGTGCAGTGAATTTCACAGCCTATTCACAAGTCAGGTGCTTCGTTATACACTTCGGAATAGGTCCATTTATACACCCTATATAGCCCAGATAACTGTTCAATGTTCACATCCTCACACACACACACACACACATCACTCTCACATCACTCTCCTCTACTCCTCCACTTCTCGATCATGTCTACCCTATCAATTCTCTCTCTTGTAGCCAATCAAACTCTTTGTTTACTCTCACATCCGCCAGTTCGGTATCTCTCGTCCAGCATGATATGCGCAAAGCGTGTTATTCTTCACGATGTCGTCTCCTCCTGTGTTACTCCGTCTTTTCACTTCCTTTAAGCTACTCTTTTCTGTCCATTCACCTGGCTATAAATATGTCTTTCCTTTTCTTCCAACTTTCTCTCCTCTACATTTCCCTATCCTCTGCATATTCCTCTTTCCTTCAAGGTCTTTACCACTTTGTTTCTTCTGCAAGAGTAGCCCTCTTATCTGCCCAACCAGCGTATTTAGGACAGACCAGCTCGATCACATATCTTTCTGTCATCCAGAATGGCTCCATTCTCTTTTACCATGCCTCACCTCTGCGAAAGTGATAATGAATGGCCATCAGACTCCATGTCTATCGATGGGGACTCGGAGCGGAGCAGCGTAACCGTCGAGAACGACCCTGACCGAGTCCTGAGCATTCAGACTGAATTTCGCCCAGGCCCTTCAACTGAGAACGATCCTGCTCCCGCCGAGTTCAATACAATAATAGAACTGGATTCGGATTCAGAAGATGAATTCCAAGAGCAGGACTACCTGACCGACGCTGCTTTCAACCGGCTCTTACAGACCTGGAACAGTCGACCCCAACAAGAAGATGCTGATGCTGATGTGCAAATCATCGATGTCTTACCCGCTAAACGTCCCCTCACAGAATGGTGTGCGAATGGTATTGTGTATACCCCGGGGCAATCCTTGGAGATATTCGATGGGAACTTCATACGGATCGAAAGCATCTCTCAGCACGTTGTCTCAAAGGAGATCTTCTTTAACGGACGACATCTTCTGCGCGCAACCAGACATAAAGGCACATATGTTCCTAAATGGCCCAACGAGCTTATCTGGGTAGCCAATGACAAAAGAAACATTGGCTTGGGCCTGATTAAGCGGATTGTCAATATCACCTTCACTAATTCCTGTCATGTGGATCACGATTCCCTGAAGAACCAGCGTCCCCACGGCCTGTTCTGTCGGTTGAAAGAGCATTTCCGCATGAAGCCAGAGGACCCAGCCTCCCTTGAGTACATCTCATTTGATGAAGCAGATGAAGGATATAGAATCCATCCCAGGAATTTGCGCAAGGCGTGGAGGGGAGACACTAGACCTTTTGGAGAGGGGGATGCTCCGTGTGCGATTGATCTCGAGGAATCGGTCATTGATCTTACTGGGCAGAGTACAGATAAGAAGACTAATCGCCAGTATACGTTTGGGGACGGTTTCTGCGGTGCTGGCGGAGTGTCTTGCGGTGCTCGCCACGCTGGTTTGCGCCCTACGTGGGCATTTGATAATTCGGAACACGCAGCGGCTACCTACCGTCTCAACTTCCCTGATGCTGAGTGCGAAGAATCGGATGTCTTTACATTCTTGACGAACAACTATGAGTTCCTTAAGGTGGATGTCACGCATGGGTCTCCGCCATGTCAAACTTTCTCCCCGGCTAAGACCATACAATGCGCTACAGACGATGCGAACTCAGCATGCATCTTCTCTTGTGGCGACCTGATCAGGAAAGCAAAGCCGAGAGTCCATACAATGGAAGAGACCAGCGGGTTATATGACCGTCACCGGGAGACGTTCCATCGTGTGGTCCAAGATTTTGTTGAAATCGGCTACTCCGTTAGATGGACTATCCTTAATTGCGCGGACTTCGGAGTGCCACAGACAAGAAAGCGCTTGGTAATCATCGCATCTGGGTAAGTAGACATTATGTCTTTCTGGTTTACGTGTACTGATTAATGGTCTTTGTAGTCCCGGGGAGACCCTCCCACCCTTCCCTGAAGCAACGCATGGGCTACCTGGTTCTGGCCTCAGAGACTACGTGACGATTAATCAAGTTATCTCTCGTATCCCGTATGGGGCTGCTGACCACGATGTCGAAGGTGCACTGCAACGTCGCGCGCATGAGCGAAGACCATTTGACGCCAACATACAGGCACGAACGATAACCTGTGGCGGCGGCGAGAATTACCACCCATCCGGTCGACGGGGCTTTACTAACAGAGAATTTGCATGCCTGCAGACTTTCCCTCTGCGCTTCCGCTTCGGGCGTCGCGAGGTGCGAAAGCAAATTGGGAACGCAGTGCCGCCGAAGTTGGCAGAAGCGATTTATCGCACGGTGAAAGCCTCGTTGCAGCGAACAGATCAAGAGGAAACCGATACTGAGCAGCGCGGGCGACACTGATTCTGTTAACATCATGGTCTTCTTTCTATGCGCATTTCGTGCATTTCTTGGATCCCTTCTCTTAGTTGCCCTTGTTGTGGTTGTTGGGTTAGCGAAAATAAGGATCGTAAGGAATGAGTACGGATTGGCGGGCTTTTGTTGTGTTCGACTTCGGCCCTCGGTGTGGAATTCGGGTGGAGTCTCGACTGTCAGAGCTCCGAAGGGAGAAAGATGGGGATGATCCGCCAGGAGATCCACATGCCTTTGCCTCCATTTGATAGCCGCGGGAAGACAAGAAGCCATCCAACCGCGGAGAGAAGGGGGAAGTCATCGCCACGACAGTTGTTGGTTTTGGGTTGGAGATATCTAATTTGAGGTAGAAAGGTTAGCAGAAGTGACATGGAATAAAAATTGCTTCAAGATGATCTCAATTGTGCGTTAGAGATGTAAGACCATGCAAGGTGGCTCCTCCTGCATGATACTAAAGCACTAGTTCTCGACCGGGCATTCTGAGATTGAGACGGCATTGTTAGTCCAGCATACTCCGTACACAGTAGTGAGGATGTTCAGGAGGAGAAAACTCTGGGTCAGGCACCGGTCGCACTGAAACTGGTTTTTCAGCGCCATTGAGTTTCTGAATATTGGGACCACGCGAAAAGGCGCCGATTGACTTCTCCGATCAGTAGATAGTAGATCAGTCTACGGAGTAGCCTGAGAAACGATGAGAATCCCTCCCCCCCGCTCCATGTGTTTTCGGACAGCCGGCAATAACCGCCCGATTGTTTGTAGGAGAAGGAATTGGCCTCGGTTCAAGGCCGGGGGCGGTATGAGATCAGGGTGACTTTAGCTCACCGTCCCTTTCCTTCTGCCCTTTTACCCTTTGGATTGCCCCCAGCAACGTAAGTCTACTTCTCTACTTCTCCGTGCTTTCCGCCCTCCCTTCCTCCTCTTCCTCTTCTCTTCCCCCTTTAACTCGGCGGCATTGCTGCATCCTCCTCCATTTCATTGCATCGTCTTGGGTATTCATCATGTCTGCCTCTTGTTCAGCGTTGAGACGGCTGACCCACAGGTCTCCCCGCACTTGGTCGTCCCGCATCTCCTCCGTTTCCAGGCCTGCTTCTTCTTCTCTTTCCTCCATTGCTCGTCCCAGTCTCAGGACGCCCTCGACTTTTTCTCGTGTCTCTCGATTTTCTACGATGTCTCCTCTGCAACATGCTGCCCCCGTCGTTCCCGGCGATAAGCCGTACGACCCCGAGATCAAGGATATGGCCGACTATATCCACAACTACAATGTGAACTCGGACTTGGCGGTACGAGGGTTCTCCACCATGTTTTGGTTAAATTTCATCTACGTGCGACGGGCTAATTGAAGATTTCTTGACTCGCAGTTTGACACCGCTCGCTTGGTGTTCCTCGACACTCTCGGGTGCGGTTTGGAGGCATTGAAGTTCAAGGAGTGCTCCAAGCTCCTGGGTCCCGTGGTGGACGGCACCGTGGTCCCCAATGGCACTCGGGTTCCTGGAACGCCCTACCAGCTGGACCCCGTCAACGGTGCTTTCAACATTGGTGCTATGATCCGCTGGCTGGATTACAACGACTGTTGGTTGGCTGCTGAGTGGGGTCACCCCTCGGACAACCTGGGTGGTATTCTTGCTGTCGCCGACTGGGTTTCTCGCACGAATCGTGCGGGCGGAAACATCGCCAACGGCAAGATCTTCAAGGTCAAGGATATTCTGGAGGCCATGATCAAGGCCCACGAGATCCAGGGTGTGTTGGCGCTGGAGAACTCCTTCAACAAGGTCGGCTTGGACCACGTGGTCCTGGTCAAGGTTGCCACCACTGCTGTCGTTGCAAAGATGCTCGGTCTCAGCGAAAAGCAGACCGCGGATGCGATCACCCAGGCATTCGTGGACGGACAGTCCCTCCGTACCTACAGACACTCCCCCAACACCATGTCGAGGAAGTCCTGGGCTGCGGGTGACGCATGCCAGCGGGCCGTCAACCTCGTCTTGAAGGTGCAGAAGGGTGAGGGTGGTCTGCACACCGTCCTGTCTGCCCCCATCTGGGGTTTCTACGATGTCCTGTTCAAGGGCAACAAGTTCCAGTTCCAGCGCCCCTACGGTAGTTACGTTATGGAAAATGTTCTCTTCAAGGTCTCCTACCCGGGTAAGTTTAGCCATCGGACATGAGTATGATGGAGGTACTAACAGTTGTCATGATAGCCGAGTTCCACTCCCAGACGGCGATTGAGGCCGCAGAGATCGTCAACGTGAAGCTGAAGGCTCTCGGAAAGACTGCCGCCGACATCAAGGAGATCAGAAACCGCACCCACGAGGCGTGCATTCGTATCATTGACAAGCAGTTCAAGGCGATGGACAACTTCGCTGATCGTGACCACTGTGTCCAGGTAGGTCCTTCTGGATTTCGAAAATGTTTGCCATGTATCACGCATACTGACAGTGCGCCAGTACATGGTCGCGACCATGTTGGTCTTCAACCGGCTAACTGCCAACGACTACGCGGACGGATCTGAGGCTGCTTCTTCTCAGCTCCTGGATGATCTGCGGAAGCGTATCTACTGTGTCGAGGATCCTCAGTTCACCAAGGATTACCACGACCCTGCCAAGCGCACCATCCCCAACGCCCTGACCGTTACTCTGAATGACGGAACGGTGCTTGATGAGGTGGTTGTTGAAGCGCCCTTGGGCCACCGTTTGCGGCGTGAGGAGGCCAAGCCGGAGATTCTGGACAAGTACAAGCGTCATCTGCAGGCGCACTTTGACCAGGCACGCATTGACCAGCTGATCAAGATTGGCCTGGACCGTGCCACTCTGGAGGGCTACGACGTTGACCAGTACGTCGACTTGTATGTCAAGGACAACATGGTCGCAGCTCAGTAGAGTCATGATTGTATATGCGGCATGAAGATATTATACCATAATCGGAAGCAAGGCTTTTGGAAATATCGTGTATGAGATAACGTGAACTAGTCAGATAGAAGTACTTTGAATTATCACGTGGGACGGACCGTAAAAGGCAGGTTTATGCAGGATAGAAGAATGTATAGAAGGCTTGGTTATGGCACTAGTGGATGGACTCACTGCCGACGGTTATGCAACATGCTGCCGAACCCACCAACAACAACACCCACGTCTATCAGCCAGGATCAAGACCTTGCCGACCTTCTTATGTTATCATGCTGCAGAGTGATCTTACTAGAACGCCTTCTAATCTATAACGGGTGATATCATGTCTACAGTGTATACTACTACTCATCCAGGGCTATCGGGTCATCTGGCTTATCAGTGAGTCTGTTGCAAGACAATAGGACTCACTACTAAGTTCTCTACTACTCCATAACTTACAAACTAGTCTGAGAAAGCAACATAGCGAGCTGGCATATGACCCCCATCATCTTCGCAAATCGCATGAAGAACCTTGACAGCTTAGCAAGGTAACCTGCCCCATCACCAAGCCACCACCGATAGGAAATCGGCGATAAGAAAGGCCCCAATATTTACCAGCTACCAAGAGCAACAGTGCCCGTTGGTACTGAGTTCCGTGGCTGTCTCACCCTACCACCAATCACATCGACAACGAACCTGCTATCTGCGCAGCGCACAGATTCCCAACCCGCTAGACTAATGCACCCTCTCTCGATAATAGCGAAAAACCTGGGGTAAAGCAGCAGTACTCTATCTCGGCATCGGCTGTTGTCGATCGGGTGCTGCCTTGCCGATCCAGCCAATGATCGTGTGGCTGGGGAGAGTTGCAGCGATGATATTGACTTTGGTGCCAAGATGAGGGATGATAAGATGCGGAGGGCATTTGCATATTCGTGATGGTTGTTGGGGATGTATATAGGGGAGAAGGTTTGCAGAGTGCGTTCGCTCGCTATTTGGTTTGGTAATTCCTCTTGGGATCTTGTTATTTCTTTCGAAAAACTATGGGGCAGTTTACGACTGAAAAGAAGGAGGAGAGCAATGATGGTCACGAGGTTGCGAAGGCAAGTATCGATAATGGGGTGATTGAGCTGGAATCGATGCCTCAGTTCTCTGCTGAGGCGGAGAAGAGGCTTGTGAGGAAGATTGATTTTCGGTATGATGCATGCTTTTAATGTGCGATGTGGTAGTGAGGAGGCCTAACGATGTACTAGGATTCTTCCCATCATGCTGGTCGCGTATATGATGTCGTTTATGGATAAGCAGACGTTGAATTACTCTGCTGTCATGGGTCTTTTGACGGACCTGAAGCTGCATGGGACGGAGTATAGCTGGTCTTCGTCGATTTTCTATTTTGGGTATCTTGCGTTTAGGTGAGCTGACATTACATGAAGCAATTTGACCTGAGCAAGGCTGATGAGATGTTTCAGTTATCCCGCCTCGCTTCTCCTCGTCAAGTACCCCTTGGGCAAGTACCTGGCATGCACATAGTACGTTTGCCTCTTCCTGACACTATACCACACGCTTACAGCTGCAGTATTTGCTGGGCCGTCGTTCTCGCTTGCCATGCTGCTACCACAAACTTCACCGGACTCATGATCGCCCGGTTCTTCTTAGGCTGCGCGGAAGCGAGTGTGAGCCCGGGATTCAGTCTTATCACATCTTTATGGTATCGCACTTCCGAACAACCGCTACGCCACGGGATCTGGTTCTGCGGCAATAGTCTATCATTGGTGCTTGGGAATGCCATTGCGGTGGGTGTCTGGCAGATTGATGACGGCCTAGCATCATGGAAGGTAGAAACCCTCATAAATGGATTAGACCTTGAGGACCAAGCTGATCTTTAACAGTGGATGTTCATCATCTTCGGCATCGTCACTTTCCTCTGGGGATTGGTAATGCTCCTCCGCCTGCCCGACTCGCCAACAACTGCCCCCTTCCTAACGGACGAAGAGAGGGCCATTGCCCTGGCACGACTAAAAGCCAACAAAGCCGGCTACAAGAACAACAAGATCGAATGGGGCCAGGTCATCGAAGCATTTACAGACCCGAAAACCTGGTTTCTGGCTGTGTTTGTACTGGGCTGTAATATTCCCAATGGTGGCTATACGACAGTGAGTTCCACTTTTCTATCAATGAGCGCGCAGATAAACTGATCAAATACAGTTCTCAGGACTCATCCTCGAAGGTTTCGGATATGACACCCAGCACACTTTGCTGCTAGGCATGCCTGGTGGATTTATTGTTTTCCTCATCGTTTTGATATCGTATGTCCTTTCCACATCCCCCAGCTAACACCTACCATATAACAAACCTACTAACCATCCGGAATACAGCTGCTTCACCTCGACCAAACTCTCTAACACCCGCTGCATAACCTCCATCATACTCTCCTGTATCAGGTACATCAACCGAAACCATCCCAGCTTCAATCCCATCCCATCCATCCGCGCTAACCAAAGAAACAAAAAAAAGTATCCTAGGAACCGCCCTCGTCAACAGCACCAAATCCAACGCCTCCCGGTATATCGGCCTCATCCTAATGAGCCTCTACTCCGTCAGCCTCCCCCTCTCGATGGCCATGATCAGCGCCAACATCGGCGGCATCACCAAGCGAGCCACCATCAGCGCCATATACTTTATCATGTATTGCGTCGGAAATATTATCGGACCGCAGTTGTTCTTTGAGAGCCAGGCCCCGAGATATCAGGTGTGTTTCCCCCCGTCCAACCACTCTAATAGTCCTATTGAAATCGTGTGACTAATTACTGTGTTTAATGGGTGATATTAGAGTGGCTTTACAGCAGTGTTTGTGTGCTTGGCTGTTGTGGTGGTGGACCTTGCGCTGTTTGTTGTGTATTTGAGGTGGGAAAATGCGAGGAGGGATAGATTGGGGATGGGGACGAGGGAGGAGAGAGATGGAGAAGAGAGGGAGGTGTTGGCTGATATTACGGATTTGAAGAACCCGGGGTTTAGGTATGTTTATTGATATCTATAGTAGGGATAAATCTTGGGATGGAGTGGAATGGAATAGTGTACTGCGTGAGGATTTTATGATGTGACTTTGTTTGGTGCATTGATTGTGCAGAATCAACTCCTGAATGAGTTCTGATAACTCTAAGAGCAATTTGCTCTTCAAGGCTAATTGCAGTATTAAAAAATAATTCCCTCGTTTCTCACAAGAAGATCAATCCATCCTGCATACCGGACATTTCTAGTTTACCTCATCAGCCATCATATAACTACGAAACATAGATCTTGTTACCGTGACCATACAAACATCCAGTATCCAGCAATCGCTGTGTCATGATAAATCATTCATACTCATTCAACAGTAGTTAAACAACATAACCATACTAATCCATCATAGAAATCTACTACTCCGCCGCCTCCACCTCAAAATCCTCCTTCACCCTCCTGGCGAAATCATCATCCGTCAAGATCTGACACGCCACGACAGCCATTCCCGCCGCACAGGCCAGACAGCGCTGATGCGCCTCAGGAGACCCAGCACCGTTCGTGAAGCCCGGGGTATGATTGACGCCGTCTGTCTGGATGGTGAAGAGGCCATGGAAACCAGGGACGGCGTAAGAGACGTTTCCTGTGAGAATCATAGTTAACCAAGATTGATCTATCAATAAGGATACCAAGGTTGGGATGTCTACGTACCCATATCCGTAGACGCGCCGGTCAGCTTGCTAGCTTGGCCGGCGTTATTCATGATGGTGTGGTGACCCATTGCGCGCATAACAGAGACATAGCTCTCGCAGATGGGGTTATTGGTTTTGAGGTCGTCGTATGAGATGCCCCTACAGCCACCGATTAGCATCTCCTGAAAGTTGAATGAATGAGGGATAAGGTCAACTCACCACTCAAACTCCACTCCACACCCCGTCGCCATCGCCGCCGCCTCAAAGCACTTCACCACCTTCTCTGTCAACGTCTTCAGACTCTTCTTCGTCGGCGACCGAATATAGTAATCCACCGACGCCGACATAGGAATAACATTCGGCCTATCCCCTCCACTAGCGACAACACCATGAATTCTTTGGGTCGGCAGAATCTGCTGCCGCAACAGTGAGATATTCACATACGCCGCGACCACCGCATCCAACGCATTCACGCCCTCCCACGGCGCCGCGGCCGCATGCGCCGGCTTGCCCGTGAACGTCACGGTGACTTTGTCATTCGCCAGAAATCCACCGGGAAGAACCGTTGCCAAGCTGAGTAGCTCGGGGTGGCCAGGGGCCATGGGGATCGGGTGGACCATTAGGCAGGCGTCGACGTCCTTGTAGGCGCCATTCTCAAGGAGACGGACTTTCCCGCCGCCGGATTCTTCAGCTGGGGTGCCGAGGAGGCGGACGGTGTAGCCAAGGTCTGGGGCTTGGTGTTTGAGGGCTTCGCAGGTGGCGATGAAGGCGGCAATGGAGCTCGTCGCGATGAGGTTGTGGCCGCAGGCGTGGCCAATGTTGGGGAGGGCGTCGTATTCGGCGTTGAAGGCGATGGTGCGGCCGCCGGTGCCGTGGGTGTAGGTGACTTCGAAGGCGGTTGGGAGGCCGTAGGCGGCGCGTTGGACGTGGTAGGCTGGGTTGGTGGATTGGAGGGTTTCGAAGAGGGTGCAGATGTTGTCGTGGGCTTGGTGTTCGGCGTAGGCGAGTTCGGGGATGGACCAGATCTGGGAATTTGTTAGTATGGAAGTGAGTGGGTGGGTGTCAATGTGTTGAGCGTGCCTTTTTGTTGATGTCTTCTAATTCGGAGGCATGCTTGTGGAGGACTTCTTCAACGCTGGTGATGAAGCGTTGCTGTGTTGCTTCGAGCTGCATGGTTATGGCTGGTATGTACTTTGTAGTAACTATGGCTGAATTGTATTAATTAGGTGCTAGGATCAGATAATGTCGGTATGCACGGCATTTTATAGCTGGATAGCGCATGGTGGAGATTGTACTCCGCATTGATTGCGGAGATCCGAGAGGGGGCTATCAGTATCACAGCGATAAGCGATAGGAAGTGACTTATCTACTACTAGTCTACTCGACTACTGCTTTTGGCACTCTTGAAGCCATCGCGATTGCCGATACCGAGGTCACCTGACTGGTGCCGACCCAGCCAATCGGCGGGCGAGGCTCGGCAGGACGACGGCTGGAGGGAAAAAAGAGCAGCGGTTGGCGATTCAATTCTCCGCATTTTCTCTTTTCCCCTCTCCTTTCTATGTCCTCCTGGTTGGTTTGTCTAGGCTCGGTGTCTCTGATGGCCCTGCTTCGACCAGGTTACATGTCAAGTCTGACAGGACATTTCCCCCCGACAGGCACACCGCGAGCAAGTGGAGCACCGGCAAGCACGCGATAGAACCGATAGATAGACGATGCATGGGCTCGGCAGGAGGACTCGGTCCAAGACCGGTAAGGATCCCCACCAGTTCTGTCTTACTTTTCACTAAGAATGGTCGGACTTACTGCACCACAGGTTGTCGCACGTGTAGAATCCGCAAGGTCAAATGCGACGAAGAGAAACTATTCGTTCCCGGCCAGCAGGAGCCACAGTGCCGGCGTTGCACAGCGGCCCGGATCGTATGTGAGTGGAAGGGCGGCCCCATTCCCCGGGGCCCAGCAAAAACACCCGGAAAAGACACTCGCTTGGTGGAAGCGCGGACGGTCTGTCGGCCTGTTCCGTCCCCTGCGCCTTCTCTGTCGCCCACCGGTGGTGCTGGGAGCAGCATCCAAGCGGCCAATTCTCTTATTATATCGGATTTTGATCGCTCATGCTTGAATTACCTTCAGGATTCCGCGCTGGTCGTGATCCTCGGTAAGCACTGGCCGTGGTCTACCGTCTCTTATGCCTACCACAAGATTGCAGTCAAGGAACCCATGGTCATGAGCATGATGTTGGCGACTACATCTAGTGAAATCAACCGGTCGCGTCTATATGACCGGGACAAGACGGAGGGACCATGTACCATTGAGAGCCTGTCCGACATGGACAGTAGGTTGCACTATGGTCGGGCTCTTTCTGGCCTTCGGGAAGCGCTGAAGCCAGACGTCAAGTCCCCGGCGCAGATCGAAGCCATCTTCATCACCTTGTGGATGATGATTGACTATGAGAACCGATTCGGCAGCGGGACTGCCGGGATCAATATTCACATCCGCGGAATCGAAAGTCTACTCTTCAACCACGTCGTCCCGTCACTCAAACGATTAGAGCCTCCAAATATTGAAATTGCAGAAGCAAGTTCGACGACTGCAATATGTCAAATCGCAGACGAGGCCCAGCCCATGAACGCGTGCGAGAGCCCTGCGCTGCAACAGACTGCTGAATTGTCCAAAAACAGGCTTCGACATACAGCGGTCCCTCTTTTTCTGCTTTGGACTTTGTACTTTTTCACACCGGGCGCTTTGCTCTCTGGTCCAGGCGCTGCAAGGCTCGATGCCGACCTGTTCCGGTTTTTCATGCAAGAGGAAGCAGGAAGTGTGGGATTGAGTCTTGCCGAGCTGTACAGGATTGGCAGACAGTCCCCGTCGCGATTCTGGGGGGAGTCCTACCCCACCACAGCCCAGCTGGATGATATGGAGAATATGCCCGGGCTATCGTTGTATCATCGGAGCCATGTGCTACAGTTCAAGATCACGGAGTTGTTTCGGCAAGGAAATCCTTCGGTCAAGTCGGGCTTTGATATCATTAGTGAACTAAACATATTATCTGATGTAAGTCTCCATCTCATTACTGCAGATGACTTGTCATCTGCTTTCAAATGAATGGAGACGGTGACTAACTAATTCGCTGATCAGGAATACGATACCTTGTTGGGTTCCGCCAAGTCTGCGCCCTCGTGTGAAATCGTGGGTGATGGACGTCGCGTGATGGAAACGATCTTTTGGGCATCCATTACATACTACGGCACAATCGTGTACTTTCACCTGTGCTTCAAAGACACCCTGGCCAAAGAGCTGCAGGGTGCAGGGATGATGGCCCTGCATGATGCCGTTTCCCTGGTTCTGGAACTCTCTTTGAAGCTGCATCGCAGCAGACCGCACCTGATGGTGCGCATCACGTGGCCTCTCTTCATCGCGGGGATTGCCACGTCCGACAGAATATATCAAGATTGGGTGTCATTTCGGCTGCGCGAGCTTGGTCGCTATGGGCTCAACTACAGCCGGGTCAGCGCACGGTTTGATGAGATCATCCAAGGAGGCGATCCATTTGCGCACGGACAAAGGCCATTGTGCGCACAGTAGTGCAGTCGGTTAGACGTTGGAGTGATTTGATAAGATATCTGGATTCCAGTGGCGAGGACGGTAAGGCAAGAATAGCCCGGGGATCTGCCTGACGTGTGATGCTAGAAAGTTCCGGAAGAGGATCCTGGCCGGATCGTGGGGACTTCCTAGACTGCCAACGTCTGCTACACTCTAGCCATGCAGCTAGTGGTCGTACATTATCGCACTCATTCAGGGCCTGCCATGCAAAACGATTATGCTTGGTTCTGGAGGTGACATCGTGGTCATGGTGACGACCCTGTTCGAACGAGTCAAATGGGACAAGAACAGACTTAGAGTTTGCCAATCATAGCACTAGTCTTGGCAAAGATATACACGGAAACAAAGGACTTTCCATTGCGGTCACTGGCTATCTGCAATGTTGTAGCGGGCTATTCGCTAAGATATGATGTCTGACAAATCGGGCACCTATACTGGTGATATTCGAACCATGATGCGAGACAAGATGCATGGAAGACATGGTGACAACGGTTGAGGACCAGGATGTTTCTCCGCCCAGACGCTCGATCGGCCTCCATTGTGTCATGCAAGTTGGGCTCGTCGTGGGGTGATGGTGCGACCCAGGCCGGCTCGGGAAAAGGAAGGGTATCTTGGGACGCTGCTAGGGTTGACAGACATATGGGACTACCAAGGAAGCCACGGATCAGTTCTATGGAACGCAAGTCCGGCCAAGACCGCTACCAGCAGTGTGTCCCCGCATCTCAGCCAAGCGTTGGCGCCACCCAAAAAAGGAAAACAGCCTTACCAGGATTCCTGAGCGTATAGCCGATCCTCGCAGCTCGCGTGTGTCTGCTCGTCCAGCCATCGATCGACCGATACCTGCCGCATCATGCCGCCATCGGTGAGGTTGCGGAGTTCACTACCGCGTCTGGCGGTTGCTCGTCGACGATGATGGTACAATACGATACTGTGCGGTTAGAGAGGTACGTCGAGACAATGACATTCAACCAGCATGCAGCCTCCTCCACCAGGCATGGATGCAGCAGCAGTTGAGTCTCCAATAGGGGACACTGGAAAACTAGTACTCACAATGGGATCGTACTCAAGGCCGCAAACAACACCACAGCACCCACGATGACACCCGCTATTTCGGTGTGATGCGTATCCCCGGCCATCGGAAGTAGACGGAGGGAACAACAACGAAGATAAGATCGATAGGTCAACTGCGCTTAGGAGATGACGCGTCGGATAGATCGGCTCGAGGCCAGCGAGTCTCTCCTCACGACAGCCTCCAAAGCAACATCAGCAGGGGGAAAGATGGTGGGGATGGGTTGCATGGGGGGAGATACTGGGAATGGGATCCATTACCGGTCGGGGGAATTGGGGCAGGTCTCCGAGGACAGCGACGGCTGCATTTAAAGTTGAGCCAGCGACTGGCCCTCAGACCCCCGCGCAGCAGCACGCCAAGGCCACCGGACAGTCAGTCGGCGATGCAGGCCATCCGAGGCGGGCCAATCCTCAGGATTCTTGCCTCAGGAGGCGCCAAGTCTCCGCGCTCCGGAACACCTTGGCGTTTCCGCTGGGGCCACTGGGCCGCTGCACCAATCACGGCGCTCGAAACTCGGGTCTCGATGCTCGTACTGGTTCACGTGGCGGAATGCAGTGGTCGTATGCGTCATAATCCCCAAAGAGGCGAGACTCGCCGACTTCGCGCCCAAGGTTGGCGCCAAGATGTCGCTTCCGGGGATGCTGTGATTGGCGCTTGGCAGGCTGGGCAGTCTGCTCGGCCTTGGGTGTCTATACTCGATGCCAAGACTGCTTCCCAGGTGCGGCGATAGAAGAAACAACTTATAAGAAGGAGGAATTCCCCCGGGATCGTATCGAAGAGAAAGTTTTGAATTTGGAAAAGAGGCAAGAATCAGGATCTAGACCAGATCAGATCAGATCAATTAGTGCTTTGCCTCAAGTGTATGGACTCTCATTCCATAGAGGATACAATCTACATGGCACCTCCGTGATCTCCTACCATTTAGTAGAGAAACCCTCAAGCAACACACATACACACACACCCACAGACACACAGACACAGAAACACACAGATACCCCAATATGGACCCCGAGAAACAGTCTCAGACTGCCTCGACTCCCTCCCACTCCCCCCTCTCCGCCCCCGCCCACACCCTTCCATACTCCTCCGTCTTGCAAGAGCTTTCTGTCAACTCCGAAGAAGGCCTCAGCAGCCAAGAAGCACAATCTCGACTTCAGAAATGGGGCCCCAACGAACTCGAAGGGGATGAGGGCATCTCACTGGCGAAGATCATCATCCGCCAGGTCGCCAACGCCATGATGCTGGTAGGTTACCCAAATGCTACTACCATTGAAATTTTCCTCGCTAACATAATCTACTACTACCCAGGTCCTCATTATCGCCATGGCCGTCAGCTTCGGTATCGAATCCTGGATCGAAGGCGGTGTCATCGGGGCTGTAATCGCCCTGAACATCATTGTAGGTGTCTACCAGGACTACGCCGCCGAGAAGACAATGGACTCGCTACGAGGCCTCAGTTCACCTACAGGAGTCGTCACCCGTGACGGCAAGACCGGTACCATTCCAGCCATGGAGATCGTCGTGGGCGATATGGTTGATTTGAAAGTGGGAGATACAGTTCCGGCTGATTTACGGTATGCTCCATTCCCCATCCCTCCACATATGGACATCTAAGCTAACACCGTGTAGACTAGTCGAGACGATGAACTTTGAAACAGACGAAGCCCTTCTCACAGGCGAATCCCTTCCCGTCACCAAGTCATCTACTACTACCTTCCCTGCCGAAACTGGCCCCGGCGACCGCCTCAACATCGCCTACAGCTCCTCCACCGTCACCCGGGGTCGGGCGCGCGGCGTGGTGATCAGTACTGGCATGGGAACTGAGATTGGTGCGATTGCCGCGGCACTCCGTGAAAACGGCAACCAGCGACGCAGGCCTGTCCGTCGGGGCCCCGGAGGCGAGACCAAGAAGCGGTGGTACGTGGTGGCCTGGACGTTGACATGCACGGATGCAGTGGGCCGGTTCCTGGGGATTAACGTGGGGACGCCACTCCAGCGGAAATTGAGTAAGCTGGCGCTGCTGTTGTTTGGAATTGCAGTGGTATTCGCAATCATTGTGATGGGCGCCAACGACATGCGCGATGACAAGGAGGTGATCATCTACGCGGTGGCTACCGGGTTGGCCATGATCCCCGCTTGTCTCGTGGTCGTGTTGACGGTAACCATGGCGATGGGAACCAAGCAGATGGTCGAGAGGAACGTGATCGTGCGGAAGATGGATTCCCTCGAGGCATTGGGCGCCGTGACGAACATCTGCTCCGATAAGACGGGCACCCTTACCCAGGGACGCATGGTGGCCAAGAAGGCCTGGGTGCCAGGACTGGGTACCGTGTCAGTTGGAGTCTCCCGGGACCCATTGGACCCGAACGACGGCGAGCTCAAGGTCAGCGATGCCATGCCTGGGGAAGGAGAAGGGGAAGGCGACACGAAGACGCCGCAAGAGTTAGTGACAGACAGTGCCTTGCTGCAGCGCTATCTGGATGTTGCAGCCATGGCTAATCTGGCCCATGTGCACCGCTCCGAAGAAAACGGACAATGGCAAGCCCGTGGCGAGCCCACCGACATCGCCATCCAGGTCTTTGCGGCACGCTTCGACTGGGGCCGCGAAAGATGGACGACAGGCGACAAGCCCATCTGGACACAACAGGCCGAGTACCCCTTCGACTCAACCATCAAGAAGATGTCGGTGATCTTCCGCCGGGACGACACCGACGTGATCTTCACCAAGGGTGCCGTGGAGCGTGTCCTCGAAGCATGCACATCCATCGTCTGGACCACAGGCGCCTCCGAACCAGTGCCCCTGACCGAGGACATCCGCGGCACCATCCTCCAGAACATGGAAGCACTGGCGAGCGAAGGACTGCGCGTGCTTGCTCTCGCCCACCGCACCAGCTCTTCCCCCTTCACCGACGTCCCACCCCGGGACACCGTCGAACAGGACCTCACCTTTGCCGGGCTCATCGGGCTCTACGACCCCCCTCGCCCGGAGACCGCAGGTGCCATCGAAGAATGCCACCGCGCTGGCATCTCCGTGCACATGGTGACGGGCGACCACCCAGGCACGGCACGAGCCATCGCCGCCCAGGTCGGCATCATCCCCGCCAACGCACAGCTCCTCTCGCGCGACGTGGCCGACAACCTCGTCATGACCGCCAGTCAATTCGACGCACTCAGCGAGTCCGAGATCGACGCCCTGCCCACCCTCCCCGCCGTGATCGCGCGCTGCGCCCCGCACACCAAGGTACGGATGATCGAAGCGCTGCACCGACGCGGCCGGTACGCCGCGATGACAGGGGATGGAGTGAACGACTCCCCGTCACTGAAGCGGGCAGACGTGGGGATTGCAATGGGCCAATCAGGCAGCGACGTGGCGAAGGATGCATCCGAGCTAGTCCTAACGGACGACAACTTTGCAAGCATTATCAACGGCATCGAAGAGGGCCGTCGCATCTTCGACAATATCCAGAAATTCGTGCTGCATCTACTCGCAGAGAACGTCGGGCTAGCGCTCACGCTACTGATCGGGCTAGTTTTCAAAGACGAGAACGGCCAGAGTGTGTTCCCTATTGCACCGGTGGAGATCCTTTGGATCATCATGATCACATCCGGATTACCTGATATCGGACTGGGGATGGAGATGGCAGCGAGTGATGTGATGGATAGACCACCGCAGAGTGTAAGCACCCCCCAAGCCCCTTTTTAAATATTGTCATGTAAACTAACGACTGATATAGAAAAACGGCATCTTCACCCCCGAAATCATCCTCGACACAATCGTCTACGGCATCTGGATGGCAGCCCTCTGCCTCAGCGCCTTCACCCTGGTCCTCTTCGCCTGGGGCGACGGCAACCTCGCCACCGAATGCAACAGCAGCTACTCGACAGCCTGCGACACGGTATTCCGCGCTCGCGCTACCACCTTCGTCTGCATGACGTGGTTCGCCCTCCTCCTGGCATGGGAAATGATGCATATGCGGCGGAGTCTCTTCAACATGCACGACAACACCACCTCTTCCTCAACCTCCTCTTCTAAGCCCCGAAACAAATATACAGGCTGGCTCTCCGACATCTACCGCAACAAGTACCTCTTCTGGGGCATTGTGATTGGTTTCGTGCTCACGTTCCCGGTGCTGTATATCCCTGTGATTAATGATGTGGTGTTTAAGCATATTGGGATTGGGTGGGAGTGGGGAGTGGTGTTTGTGGAGGCGGGATTGTTTTTGGGGGGTGTGGAAGGGTGGAAGTGGGCTAAGAGGGTCGTTGTGAGGAGGTATTTGTGGAAGAAGGGGGATGATGGGAGGGGAGCTATTAATGGGCTTGGTGGTGGTGGTGGGAGAAGTGCTGGAGATGAGGAGAAGATGGCTGGCGGGTTTAGTCGGTTTACGACGTTGAGTCGTGAGGACGGGGTCTTGGGGTTGAAGAAGATTTAATCATGTTATTGATTTTATTGGTTATTGTTATAGACTTTGTTTGATGTGATAGATTTTAGACGTGAATTGATTGATTGATCACAAGTTTATGTTGGACCTTATTCTGTATTGGTTATTTAAGAACTGCGGTATGCTACGAGATGGTTTCGTATCTTTGGAATGGAAGCTACAAGATCATTCATTCATATATCGTAGTCGGCTCTAACCTAATGTCCCAGGTTCGGGGGAGCAGCAGTGGCCGGTCCCTCTGGAGTAACATATGCCTATTCCAGATAGTTAGCATTGAAGAGACAAACCCTTACAGTCAAGCATACCTTGGTCATTCCACCATCAACCACAAAGTCACTACCATTGACGAAACTGCTCTCGTCACTAGCCAAAAACACCACGGCATGAGCCTGCTCAATAGCCTCTCCGAACCGACCAGTAGGGAAGTGCACCTCACGCCGGAAGCGCTTGGGCTTATCGTCACCCAGCCAGTCTTGCAGGAGGGGAGTGCTATAATCATGTCAGCTATCATACCCACCAAGAAACAGAACACATTGACGAAAGAAAAAGGAAGAACCAACTTCAACGGCGCCGGACACAGCGCATTGAACCGGAATCCCTCCCTCGCATGCACAATAGCCAATTCGCGCGTCAACGCCAACACCGCACCCTTACTAGCCGTGTACGCCAACTGAGGCGTGGCACTTCCCACCAAGGCGACCACACTTGCCGTGTTAATGATGCTGCCCTTGGTCTTCTTGTGACGACGCAGACTCAGCACGGCATGCTTGCACCCAAACCACACACCCTTGACGTTGATGTTCTGCGTCATATCCCATATCTTCTCTGGGGTATCGACGGCGTCTGCATCGTCTGCGTGCATGATGCCCGCGTTGTTGAAGATGACGTCCGTGCCACCCCAGCTGTCCTGGGACTCGACCATGGCTTGTACGTCGGATTCCTTGGAGACATCGCACTTGATGGTTCCAACGCGGGGAGCGGTGGGAACGACTTCCTTGACTTTGGCGACGGCTTTCTCGAGGGCAGGAGCCGAGATGTCGGCCATTAGGACGTTGGCCCCTTCGCGGGCGAAGAGGATGCTTGTTTCGAGGCCGATGCCGCTGGAATTGGTTAGCGGGGCGTTGAGGGGGAATTGAGAGCTGGGAAGGGTATAGCTTACCCTGCTGCACCAGTGATGATGGCATTCTTGCCTTGGAGACGACCTCTGGGAGCGGATGCCATAATCCTGGGGTTATGTTAGCTATGCTTGTGGATAGTGGGGATGGTGCGGGGTAGAGTAGATGGTAGTGTGGGTAACAGTGTGGGATTGGCATACCTTGAGTGACTTCTGATGTGTATATAGAGTATAGTCAATCCAAGAGAGACAATTGAGGTAGTACTAGGGAGAACTTGAGAACCAGTATGAGATGAGCAGAGAAATAGAAGTAGAAGTAGTAGTCTAAGCAGGGATGAGAAGCAGCAGGAATGCGGGACAGTGGAGCCCGCTTATCTAATGGCGATCCCGATAAGGCAGGCAGCTGTCAGGCACGCAGGCCACCATGCACGCCAGCATCAGCTCGTGTGCCGGTTTGATATGGGCTGAATGTGCATCAATTACCATGAAAAAGACTGTATCTGTTGCAATTGGACAAGACAGATGATAAGGATGGAAAGAATCCCAATCACTGTGGCTTCACTGTCAGCATGGCGGGCCCCGTGACGCTTCCCCAGCTGATAAGGAGCAGCGGTGCGGTGGCTGACGTCCTTGCGTCCCGCTCGCCTCTCCTCACCGTCACTCCCTCCCCTCATCTCCCCAATTCAAATCCAACTGCTGGCCAGTTCTCCACGAGCAGTACTATCGTCAATCTGCTCGTGTTATTAACCAATTCAATTACCATCATGTCCTCTGCCACCCCACCTTACGAAGTCACCCTTGAGAACGTTGCTCACGTCCTCCAGAATGACACCCGAGTCAAGCTGGCCGGGGTCGACGTCGACGGCATGCTCCGTGGCAAGCTCGTCTCCAAGAAGAAGTTCCTCTCCATCGTAGCGGATGGATTTGGCTTCTGCTCCGTCATCTTTGGTTGGGACATGCATGACCGCACATACTTCAAAGAATTGGCCATCAGTAACAAGGAGAATGGGTACCGCGATCTTGTGGCCGTTCCAGATCTGAGTAGTTTCCGCCGCATTCCCTGGGAGAATAATGTGCCATTCTTCCTGGTCAGCTTCTTGGATCCCGATACGAAGGAGCCGGTCTGTGCTTGTCCGCGGGGGCTATTGAAGTCCGCCCTGGGGAAGGCGGAGGCTGCGGGGTATCGTGCCATGGCGGGGGGTAAGTGCTTCGTCTGATTGCTTTCGATTGCCGCTGACATGGTTTTCCAGCGGAATATGAATTCTATCAGTTCCGCGTGCCAGAAACACACTCGAATCCCGAGCGCAATGCGTCAGCCACGGCCACCTTCCTCAAGGAGAACCCCGTCGAGTCCCTCCCCTCGCTGACGGAGGGCATGTTCGGATACAGTCTGACTCGTCCGATCCACAACCAAGACTACTATTATGGGGTGTTTGACGCATGCGAGCAGTTCAACTGTGAAATCGAGGGTTGGCATACAGAGAGTGGTCCCGGCGTTTATGAGGCAGTAAGGTTGCATTGGGTGACGTTATAGATCCCTGTTGACAGGCAGCAGGCACTACAGTTCGGAGAAGCCAAAGAGATGGCCGACAAAGCTGGGCTTTTCAAGTGAGTGCCTTCGCGCTACAGAAGATCACAAACTGACCGTGCCAGATATGTCGTGAAGTCGATCGGGACCAAGCACGGCATCACGCCAACCTTTATGGCCAAGCCACGCGAGGGATTACCCGGGAATAGCGGACATATGCACATCTCACTGGTCTCGAGCGATGGGAAGAATGCATTCATCCGCGACACGCCCGACCCGAACCCGCCCTATCCCGATGTGGCTTATCTCTCTGACCTAGGGCGACATTTCCTTGCCGGGGTCCTTACTGGTCTGCCCGATATCATGCCCATGTTCGCGCCCACGGTGAACTCTTACAAGCGGCTGGTGGAGAACTTCTGGGCGCCCGTTACGGTATCCTGGGGACTGGAGCATCGTGCGGCCTCCATCCGGCTTATCACACCACCGACCGCGAGCGCAAAGGCAACCCGGCTGGAGGTGCGTGTGCCCGGCGCTGATGCAAACCCGCATTTTGTTCTAGCAGCAGTTGTCGCGTTGGGCTGGCGGGGTGTGGAGAAGAAGTTGGAGATTCCGGTTCCGCCCCTCTCCAAAGGGGAGGACATGGGCGGGGCAAGCGATAAGGGGGTCCGATTAGCCAAGTCGCTGCGGGAAGCCACAACAGCATTCATGCGCAAAGACAGTGTCGCACGGGAGGTCTTTGGCGATGCGTTTGTGGAACATTTTGGGGGCACGCGGGAGCATGAAGTGCGCTTGTGGGAGGAGGCGGTCACGGATTGGTGAGTGGGCTGGCAGTGGCTGAAGGGGCGTGATATGACGATAATACTGACTTCATTCGCAGGGAGGTCCGGCGGTATATTGAGACGGTGTAACCGGATGGACGGAGCTGCGTGTATAGGCCAGCAGCTGGGCAGCATTAGACGGTCTGTGTTACGTTCTTTATTTTTGCCTTCCCTGTTTTGCCCCGTCTGGTTCCAGATCGGACGGTACAGATTGGCTGCAGACGAGCCCGTGGCAACCCGAGCTGGAGCTGGGGTCGGGAGAGCAGCGGAAGTTAGACTTGACGTTGAGGCGTAGCGATCACATGCGTTCACATGTGGAAGAGATGACTGGATGTACTTTTGATTCCTGTTTCATAGTAGAAGGATGGCATGTGCGTAGCGATTAGATTCAGCATACACAGAGCATTGACATTTTCATCATGTTCGAGTGTTTGTGTGGAAAATGGCAGCAACCATGAGAGAGAGAATACAGTCACTGCAGCAGTGATTCGGCTCCACACCATCACAAAATGCACCGTATCATCACTCGCGACAAGTCGGTCAAGAGTATAGGCGATGGCCGGACCGCAGGAAGCTTGCCAGGACGGACGGAGGAGAGGACAAGACCATAGCAGCCAGGATGGCGGCGAACCGCGGTTGGGAGGAAGGCTCTCGGGCCTGCGGGGAGTTTAGGAGCTTATCAACATCCTCGGTTGACTGACTGATTTGCTTGACAGTGACTGACTACTGAGTGGAAGATACTGCAGCTGGGCAGCTGCATCAGAGCCAACAACTACCGACCCACGTCGGGAATCATCTCGAGACCTTCCAGGATAGTTAATATAGGGGCCACTCTTGACAGACTACTCGAATGTATCGAGTAAGAAGTAATCGGCCTGAACGATAAGCCGCGATTCGGAATCGGTAGCCGGCGTGCCCCGCCCGTTATCGGCCGAGTTAAGCTGCGTTGCCCGCGGAAAAGTCACGTGGAGGAGCATAGCTTCTGGAGCAGCCCTCATTTTGGGTTCAATCCAGCTTATCGGGACTCCCCATGGACCGCGGTTAGTGAATGCCTCTCTGACGTAGTCGCTGTGTAGACATATATACTGTTGCTTCCCTCCACATTTTGGAGCTCATAGTAGTGTCTGTTGTTCTTGAAGTTTTTCTTCGTTACTCATCTTATCCCCAGTACTTCTATCCTGCCGGTCCGGATAGTATATACCTCCCTCATATACTTCACGATAAGATAAAGAATCCCCATCAATCCTCCACCATGGTGCAGGTCGACACCCAACTCAAAGACGTCGTCATCCTCGGCAACGTGAGCTCGGAAGCTCGCAAGATTCTCACCAAGGACGCTTGTGCCTTCCTCGCTATCCTCCACCGCACCTTCAACCCTACTCGCAAGGCCCTTCTCCAGCGCCGTATCGACCGCCAGGCCGAGATTGACAAGGGTCACCTCCCCGACTTCCTGCCCGAGACCAAGCACATTCGTGAGAACGATGCCTGGAAGGGTGCTCCCCCGGCCCCGGGTCTGGTCGACCGTCGTGTGGAAATCACCGGTCCCACAGATCGCAAGATGGTGGTCAACGCGTTGAACTCGGATGTGTGGACATATATGGCTGATTTCGAGGGTGAGTCCCTTATCACTTCCCCAGATTCCCCAGATTCTTCCTAGGAGTAGCATCTAACAACAGACGAAGACTCCAGTGCCCCCACCTGGGAAAACATGATCAACGGCCAAGTTAACCTCTACGACGCCATCCGCCGCCAGGTCGACTTCACCCAAGGCGGCAAGGAATACAAGCTGCGGACGGACCGCGTGCTCCCCACCCTCATTGCTCGCGCTCGTGGCTGGCACCTCGACGAGAAGCACTTCACTGTCGACGGCACCCCCATCTCCGGCAGTCTGTTCGACTTCGGTCTGTACTTCTTCCACAATGCCAAGGAGCTCGTTGCCCGCGGCTTCGGCCCCTACTTCTACCTCCCCAAGATGGAGTCGCATCTCGAGGCGCGTCTGTGGAACGACGTCTTCAACCTGGCTCAGGACTACATTGGCATGCCGAGGGGCACAATCCGTGGTACCGTGCTGATCGAGACCATCTCGGCGGCGTTTGAGATGGACGAGATCATCTATGAGTTGCGCGAACACAGCTCCGGATTGAACTGTGGTCGCTGGGACTACATCTTCTCGTTCATCAAGAAGTTCCGCAAGCACCCCAACTTTGTGTTGCCGGATCGTTCGGATGTGACTATGACGGTGCCGTTTATGGATGCGTATGTGAAGTTGTTGATTAAGACGTGTCATCGTAGAGGAGTGCATGCCATGGTAGGTCCCTATCCCAATCTGGTAAAGTATGAAGACGATGCTAATAAGCAATACAGGGAGGCATGGCTGCTCAAATCCCCATCAAGAACGACCCCGCCGCCAACGACAAGGCCATGGAGAGCGTGCGCGCCGACAAGCTGCGTGAAGTGCGCGCCGGACACGACGGCACCTGGGTTGCGCACCCTGCGCTGGCCTCCATCGCCTCGGAGATCTTCAACACCCACATGCCCACCCCCAACCAGCTGTTCGTGCGTCGCGAGGACGTCCACATCACCGCCAATGATCTCCTGAACACCAACGTCCCGGGTAAGATTACCGAGGATGGCATCCGCAAGAACCTGAACATTGGTCTGTCCTACATGGAGGGATGGCTCCGCGGTGTGGGCTGCATCCCTATCAACTTCCTAATGGTACGTCCTCAATCCATATCTCAATTATAAAGGATATCAAATACTAATAAAACTATAGGAGGACGCCGCCACCGCCGAAGTCTCCCGCAGCCAGCTCTGGCAATGGACGCACCACGGCATCACGACCTCCGACGGCAAGAAGGTCGACAAGGCATACGCCCTGCGTCTTCTGCAAGAACAGGCGGACAGTCTCGCGGCCAAGGGTCCCCAGGGTAACAAGTTCCAGCTCGCGGCGCGGTATTTCGCTGGCCAGGTAACGGGCGAGGACTATGCCGATTTCCTGACGAGTCTGTTGTATAATGAAATTTCGACGGCGGGCAAGGCCGAGCCGGCTGCTAAGCTGTGAGCTGAGTAGCTTGCATGTTGATTGATTTTTAAATACTTCTTTTATTGCCGTCTTGTGGACATCATGGTGTTACGATATTCTTATGGCATGGGTTTTGTTTGTTTATATTCATTAGGATGAATGGGTTTGTGGGTTTGATAGGCTGGACTTATTATTATTATTATTATCATCATTGTTGTTGCGATTGTCATCAGCAGTACCCATATTGAATAAATGCATTTTCATTAAAACTATTTTCGGGACCCCTAGGTTGAGTAAGAATGCTACTGTTGTCTGGGACATTGTATAGATTAATTTACGTAGCAAACGCAACGACTGTTACTCCTGGGTCTGTATGCCTTAAAATCACTAAACCTGACTACTTGACAGTTTGTTTATCCGTGTAAAATACTGGCAGTAGCAGATTCCGGGGATTAAGAAACATGATTAACCGATGACATCTCCAGACAGCAGCGACCAACAAACAGCTTCAGCTTGAAACTCAATATCGAAAATATCTAAGAATCCGGGAGTTCCCATATCTCACTATTCAAATAATCGCTCATGTCGATCTTCTCGTCGAGCATATTGATCACGTTTTCCCGATCGACGCGCTGCCAGAGGCACCAATACTCATTCAGCCGGTGGGCCATATCATAACCACAGGCATTCAGGATATGAGCGAGACGGTAGTGGCAGTCGAGTAGTTCCTTGCTGGGCAATTCTAGTTCTTCGTCTTCTTCTGTCCCAGTCCTAGGCGCTGGCTTGAATTCGATTTCATCGGGTAGGAATTCCTGTACTAGATGTGGACATGTAGGGAATAGCACAGTTTTGTAGACGTTTGGGCGGTCCTATTCAGTTCTATTGTTAGATATGCTGATCCTCAGAGATGGATGGATATATGATGGATGATGAGTGTCGACTCACAGTTGCCTTGAGAGTAAAGCCGAATAAGCTGAGTGCTTGGCTCGCATGACATTGCATCGAGAGACTGTTGGATAGGCTATTGACCAGGGCATTGATGGAACCGGCCTTGATTCTAGCCTCGTGGACCGCGGGGAAGTAGCGACAGAGGGCATCCCAGAGAGTAGTCATCTAATATACTTAGTATCAGCATCATAGGCAGACATCAATAGACGCAGGGATCTCTCACTGCAGACTCGTTCCAGTGGGAAATAGAATACGGCATAATGTGCGCTATCTGTAACTGGACATTTGCAAAGCCTGCCGGTCTAAATCTCTCGAAATACGTTGCTGTATCCATAGCTCCTGTGATGACGCAGCAGTAATTATCACGCTTCAGACAGTAATCCTGCATGTCTTGGTCGCGAGTCTCCGGAGGACTAATATCCTCCTCGGGGATTCTGACATCGCTTGTTTCTGACTCGAGCAGGGCTTTTCTCGGTTAGTGTTGGTGCTATCTGTTGTATAGTATCAAGGTGAGCACCTACCTGGCCAGGCTAAGATAGTGAAAATATTGAAGAAGATTCCATGAAGCTTATCATCAGTAGTTGCATCTAGAATATCACTGACGAGTGCCTCTTTTCCGCCCTCTGGCAGCCATTCCAGAGATTCATCCAGTGCGACTTTCAGCTTCTCCTCAAGAAGTCGTCCCTGGTTGGAGTAGTTGGAGATGCGCTCTTTGGCTTTTTCCATATCTGGGGACATTTTGGAGATATCCTGCTGCTGTGGGGGAGGATTGAGGGGATTTGAAAACGTAAGGCCTCTGAGGGGGAGGTGATGATTATTGTCTTTCTTGGAATGAGCCATGGTAGTTGATTATGTTGTTGTTGAAGCAGAGGTTGTGAGACGTAAGTATGATGTGAGTCTTCTAGGCAGTCGCGGAGTAAGCCAACTTTACCGTCACACAAGGAAGGAATATGGAATTGTCTTGCCTCGTAGTCCCTGAACATTCCCATCACTGAGAAGCTTGCTGATTTCGATGCTAAAGTAGTCGAGAAGCTCGTGCATATCCATGCTACGGGAGTATTCTATTGTTCATAAGCTCAAGCATCCACAGTTACACAACGTTCATGATTCAACGATGAAAATGCAGATATCCACAACATACTATGCTTCTTCGAGGAGCTTCAAGTCGAGTGACTACTGGCAACTCACCAGCTGTGGCATGCCTGAATCTCTCGGCAATCACCGAGCATGAAGTGATCATGGAGAGTCACTCGTGGCTTTCGATGAATTCAGTATATATTTTCCTCACTTCACTTACCACCCATGAACTACCTGTAGCCTTTAAAAGACAGGAAGATCGTGAGAAGACACGCTCTACTATGGCACATGTGTGCTACAGTACTCAATCACATCACTCTTCTGACTTAGCTCGATCAATCTACAACTCAGCAGTACGGAAGATGGCTTGCACCAACTGTAAACGTCGCAAGGTATGGACATACCACTCCCAGACCTGTGCGTGCTCGTTCATTGAACTGACCATAATCTACAGAGAAAGTGTACTGGAGAGCCCAGTGGATGTGCCTACTGCCTAATGCATGGCTTTAATTGCATGTACCCTCCAGCAAGACCGCCTAGCCAACGACGGAAGTCTGCCGCGAAGAAGAGCAGCAGCAATGCTTTGCTGACCCAGAACTCAGCCTATCTTATCACCAGCGCTCCTGCATTTCCATGCTTTCCACCTCCAACCCTCGAAAAACCCATAACCCACAAAAGAAAGCCTTCAGGGCCTCTGAAAGATGATTTCCTAAGGGAACTACAGAGAGAGTCCGGGTACGAACCACCGGAAGATTCCACAGAGGCTGAAGATCTACCATCTGTACCGTGGGTTCCCGAAGAAAGTGCTACGGAATCCCCATCTCAACCTCACCATTCCTTCTATCCAGGGGCCTACGGTGAGCGCCAATCTGGGTATCTGGATTCCAGCGGACCAGTTGTCGATGCAGACATGGATCACTTGTACCGCAATCCTTTCAAACGTCCTCCTGACTATGTCAACAAAGTCAATGACTCATGCGAGGAATTGAAAGAGCCCGCAGACGTGGAACCTCCCCATGTGACAGAACCCCTGGGAGAGGAGGTCCGCGCAGCGATTAAGGACATCGCCAGCTGCGCAGGGTTTGTGTACAGTATCGAGATTTACGCCAGCAGGGAGGAGACAGATGTGGGCCGCATCGTGAAAGCGACGGGATACTCTCTGGGTCAGATACGTCAATATCTGGAGATGGCGGAGAGAATCCGCGGCCTTTGCTTTTTGATGTTGAATTACACGGCCCTCGCCGATACTGTGACCTTCTTTGAGCGCGCTGTGGCATTGATGCCTCTGTTTTCCTCTGACACGAACAAGGTATCGGCTCATGGCAAGTCGGCATTGAGAGAAGAGAACCAAACAGATACAAACGAGCTGGCAGACAATCTGCGGGAACAGTTAAAGCAATGTGTCCAGCTGGTGGACATCCTGAGGACTCGGCTCAACCACCCAACTGATCCTCTTGATCCTCATCGTCAACTGACCTCTACCCTCCATATCAGACTGCACCTGCTAATGAGGAGGTGTCGGATATAGGGGTTGGGAAAATCTGATTAGCTTTACAGATTAGGCGTTGTTCAAGAGGAGTTGGGTAGATATCCGGCCTATGGCTAGATGGGGACAGAATCTGGCTAGGGTTCGACCGTGGTTTCCTAAAAATAGATACTAAAAATAACATATTGCTTTCACACTAATCCTTTCCATCTTACTGCGTGATTTATTATGTCTCATACTAGTTGATACTTGATATCATTCCTATGAACGAAACATCCTATAGAGCATAAACAGAATGAATGCATGCATTATCATTACCAACCACATACCTTCCTCAAACATCAACAAACTTATACAAACTAACCCTACCTATACCCCCTATCCAAAAGAGAACCAACCCCCCGAAGAAAGATTAAATATACTCCCAAGCCCCCACACTCGCATTCCTCCCCCACGCCCTCGCCCCAAACCCCAGACACTCATCCACATTCCCCCCGGGCACCGTCGCATTTTTCCAATTCACAAACACAATCCACCTCCCCCCACCAGCCCCAGGCGTCGCCGACGGACTCACCGACGGACTAACATAGGACGAAGAAGGCGAAGCAGAATGCTTACTAGGCGTCGGCGTCGGCGTAGAGCCCGGCTTCGGCGTACTCGAATGCCCAACACTACTGCTATTACTAGCTCCAGGACGCACCGGACACGCGATAAACCCTCCCGGAGAGCCCGTGTAATTCCAGCTTCCGTAGGGTGTACCTGGTGTGTAGCTGAAGGGCCCGGTGGAGGAGCCAGGGGGCATGTAGGAGGAGTGGGGGGATGTGAAGGATAGAGCACCACTGGGAAGGATGAAGATTTGTTGGCCGCCGGGGACGGAGACTGCCTATATTTTTGGGGGGGTTGTTAGTGGGTGGGTGTATGGGGATAAGGGTGTATAGGGAAGGGGAATGTACTAGGCCATTTCCTCCGACGATAATGGTTTCGTTGCCTGGGGGACAGTCGCCTTCGGAGGCTACTCCTGGTGGACAGTAGGAGGAGGTGCGGCCGCCGAGGTAGAAGCGGCCGGAGAAGATGGTCAAGGGGAGGTTGTTGATGGGGGAGTTGGAGCGGGAGGCGGTCACGGTGAAGGAGGAGGTGGATTCTGAGGATGATTCTTGGGTGTAGGATTGGGTGGGGAGGAGGGAGAGAGTGGTTAGGAGGAGGGCTAGGAGGTTCATTCTTCTGCTTCTGCTTCTTCTGTCGGTGGGGTGTTTTTGAGGGTAGGATGGATGAGTGGGTAGTGTAGGAGTGATGGGATGAGGTATGATATAGAGCCAGGTTGCAATAGCATACTTATACTGTATGATGTACTAGGTCTTGATGTGATCTCTGTGAAGTCATCCGGGGGAGTATTCCACTGTATTGAAGTTGGGTAGGGTTGGATCGGAAGGCATTCCCGCAGCGGGGGATGTACATACTGCTGTAAGATGGACATGAGCTCATGGTTATGTTGGCTTGTGGGAATGGCTGGACGGTGGGATCAAATCTACATTCATGTGATTCTGGTTGATTAGTAGAGTCTTACATTCAGTAGTCGTTGTGTAGCAAAAGGTAACCCTAATATATGTATCATGGATATCGAGTGTGAGGCTATCACATCAAAGTCTACGGGTTATCATTGTTCATCTTTTTTACAGAAGCCTATGCACCTCGAAGCTATCTGTCTTTTTAATAGGAGTCTTTGACCTTGTCTATCGCTCCTTAGGCCACTTCAAACACATAATAAAATCAATTCTCAACTACTGGCAGTCTGATAAACCAAACGTCACAACATGATCTAAGCAGAATGACCCTGTCTCAACACCCAATCCTCCTATCTCATCCTAGAGTATCTCAAGTCAGCCATACAATGACAACAAAACCTGCGAGAAAAACCGTCCGAACTCACCTTGCAATATACCGGGAGCCACATATCTAGAAATCCCGGTTCGACGGACAATCACCACGCATATGGCCGACTCCATCACCTATCAAGAAACTCACAGTTAGCCACATCCACATTTCCTTCCATCAACCAGCTCACAAGAAAAAGCCGACAACATGTCTCCAACAATCAGACACTGTATGATCTGCCTAGAATTATCAGTCTGTGTCAGCCCTGGCAGTCTCCCACATTATCTGTCCGCTCTAGATTGTACGAACATAGCCCACAGCGTCTATCACTACCACCCTCACAGTGCCGAAGAGATCCGCAGTTACGACACCTGCCTTCCTCCTGCCGGCGATCAAAAGCCTGTTCCAAGGCTCCGAGAGTCTGGCAGAGGTCTCCCCAAGATTGGGTGTTGGTTTCCCTCGTCTTCTGGATCCTATACGTGCTGCCAGATCTGTGGCCCCTTCTCGGTCTGTTCACTCGGGACGACAAAGGGGACTGAAGCTGCTGTAAATCGGTAGAGTCGTTTACATCCACACCGCCGACCTCGGGTCTTCTAGTTTTTCACACGTCCGTTTAGCCCCAATTCATCTCAGCGTATACTTCTCTCCGAGGGTAACCAAGCACAACAACAACAACAACAACAACAACAACAACAACAACAACAACAAGAAGAAGAAGAAGAAGAAGAAGAAGAAGTCAAATGAGAATGAATGAAGGTGGATAAGAAATAGTCCCCAACCCACATCATCAATCTGGAAGCCATTTCCATCAGGCCAATTTTAATCAAATCATCTATAATCTTATGCTGCAATCCTCTCAATTCTCGACCACGGAGATAGACCATTGGTCCTAAGAGGAGCCGCCGCCGACGAATCTGACCATCACCATCACCTTCACCATAACGATAGACCTCCTTGATTTGCTGCACCCTGCCATACGACATTCGAACTCTCTCCTTAAACACATTGAACAGCTGGGATTCAGCACTCCCGTCATAACAACCCCCATCCTCGCTTTCGAGCCTATCCAGCATCTTATTCAACCAACAAATAAAGATTTCCATCGTGCTCTCATCTTGAAGCAGATCTTTGATCGTGGTGCGGTTCTGCCTTCCTTCTCGGAGGAGGTGAGTCACGAGGGGAAGTATAAAGCTTAGGACTAGTGAGAAGATGTCGATGGCCATGATGAGACCAGATCTGTACCAACAGCAACGATACCGGAGTGATAGATCGAGATAAATATGTGCAAAGAGCGAGAGAAAAAAGGAAACTGAGCCAACTAGACAAACAATCAAGTATGAGAGAGAGAGAAAGATGGAAAGAACTGTTGAAGAGAAGAGAAAAGGACCATCAACAATGAACATTTTATAGAGGAATTATCTATATACTCTATACCTAGGATCTTGGCCCTCCCATTCTTTGTGGGTCGGCGGATGCAAAGTGACAGGGGGAAAAGGACCAATCATTTCATGATAGATGCATACAGTTACAATACAGTTGCATACAATTGCATACAGTTGCATACAGTTGCATACAGTTGCATACAGTTGCATACAGTTGCATACAGTTGCATACAGTTGCATACAGTTGTATACAGTTGTATACAGTTGCATACAGTTGTATACAGTTGTATACAGTTGCATACAGTTGCGTATAATTGCGTACAGTTGCGTATATATGTGTACAGGTGCGTACCAGATGCATACAGTTATATATAGGTACATACAAGTATATATAGTTATGTATAGTTATATACAGGTGCGTACAGGTGCATATAAGTACATACAGGTGCGTATAGATGCGTACAGTTATATATAGTTACATACAGTTGCGTAAGTTGCGTACAGTTACGTATAGATGTGTACAGGTGCGTACAGATGCATACAGTTATATACAGTTACGTACAGTTGCGTACAGTTGCGTATAGTTACGTATAGTTGCGTACAGTTATGTACAGTTGCGTGCAAATGTTAGCACAGAACACGCTGTGTGTAAGGCTGTGGGCGGCGGGCAGTGGGTACTCTCAGTATAATGATACTGTGTTGCACTGCCGCAGTCAGTGACTCGAGGTTTACTTCGTATGGTTATAGTACTTTTTAGTATCTAAGCACTTTTGCATGTCATGTTGAGGTTATGGTGTTTGGTTATGGTTTTTGCGTGGCAGCTCAGCTTACAGGATGGTCCAGCATGGGCAGGAGAAACGACATAGCAGTAACGGCGACAGGCTTCAGTAAGACTACAGGTACATCTAGAACTGTGAGTTTACTTATAAACATCATTGATAGCAATTCTATATATACATGCAAATATAAGTCTAATAGTATCCCCGCAACGGGAGATCTCTCGAACTTTGCCCTACCCAGATTTCAAACTCCCCATCCGGCATCACCCAATTCTGCTGCCGCACACTCCAATAACTGAGATCCTTCCGGCTCAAACTCATCGACACCGTCTGCGCTTCCCCGGGCTCCAAGGCCACCTTGGTAAAGTTCCGCAGCACACGCACCGGAAAGTCAATCTTCTCCGGCACCCGCTCGATCTTCGTCTTGCTGGAGCTCCGCTCGTGCACCTCCACCCAGTCGCCCTCCTCGGTCACCTCATCCGGGAAGGAGACATACATCTGCACCACCGTCTGACCTGACCGGGGCCCCGTGTTTCGGACTTGCACTTCCACGTTCGCCATCTCCTCGTACAGCGACGGGTTGCCGCCCAAGCCCCCGCCCGCTTCGGACGGCGACCGCGGCTTGTCGTAGCCGATCGGGTAATGCGTGTAGTTTGCGGGAATAATACCGTCCAGAGACGGCAGATAGGGGTAGATATATTTGCTAACGACGTTGAATCCCGGTGGGAAGAAGAATGATTCGTTGCGCGGCGGCTCAAGATCATACTCTGGGGGAGAGACTGTGGCTGGAGGCCGCGACGCGGGCAGCCGCGACTTCGACTGCAAGGCGCTCACCTGCAGTTCGGTCAACTTGAACGTAGCATAAGACAGGCCATAGCCAAACTCGAACCGCGGCGTGATATTGTGACGGTCGAAATAGCGGTGGTCGATGTACAGCCCATCCTTAAAGTCCACCTGGGGAACGGGCGCATTGGGCTCGTACAGCACTTGCGCACCCGGCCCGTAGTCGGCCAGGCTCTTGCCCACCGTGTACGGCAGCCGGCCGCTGGCATCAACTTCTCCGAAGAGGACATCCACCAGCGCGTTGCCACTCTCCTGTCCGGGCAGATGCGCAAACAGGACGGCGGCGACGCCCGGAAGATCAATCCACGACTCGACGACCACCGGCCCCACGGCGTGCACCACCACCACGGTCGGCCCACCACAGCTGTTGGCCACCGTCTTGATCAGCGAGTCGCCGCCTTTCTGCAAGAAGAGATTGTTGCGGTCGCCGTTAATCCCGCCCGAGGAGATGTAACCCTCACCGGAGTCGGCGTTCGCAAATACCAGACACAGGTCCCTGTCGGCAGCATCGGCGGGCATCACGGCATTCCGCATGTATGAGTGCATGTCGATCTCGGTTTGCCAGGCGGTGTTCAAAGCGTCGATCGGACTGATGAGGTAGGGAAACTCGACCGTTCCACTACCCCAGCCCATGGCCAGAGTACCCTGGTTGCAGCCCCGGTCTACGCAGGCGTTGGGTCCTCCGGCCGGTCCGGCGTCGTCGCCATATACGCCCACCCGGTAGGGACCACCGGATGGACTCACTGGCCGGCGGGACAAGGGCAGTGTGTTCCGGTCATTCTTCACCAACACAATGCCTTCTGCCGCCACCTTGCGGGCGATGATCGAGTGTGCATTCTCGCCTTCGGCCTGAGCATTGATGAACCGGTTTACGATGCCGAAGGCTTCATCATCGGGAGACCCTTGGTGCAACCATCCGACTTCATCGTTGGTCCACGAGGAGAAGGTGGGCCCGCCGTCACCCTCGGGAGCAGGCCGAGGCCACAAGTCCTGGCCAAGATGGTACCAGGAGGCCACGATGCGGGTCACCATGTCGTTCAGCCGGTCCATTGGGACAGATGTGTTAAGCACTGCGCGAGTCAACTCTGGGCCCCACAGGGACCTTCCGTCTGCCCAGTGGAGACCATCACCCGGCATACTCATGTCCAACCCTGACAGAGCACTATTAATGCCTGACCGCTGAGCCAGCCAGTCCGACTGCACGAAGCCCTGAAAGCCTAGTTCGTCCTTCAGGATACCGTTCAGCAGCTTGCTATTCTCACACGCATGGCTGTTGTTCACCATCTGGTACGCACACATGATACTGGCGACATCAGCCCGGATACTCTTAGCAAACGGCCAGGCGAACACCTCATGCAAAGCGCGGTCGCCAATGTTTGACGACATGGCCGAGGCGATTCCCCATTCATGCGGCTGTCGGAAGTGTTCTTGCTCGTTCAAAATGTAATGCTTGGCCGTGGCCATGACGCCGTTGCTCTGGATGCCGCGAATGGTCTCCGCCGCGGCAACACCCTGCAGCACAGGGTCCGAGCCAAACGACTCCCAGTTGCGACCGCCCGCAGGCATCATACCGAGGGAGCCCATCGACGGGCCCAGCAGGACGTTGACGCCCTTGATCCGAGCCTCCTCTCCCAGAGCCACACCGCGCTGTCGGATCAGTTCTCGGTTCCAGGTCGCTCCTGTTGTAATACCGGCGGGGAAAGCAGAGATGAGGTCGGCATAACGCAGTCCGAGGGGACCGTCCTGTAAACACAACGAGGGGAACTTGACCAGATCGGCGGAGCCTAAGCCGTCAGCAACTATCACCCATAACCTTCAACCAGACATACCTGTATTCCCAACACAAAGCCCCATTTGCCATCCAACGCCGGTAGTGATGTTGATCTTCTCGATAAGGGTCATCTGTCTGACTAGCGCCTCCGCTTTCCTGTAATCCTCCGCCCATTCTTCGAGGGCGCCTCCCTTGGGGGTAGGGAACCAAGACTCCGCCGGCGTCATATCCTACAGCCATCAGCAATCACTCCACATAAACCTCGGGTATAGTAAAGAAACGAACCCGTTCAAATTTATCTTCCGACCAAGCCAGGTTTAAAAACGCCCAGACCATCATACCCAATGCGACGAAGATAACGACCAGCGTCCGCCACAGCCATCGAGAATAATAATATGCCCGCCATCCGGTGCGGGGGGTATGTCTCCGAAATGACGAGGTTCTCCGGTGATGCCCCTTCTTCTTCTTCACGGTATAGTCTTGATCATCGCTGTCATCCGTGAGCTCGTACTGTCTCGCCGCCGCCAGGAGCTCTTGTTCCGCCTCGGTAATGCTATCCAGGTATGCTTCGACATCGGTGGAGCGGCGGTTCGCGTAGGCGGCGGCCTGGTTGGATTTCTTGGAGTTGTCGACGCGGCGGAGCTTTATGCGGGAGTCGTCATCGAGGTCTGGATCGGAGAGGTCGGAGAGGGTGAAGGTTTCGGAGTAGCGGCGGTCATCGTGGACTTCTTCGGGGATGGACTCATGTAGGGGGGTATAGCGTTGCTGCTGGGAGGATTTCCTGCCGGAGGAAGAGTTGTCCCGAAAGGGAAGCGGCATGGTGCCTTACAGAGAAAGAAGCATTGGAATGAATACCAGAGGAAGTAAGGAGAGAAAGAAAAGAAAGAAGGGGCCCGACCAGGAGGAAGAAAGGGGAGATTGGGATGGCGAGAAAGTGGATGAGGATGTGCCAGACGTGGAGAAAGCTGGGCGCAAAGAGTAATGATACGAGCCATCATTTCAAGGCACCCGCCCCGCTGCCGGCCAATCACGACGTTGTCCATCAAATGGCTTACGACGTTGCGGGCCGATCATGCTCTGGACCGTACTTTTGAAGAGACCCTGAGTTGAACTCTATAGAGATAGATGTTGACCACCATATAGATACATCGGAGTGGTTACAAAATTATTAGTTTAATTACTGGGTGAGACTGGCCTCCGCCGCCTCCATATGTCGCGCCGTCTGCCCCCGGAAGGACCGGCGTCCCCGCAACACCCAATCAAGGGCAATCAGCACAGCAACCACCCCATATACTGCAGAGACATAGTTCATATCTAGTAGTCACTGATTAGTGGCTGTGCTATGACGAAGAATCATGGAGCTGTTGGTGAGGTGACTTACTGCCCGTAGTAACCGGATATACCGAGGGAAAAGAATATATAACCAGGCAGAACAAGGTCCATGCTAGGACAATAATATTACACACGAGACCAAGTTTCCCCAGCCAGAAAGGACCGTGCTTGAGATTACTTCGACCGCGCCACAGCAAGGAGACAATCGGCACAACGTACGAGGCATAGAGTAACACAATGCACGCAGTGACCATGCTGTTGAACGCAGTCGACGAACCAAGGTACAACAGCCCCAGAAGGCCCACTATGAAGCAGCTCACGCTATGCGCGTTAAGTGGTACATCCAGTGTGGGATGAATTTGGGACAGAAACGTCGACAAGGGTAGGCCCCGGTCTCGCGCAAAGGACCAGCACAGGCGAGATTGCCAGGTATGGCAGGCAATCTGGCATCCAAGACCCGTGATGAAAAGCAACGTCTCAAGCACAATGGCACCGGCTTTGTTCTGCAAGGCTTGGTAATACAGAGCGAGGATGGGCACTCCAGTCGGACTATTGAGGATCTCATCGAGGTTGTTCAGGCTGAAAAACATGGAGATGCAGTAGGTCCATGACGTGACAAAGCCAATCAATACGGTACAGAGGATCGCGATGGGAATGCTACGTTCCGGTTGCCCGACTTCCTCAGCCAAATGGGTGGCCGAGTCAAGACAAGCGAAGATCCAGTTGGGATTGATCAGACCAACGAGAAACGCAATCCCATCAGAGGGCCAGCCCGTCGAGTTGACAAAGTGAGCAAAGACAAATTCAGCCGATGCGTGTGTGGGAGCTGCCGCAGGGACGGTGATCAGGATGACAGCAAACGAAATGAGAGAGATGTATAGGGTCGTGGTGGCCACAGTAGGAAGCACTTTGCCGACACAATTGAACAGGTAGGCGAAGAAGTTGACCAACTGGTAAGCGACCACGGAATGCCATGGTTGAGGTGTACTATACTGTTAGAATTCGCTATCAATCTTCGAGAGAAACATACAAGTCCGGATGGGATAACTGCCACATGCCCACCCCAGCCGAGGCCAGACTTAACGCGACACTGGCGCAGGTGAAGATAGCACCCGCCCAAGCCAACCACCCCGTCAGATAGGATGCGAACGACGCATACTTCCTCGGTGCCAGCTCGCTGGCCCAAAAGTATTGGCCACCTGCGTTCGGCATGGCCGATGCCAATTCGGACAGGCTCACCCCAACGCAGGTCGAAATGAAAGCGATCCACGGGATGCCGTAGATAGTCAAGACAGTGCCTCCAGAGTTGATACCTGTGATCAAGGACGCGGAGATACCGAACCATGAGTTCGCCAGGGAGAAGGCGACCCCGAGGAGCGACAGCACGGAGAAGTTCCGTCGCATGTCCTGGGTATAGCCCATTTCCGCCAGTCTTCTCGCGTCATCGTCGAGGTGTGTATAATTGTCGCTGACCGGACTCGCTGGGGCCACACTGGTCTTGGGTCGTTCCATATCTTCGCAAGGGTGGGTTGAATTCCGGGGTAGAAAGTCATTTCGTCGTGTGCGGGGGAAGGTGTGGAAATAGTCTTGCGGGCAGCGAGGGGAACCAAAGCAGCGTAGTATGCGGGCGTTGCACCTGCATTGGCCACCCGCCGATCTTGTCTGATGATCGAGAAACACAACCAGTTGCAGGAGGGGGATAAGAATCTGTCGGCCAGCTCCGGAGACCCCGAGGGAGCCAAGGATGTGAGCGAGGCCATACCAGCACTGAGGGGATCCGATCCCCGCTTTCATTGGCAAGGTTGTCCCCGGCTTCAGGATGAGATCACCACTGCAGAGGAACAAAGCAGGAAGAAGGACGGACAGGCACGTGGATGCACCTGGTAACACAACATCGAGCTATTGATTTACTACTATCGCTAGTCAAGGCAGAATCTTCAGTCATGTGCACAAAGTTCATTCAGAGCAAGTCTACATCTATATACTCGTCAAGCCTCATTAATCAAGCAATAAACCAGCCGTCTATAAGGAACCAAAGCCAGAACATGTCTAAATCACACCGCTGCCGATGCAAGCAAAATCATCAAACTCAACAATGCACGTTTACTCCTCGTCATCGGTATCCGGGGGCTTGGGGGTGCCCTTGGGCGATTGAAGCCTGCGAGGGTCAGTAAGGGAAGGACTCAACACAAGATAGTGAAACATACCATTCAAGATGACGCAGGCGGCGGCGCGCCTCACGCTCCTTCAGCTGAGCACGGGTGAGCTTCTTCTTCTTCTTAGCCTTGAACTTCAGCTCGCCCTGCTCCTCCGCTCCCGAGTTGACGGCCGAGGCAGCCGCACTCGTGGCAGTCGAGTTGACTGCCGTGCTGCCGGGCTGAGGCGAGCTGGCAGCGCTGTCCTCGAACCGGTCGAGCGCGATAGCGGTGTTGGTGCGCGAGACGATGCGACCGTCGGCGACGTGCAGCTGCTCGGGGCAGAGAGCACCCACGAACTCCTCGTTGTGAGAGATCATGACGACACCACCCTTGAAATCACGGATGGCCACAGCCAATCCACCCAGGGAGTCACGGTCCAAGAAGTTAGTCGGCTCGTCCAGGACGAGCAAATGAGGGTTGTTCCACATAGCACCCGCCAACACAACCTTGACCTTCTGACCACCGGACAGACCGGAGATCTCGTTGTGGTTGGCAATCTCGGGGTCCATACCAATGTCCTCGAAGTGCTTCGAGATGACCTTGGGGTCGAGCACACGGAAACCGAGACCCTCGCGCGACGCCTCGTGGTCGTCGAACTCCTGGACCAGCTTGAAGAAGCCGAGGTTGAGCAGAGTCTCACGGGAGATCATGGTGTTGTGCTTGGGCAGAAGGCCAACCCATTTACTGCACAAATTAGCAATGAACAAGAATGTAAGAAGATGAGATAAAAACTTACACTTCATACTGGAAGGACTTCTTCCACTTCTGGCGACCCATGAGCGCCTCAATACGGCGAGGTCCACGGCCGTCGCCCAGGTCGACCGGCTTCTCCAGCTGAGCCTTGTCCTCCTCGGTGAGGATACGGGTCTGCTTCAGGTACACCTCGCGATCGTCACCGTTGGCGTAACGCCACTGCAGGTACTGACTGGGGGTCTTCTCCAGATGCATCTCAACGTGCTCCAGGGCGTGCTGCTTGATGTAACCGATACGCAGGTTGGGGTGCTTCTCGACCTTACCGGTCTGAGGGATGGTTTCACCCGTGAGCATCTTGATGAAGGTCGATTTACCCGCACCATTACCACCGATGATGGCGACACGGGACGACAGAGTCAGAGACAGGGACGCATCGGTCAGAGATGGCTTGCTGGCGCCGGGGTACGTGTAGGAGCAGTTGGTCATGCGGAGGATGGCACGGGTGTTGGACTTGATACCAGCCAGGATACCGGGGGGAGGGAACTTGAATTGAACGACGCTCGCCGACAGGGTGTAGTAGCTCTTGGCCTCGGGCTTGACCTTGACAAAACTGTCTAGTGTTAGTGTGATACATACACAAGACGACATAATGTACTTACTCAGCCAAGTTACCCTTGTAGCAAACCAGCTTCTTCTGTTCGTAGTGGTAGATATCCGTGCAGACTTCATCCAGGAAGCCCGAGTCGTGAGAGACGATCAGACTGGTAATATCGGTGTGCTTCTTCAGGTACTCCTGGAGCCACTTGACGTTGGCCACGTCCAAGTGGTTAGTCGGTTCGTCCAGCAGGAGGACGTCCGCCTTCTGGAGCATGGCACGTGCCAGAGCGAGCTTCATCTTCCATCCTCCGGACAACGAGCCCACACGCTGGTTCTGACGGCCCTCGGGACCGTCCGTGAAGCCGAATTCGAGCAACACGCTACGGATGTGCTCTTCGCCTTCCGCGGAGATCTTGGGATCCTTGGAGACGTACTCGAAGATGCTCAAATCGGCATCCTCACCCTGGTTGTGCTCGACAAAGCAGGTACGGACCTCGCTCTGCGGGGGGAAGCCCTCCAGCTTCTCGTTGGCAATACTGCGCATGAGCGTCGATTTACCAGCACCGTTGCGACCGCACAGACCGTAGCGGTGGCCCTTCAGCAGACGCAGGTTGGTGTGGGACAGCAGAAGCATACCACCGTAGGCCAGAGAGAAGTTGGCGTTGACGATTTCGACCTCATTGGGGTCGTCGGGGACGGGCTTGCCGAACTTGCGGTGGTCCTCTTCGATGAAGTGCTCCTGGACGGCGGTGGCGACCGCCTCGTGCTTATCCTCGTGCAGCAGACCGCGCAGGTAGGGGGCGATGCAACCGGGGATACGGTCGTGCATGCGGCAGTTGACATCCTCGCGAACCATCTCGGCGACATAGTTCTTACCCAGGGCAAACAAAGTGGCGTCCTCGGGGCGTGCCAGGCCGCCGTGCTCCTGAATCTTGGCCTCCAACACGGCCAGGACTTCCTCCGGGGTAATCTTCACAACCACACCGGCAGCCACATCCTTGTCGGTCATGGCCTTCTCGATGACGTCCAAGGCACGAGTGGCGAGCTCACGGACTTCGGGCAGGGATGCGCGGTCCTTGACGCGCTGGACACCGGGCTTCAGCTTGGGCAGGAAAGTACGAGCCTCAGCGGGGTCGTGGACGAGCTTGGTCAGGTTCTCCACGACGACGACAGTCTGACGCAGCGTCTCCTGGGGAGTTGTGGGGGCGTTGAGCGAACGCTCGAGCAGAGGCGTCAGCAAAGCGAGAACGGGGGAGGTGACGATGGCGACGAAGGTAGTCTGGGACAGGGCGTGGATGGCCTTCTGCAAAGTCTGCTCGGATGGCTGCTCCATGGTCTTGATCAGAAGGGGAATGCGAGGAGCCACGTCGTCGTTGGACAGAAGAGTAGTCAGGGCGTTCATCGCCTTGATGGCCTTCTTGGCAACCTCATTCTTCAGGTCGTGCATGCCGGACTCGACCAGCGGGATCAGATCCTTCAGAGTCTTGCCCATGGCCTCACGCAGGAGGTCCTTCTCGCGCTCCTCCTCCAGGGATCCAGCGCCCATTTGCGCCTTGGTAGCCATCTTCTCGACAAGACTGTAGGCGCCGACGAAACCCTGCCACTTGGCGGTGCTCTGGTTGAGATAGGCGGAGACGGCGGGGAGGAGGGCGTTGGCCATGGCCTCGGGCTTGAGGCACGCAAACAGCGCATCGATCGCATACTGAGCAGCATCGCGCACGACGGCACCCTTATCGGCCAGCAAATCGAGAGCCAGATTCAGGACACCGCCATCCTGCAGAAGGAAGACGACTTCGCTCAAAGGGTGTTCGCGGGGGAATCGCTCAAAGAGGGCGCCCAGGATGAGCATGGAACTCTCGCGGAGGGCGCCATTCTTCTTATCGGTGGCAGCTTTCTTGATCGGGGGCAGGAGGTTGTATGTACGGAAACCGGAGCAGCCGACACTCTGGATCAGCAGGTTGGTGAGAGCGTAGGAAGCATCGAGCGCCTGCTGAGAAGTCTCGGCCTGGAAGATAGTGTTCAGGATGGAGCCGACCTCATCCGCAGTGGGAGGAACGCCGGAGGGGGTTTTCGAGACGACGGTAGTCATGGCTGGGGTAGGATCTTCAGGATGAGGCATGATATCGTAAGATCTGTGGGTTTAGGGGTCTGGGGCCTCTCACACCGGCCGGGGCGGCGGGCAGGCTGGGGAAGAAAAAAAAAAAGGCGGAAAAAAGAGGACAAAAAGGAATACGAGAAACCAAAACTTTTAGTGGGCAATCCTCAGGGAGGATGCGTATGAACAGAAGAACAAAACGGGGTATACAACAAGGAGAAGGAGAAACAAGGAGAGGAGATTTGGAGGGGAGGAGAGGAGAGGCGAGGCGAGGGAAAGTGGAAAGGCGAGCGCAAGAGGAAAAACAAGATGGAGGCGGGGCCGATAACGAGCCTGCGGATTTTTAGGCGGCGGCCCATTGGATCGGGCGGCGATGAAATCTCTGCCTGAGGCGAAGGGCTGAGAGCCTATCATTAAGGCATGCGTGGCTGAGGCGTGGCGGTGCGTAGCATTTGTGCCTTATGGATCGGGTGTCAGTTTGACTCTTATTGCCTAATATATCAGGTGTCACTTTGACCATTATTGCCTTGTATATCAGGTGTCGTCTCCAGCTAGTTTATGCCTGAATTCCAGCTGGCTATGCCTCAGGCCACTACAACGCCGCCGTTGCCCGATTGGGCTTACCCCGCACGGGGGATCCACCGACGAGACCCAAAATGGAGTCGCGGCATCCACTGCAAATGGGATGATCAGCTTCCCATTCTTCCTTCTGCTTGTCCCAAACACCCTTCGTCGGTTCGTCCATGGGCTTGTGAAGGTAATGCATGGGACAAACTTACTTCTCTGCTCTTCGGTTGGATCTTCCTCATCCCCGATATCGTCTCACCGCATCCTAGGAGTTCCCCCGAGGCACGGGGAGAAGGGATCTGCAGCCAAATGGACCTAATTACACCTTGATGATAACTAAAGACGCAGTGCGTTGCTCTACTGCACACTACCGATTTAGTCCGACAGCCGGACTCGGACTCGGCCTCGCATCGGCGGTGAGGATGTGCACGACGAGTGTGGATTGGGGACGCTGACTGCTTATTGCTGATTGTGTTGACGCCTCCGCATGCAGCCGTGCCTTGCCTCGGCTCCTCGACACCGCGGCCAACCGACGGCCACTCGCCCTCCTCCCCGGTGAATTCTCCTGACTCTCTCTGTGTACATAATTCTCTTCTATCTCTCGCCTTTGTTTGCACATTCAGCCTCACCGAACTCTCATGATGTCTATCCCCATGTCGATACGTCCAACAACCCGTCACGCCAGCCGGCTGGCCCAGGTACACCCCTCCCCCTTGATAGCTTGCCTAGCATTACTGACAACCCCAGGCCACGGTCCGCTCCGGCCGGTTCTACAGCACCGAATCCGACCTCAAAACCGCCCTAAAATCCGTCATTCCCGAGAAGCGCGAGCTCTTCAAGCAAGTCAAAGCTCGCAGCGATGATGTGGTCGGCGAAGTCAAAGTGGGCAACATCATCGGCGGCATGCGCGGTTTGAAGTCCATGCTCTGGGAGGGATCCGTACTCGACCCCGAGGAGGGTATCCGTTTCCATGGCAAGACCATCAAGGACTGCCAGCGTGAATTGCCCAAGGGAACCACGGGAACCGAAATGCTCCCCGAGGCCATGTTCTGGCTGCTCTTGACGGGCCAGGTTCCCACCACCAGCCAGGTGCGCGCATTCTCTCGCGAGCTCGCTGAGAAGTCACATCTTCCGGACCACATCCTGGGCCTGATCAAGTCATTCCCCCGGGACATGCACCCCATGACGCAGCTGTCGGTGGCGGTTGCTGCGCTGAACACTGAGTCGACATTCGCCAAGGCGTACGAGCGCGGTCTGAACAAGGCAGACTACTGGGAACCGACGTTCGATGACAGCATTTCTCTGCTGGCTAAGATCCCCCGTGTGGCTGCATTGGTGTTCAGACCGAACGAGATCGACCAGGTCGGCACGCAGGCGCTCGACGCGACACAGGATTGGTCGCACAACTTTGCCGAACTGCTGGGCAAGGGCGGGGCCGAGCATAGCGACTTCCATGACCTGCTGCGTCTGTACCTGGCGCTGCACGGTGACCACGAGGGCGGCAACGTCTCGGCGCACGCGACGCATCTGGTGGGCAGTGCCCTCAGTGACCCGTTCCTCAGCTACAGCGCAGGACTGCTGGGATTGGCAGGCCCGCTGCACGGGCTGGCGGCGCAAGAAGTGCTGCGGTGGATTCTGGCGATGCAGGAGAAGATCGGCACACAGGTGACGGACGACTCTGTGCGCACGTACCTGTGGGACACGCTGAAGTCGGGGCGGGTGGTGCCGGGCTATGGACACGGCGTGCTGCGCAAGCCGGACCCGCGGTTTGAGGCATTGATGGACTATGCGGCGACGCGGGCCGACGTCCAGGCGAACCCGGTGTTCCAGCTGGTGAAGAAGAACTCGGAGATTGCGCCGGAGGTGCTGACGCAGCATGGAAAGGTATATTCCTGTCTACTATCTGTTCGGTGTCAAGACTAACATATCATAGACGAAGAACCCCCACCCCAACGTGGACGCGGCGTCTGGCGTGCTGTTCTACCACTATGGCTTCCAGCAGCCGTTATACTACACGGTCACCTTCGGCGTGAGTCGCGCACTGGGACCTCTGGTGCAGTTGATCTGGGACCGGGCATTGGGACTGCCGATTGAGCGACCGAAGAGTATCAACCTGAAGGGACTGGTCGGCAAGTAATATTGACTGTTTTGTATCTAGCAGTAGCAAGCAAGCATAGAAGTCATATCTCGTTATATCACTCGGATTACCACACACGATAGAGAAAGAGAGAGAGAGATTATTCCCTCTCAACCCTAACCTCCATAATCTTCTGTATCCTCCACCCATTCCCACTGCCACTGACACTGGCATTCGCACTCCCCGTAATCATACTACTGGAGCTCCCACCTCCAACCGCACTTATCCCAAACCCTCCTCCAACACCAGCCTCCAACATACCCCCATCATCACTAACAGAGAGACCATCCCCAACAAACCTCCCCTCCCTGACCCTCGCCACCGCCGGCAAACTACAAATCGTCGTCGTCGTCGGCGCCACTCCACTCCCATCCCAGACACCTCCATATCCACCGGGACTAGTACTCCTTCCCCTGCCACTAATCCTACTTCGACTCCTACTCCTCCTCCTGCCTCCTCCCTCCTCACAAACAAACCCACTCCCACTCCCACCTCCACTCCCACTCCCACTCAGATCATCAACATCATCATCCCCATCCTCCCCAAATAAATTCAAATCCAACCCATCCCCCATCCCCAACCCCCTAGCCACCTCATCTAAACTCCCATCCGCTAAATCCCGACTACCCTTCTTCCTAGTGCCCCCATTACTCGTGATGATCGAACTAGTCTTGCGTAGTGGATACGAGGTACTCGTCGTAGTATTCGTCGGTGAGGTTAGGTATGTAAGTGTCGCGTAGGTATTATGTGCATTGTTGTAAGTGTTGTTTGTTGTGTGTGTGCGGTTATTGTTATTGTGATAGTTGTAGCTGCTGCTAAGGGTAGAGGCGAAGGCGTGGAAGAAGGGGCCGTAGGTTGGGATGCAGGTTATTATTACCTTTACAGGTATATATACTATTAGTATGGATTTGGCGGAGGTAGGGGTAGGGGGTAAAGGGAGGAATACGCCTAAGCTGATTTCCACATCGGACCAGATGACGATCGGCTGGCTGTCGGTGTAGGTTTTGAGGTTCTTGATAGTGAAGATGCGGATGATTTGGATGATGGTTATGAAGAAGCCGAGGGCGAAGACGCCGACGAGGGCTATCTATATATTCCATATTCTACTGTTAGTAGATGATGAAAGGTGTAGATGGAAGGGAGGGGTACCTTCTGGCGAAGACGGAGTTGCAGGGTTAGGAGGACTGGTAGAGGAAGAGCGATTATGATTATGTCAAAGCCGAGACTGGTTCCTGTTTCTTTTAGTATCCTCTTTGGTGGGATGGTGGTAGTGGTATACCTGCGAGAGCTGTTCATCGTTAGTATATTACTATATTCATAACTGGTGTGTGGAATACCATAATAAGACGCTACCGTGTCTATGCATGATCCGGGAAGACTTGTATCCCATTGACGGGCCACCTATACACATTAGCATATATACTAAACCCTTCAAAAAGAAGGGGTATCTACCGGATGACAAGCAAATAACAGCAAAAAAGTAAACACCAACTGATTGCACGTCACCGCCACAATCGCCACGATGATCGTCACGCGGTACGCCTGCACGAAGCCCCCGATGCGCAGGTACGAGGACAGCAGGGAGACTTTGAATCCGAGTAATGCAAGGGTGTAGATAGGGCCGCCGGCATATTGTATCTATACATTATTAGCATCATCTATATGTTAGATAGGATGGGCATACCTTGCTAAACATGACCACATTCTGATCAGGGAAGTACCTCGCATCTAGACCTAGACCCCATCTTGTTTCTACACGCAGCATTAGCATATATGTAATATCAACATCGAAAGGAAAAGAATCTCACGCGCTACAGCAACCGCCGCATACGCCGTCGCCAACAGTGCACTCCATAGCGCCGCGAAATCATCCAACCAAGCGGACCGCTTCGTATGAATGCGAATATACAATCTCAAGAACACGGCCAGACAAGCCGCGATGGAAAAGACAAGACAGATGGCAATGACACGGGAGACATGACTGTGGGGATCAGGGACGGTCAGATTATAGACCCAGCCCATTTCGGCATGTTGAAATCACTCAAGCATCCATCTAGATTGAACCCGACAAGAAAGGAAGCTCAGAATCGGGCGGAGCTGAGCGATGGGGTTTGTTAATATATGATGACACGAATGCAGAAGTACATTCTTGTCGTCCCCCTGCAGGAGAAGAAGAAAAAGAAAAAAGAAGATACTACGTAGGTTGTAGGTAGGTAGAAAACTGTTTACCGCTATGTCACCCTACCTAACTAACTACCCATCCATTTCGCTCCTGAAATATGCAAATAAGGAATTAGGCAAGCACCCAATGATGGATGATGTGTCGACCCAGACCGTGATCTGAACTCAATCTACGGTCTACGGCCGCACCCGGACTAGAACAGACTGAACAGGGCCGGCCGAGAGGTGGAAGTCTGGTTCGTGTGAGAGGCTAATGAGAGTTAGTACTATTTTTCATTTCTTTTTTTCTTTTCTTTTTTCTTCATTCTGCATGAGCAATATATGTACTCCGTAAGCTAGAGCCTGACGCTGGCTCGTGATGAGAAGAGCATGTGCCTGCATGAAGGTGCACGAGGGGGAGGAATAATGATAGGTGGGAATCCGGAACTCGGTCAATGCGCGGTCCACTTTAATGCAGAAGTAACCACTAAGTTAGGGCACGGATCATGGCTCACCATCCACTAGTTAGACAGCTCGTCTAGTTAGTCGAGACAAAAGCAATGTGAACAAAAGCAAGGTGAACAGAAACAGGACAAGGGTATTCATTTCATATCTCATTCTCATTCTCACCGAATAAACCCATGCTGTCATGTCACCATGTCCATAACCATCATGATAATATTCATCAAGGTTTAAACCTTCAGGAGCTATCATCCACGGTACCGGATCTCTGGTGATTTCATAACCCGATCGCATCGGGGATAAAGGCACGAATCAGACAAGCCGGAAAAGATTTCATCTTCAGGTAACTGACTAGGAAGACTTTCGGATCTTGTCTTGTCTCTGTGTGTGAATTTGTCGGTGTAGCCGGAAGTAAGTCAGACGTACTTTAGCCGGGGAGGGACCCTTGTCTAGTGTAGCTACAAGAATTAAAATCAGTGGGAATGTCGATCATCATCCAACCATGGAGGTACCATGGGTGAAAGCTAAGTATCTTCCTTTGGTACGGAGTATTGATCTGAGTGTCGGGGACCTGAGCATGCATGTTCTGTTCATGTGGATGTAACCAGCAGTAGCATCATCATCATCACCATCATCATAAGAACTGATTAGATTTATTCAGTCCAAGATGATCCCGATCTAGCAATAATATAATTTCTTTATTTCTACTAATTATTAACCTATTTTCTTTTTCTCCTCTGCTACCGTACTACCAAGTGAGGTGCATATTACTAAATCCTTGATTTAATTCAAATCACACCAGGATAACCCAGTCTATAACCCACACTATTATGATACTATTAATTATTCCCGCAGCATTGACACACCACCAACCAATCTCCTCTCCTCCCCGTCCGTGCGTGCATATTCCCACCATAACCAACCCAGCAGAGAAGTACTCTGTAGAGTACGGACCAACTCATGCTCATGCTCATGGCATGGCATGGCATAAAAAGTAAAATACCCGACAAGCTGACAGACCGACCGGGTCAGATCCGCAAACTAGTTAATATTTATTCAGAGCAATGAAGATTAGGTCCCCGAGTATATCTGTGTGTGTGTGTGTGGGCAACTCACCCAGCCACTCATTTGAACCTGTATAACTCATCTGAAAGTGTATAAATTTAGTAATATAACTAAGTATGTACCCATGAACAACGTAAACAACATAATAAGCCATCATAGTAAGAATAAAATTTAAATGCTACAGATAATCCTCATCATCTACAGAAGACACCCGACATAACCGCCCATCCGGATACATGGTCCACTCATCCGAACCCACCGCCGTCTGGGCATAAAACACATCCCGCGGGTCATATTTCTTCTTGATCTGTCGTAGACGGGGATAATTCACTCCGTAGAATGCTTTTTGGAAATTAGGTTGACGGAAGTCTCCCTAATCACTGTCAGTCTTGCTTTACACTCAGATATAGTAGTAGTGGTGGAAGAGAATACCTCATTCATATAAGCCCCCGAATCCGGGGCCAACCGTTCCAACAACGGCAAATACTCATAGGTCATCTTATACTGCTGCACCAGCATATCCTGCCGGGCATCCCACTGCCACGGCGTCGTGAGGGTCGTATCAATTAGTGTATCACGCCACGCAGGCAACACTGCGTTATCCACATCCCCGACTAACGCCTTGGATACATTCAGTCCGACCCCGATGAAGGTGGCTCCGTCCTCGGTGATCTGGCGATACGCGGCCGTCAATGCGGTGTTGTTGTCGCGTACCACCGATCGCGGGATCAGCCAGCCGCCGTACTGTGCCTCTCCGACGGGGATGTTGGGCATCATGCCGTTAAACTCGGCCAGGTAGGTGGGGAATTGCTCGGCGTAGAGGGTGTATATGATGCCCATTTTCTCGAGTCCGTCACGGAAGGGTTGGAGTAGGGAGAGGAGCTCCTCCACGGGGATCCCGGGCCCCGTTAATGGCCCGATGTAGAAGGTCGTGTTGGTGAAGGACCAGATGCTCATGGCGCCGGCGTCGACGATGGTCGGCAGGAGGGAGTGGTAGAGGCTGACGGCGGCGTAGAAGGTATCTTGGGAGATGTTGGCGTTGGTGAACGTGAGGTTGAGTCCTGAGGTGGGCGTGCTGGGATGTACCTTGGAGGTCATGGACCAGACGACCCCGTAAGTGCCGCCACCGCCGCCGCTCAGGGCCCAGTACAGGTCCTTGTATTCGTTGTCGCGGGTCGCGGTGATGAAGCGTCCCGTGCCGTCGATGACCTCCCATTGCAGCACCTGGTCCGCGGCGAGGCCGTACCGTGAGGACAGCGCCGAGTGGCCGCCGCCTTGGGTGTAGCCGCCGGCGATGCCGACGGTCGGACACTCACCGCTGACCACCTGGTAACCCTGGGCGTCGGCGGCGGCCCAGGCTTCGAAGCCCTGGACGCCGGCGCCCAGACGGATGGCCTTGCCGGCGTAGTGGGCGTCGTGGTGGTCGAGGATGTCGATGTGCTTGAGGTGATGGGTCCAGATGCCGAGGGCGCCGGCGCCGGTGGACCGGCCGTTGTAGTCGTGGCCGGTGTTGCGGACGACGACGCGCAGGTTATGCGCCGTGGCGAAGGCCAGCGCCCGCGAGATGTGGACGGGCTGGCTGACGTTCACGGCATAGACGATGTAGTTGCCCAGCGTGCAAGGCTTGGCGATAGGGTGGAAGGGATCGCACGAGCCGTTGGCGAACCAGGGGGCCATGATGGAGGACGACGATTCATAGCTTGACTCGGTTAGTGAGGATGTTTACTTTTGCGAGGACGAGGCTGCGAGTCAGCCTTGAGACCCAAAAAAAAAAAAAAGCTTACTGGATTTCGGGCTCCGTCCATTGTTCATGAAGGTACTTGCACACCCCTGCTTGGTAGGAGGGAGTGTGGCAGGGCGTGCCCAGCGGGATGGTCTGGATTAATCGGCCATCAATGGATTCGTTGAATTGCGTCCATTCCGCTGGGGAGGGCCAGCACTCGTCGCCGGGAAAGCAGCGGCAGGTGGTGTTGGAGGATTGGATGGTCACGGCTGCATTCCCCACGGCCGACAGCAGGGCCACGAGGATAGTTAGGAGAAGACCTGCGAACATGACGGATAGGTGCAGATGGAGGAAATCCAGGATAGGGATGACAGGAATGCCAGCGGGTTTATAAGAGGAGCGTGCCCGGTGATGGAGTGGCAGCCATCGCGTGGCAGGAAGAACCGAAGAAGAATGACCGACGCGCTAATCCAGGGGAAATTGCCGAGCAGCAGCAGCAGCAGCAGCAGTAGCAGTGAGCATCAGCAGTTGCGGAGAATGTTCCATGGTGGAAGCCATTCGTGGATGCGATGCAAGTGGAGCACTGGTCTGAGCGGGTGAGGAGAATCAGACAGACAGGCAGACAGAGACACCCACACTAAATGCCTTAGCGGATACTCCAAGGTGTCTCTGAATGTCTCTCTAGATGAAGCCATACGCATCCACCAGCCAAAAAGGCTTAGGGCTTGCCTATCGCGTGGTGTTTCGTCAGTCTGCCACTAGAAACTCAGTGAATTAGTTAGTTTGCAGACTCAAATCAAGCCATCCTGAGTCAGGATCCATCCCACCTGCAGCTTAAGCTTCTCCCCAGTGCATGCGTGGTTTTTCTGTCTGTCTGATCGTCTCTCCCCCTCGACTCCGTACTCGTGCATCCGATCATCCCGTGCAAATAATTCTAATGGCCTCGTGTCGTGGTGCTAGCGGTCAAGAGAATGGAATAGTCCAGATGCTGACAGACAACTGGACTGCCTAGTCAGTGATAGTCTAGTCCAGCGGTGACTGACGGATGGACCGACGGACGTTCCACCCGGACAAATAATCAGTGCAGGATGTGCTGATCAGCAAGGGGGATGCTTTGGGCAGTCTGTGGTGCGATCGCTGTGCCCGTTGCTACCATGGACAAGGGGATAGTACTCTAGATGTCTGGTTCATTGTGGTTGACTTAGGGTTGCTATCGGACCAGTCTTCTGCACGAGTCAGTTCTCCGATCGCGATATGGCCATACTACATCAGCAGGATCATGAATCATCATATATACGGGGTACCAAGCTAACTATTTACAACTTGGCCTCACCCTTTGCCAGACGCTGCCAATCTTCCTCGCCAAACTCTACGTAACCCTCTGCGCCCGGCGGCAACCAAAACAGCCGGTCGCGATGGCCCTGCACCACCTTCGACCCCAACTTGGCCGGCTCCACGCCCTCCTGACGCAGCGGCCCCTTGTTCTGCTTATGATTATGAATATGCCACGACTGTTCCACGACGCGCAAGAACACCGGCACCGCATACCGGGGGAGCTGTGCACGCGCGAATTTAGCCAGTGCCTGTCCGTCAAACCCGCCCGGTCTGCTGCGGGCCTCGGAACTGAGCAATAAGGCTGCACATCCTGCGCGGCCTTCGTGATGAGGCACACTCACGCCATACACATTGGCTTCTTGGATGCCAGGATACCGACCCAGCACTTGGGCCACTTCCGCGGTTGACCTGCAGCAATTAGTTAGTAATGCTTTTGAATGACAAATAAGCACCATGCAAGGGGAAACATACACATTCTCACTCTTCCACCGAAACGTATCCCCCAGCCGATCGAGAAAATACCACCGTCCATCGCCATCCCGTCTCAACGCATCTCCAGACCGATACCACAAATCCCCTTTCGTCAACACATCCCGCATGAACTTCTTCTTCGTCGCCTTCTCATTCCTCCAATACCCCTGAAACGCCTTCTCATCGGGGACTTTCACCAACATCTCCCCTCCCTCATCATACGCCGCCCGTCGTGCCAGCCCCGTCCGTTCATCCCGCACCGCATCCCCCGTCTCCGCATCCACCACGACCGGCACATACGTATTCCTCAGACTCGCCCGCAGCAATGCCCCATGATGCCCGACCGCCCCCGCCGTAAACGGCCCGGCGTTGAGATTAAACAGCCCAAAGATGCCCTCCGTGCTGTTAAAGAACTCCCCGACCTCCGCCACCCCGAATCGCTCCCGGAACCGCTCCCACACGTCCGGCCGCAGCCCGTTCCCATACATCATGCGCACGCGGTGCTCCCGGTCCTGCGGCGAGGGCGGCGCAGCGAGCAGATACCGCACGACTTCGCCGACGTACACGAAGACAGTGGCCTGCGAGGCCCGGATATCCGGCCAGAAGTTGCGCACGCTGAACCGCGGCGCGATGGCGATGCTGCGCCCGCCGATGATGTTGGTGATCATCGCGATGGCGGACGTCCCGTGGTACAGCGGCATCGCGCTGTACCACCGATCCCCGCCGGGGCCGGACACGTTGGTCATGTTGCTGTTGCGGATGGCCTGGGTGGAATAGAGTCGGGCGGTGGTAAAGGCGCAGCCCTTGGGCAGGCCCGTGGTGCCGGACGTGTAGAGGAGGATGGCGGGCGATTCGCCGGGGACATGGGCAGTCAACTGGCCGTCCATGGGGACGGAGGCCGGAAAGGAGAGTAAATGGTGACTGAAGGCGTCGTCGACAGTGACGAGCTGCATGCCCAGCTCATTCTCGATGGTGGATCTGCGCTCTTCAATGCGAGCCAGACATTCCGGCTCCGGATCCACCAGCAGCAGCTTCGCGCCACTGATGGACAGGCAATGCACCAGTGCATCGCCCGTCAGGTTGTAATTGATCGCGGCCGGGGCGCAGCCAATGCTCCAGAGTCCCAACCAGGCGAACATGAATTCCGCCCGGTTCTGGAGGTAGAACGCCACCAAGTCGCCCTTTTGCACCCCCTTCGACAGGTAGAAGTGGCCGTAGCGGCATGCGGCGCCGAGGGCTTCTCTGTAGGTGTAGGACTGCTCGCGCGTCCAGAGACATACCATATCGGGGTATTGGGATGCGGTCGCTGCGAAGACGGGCCACAGGCTGAGTTGACCCTGCGCGGTGGCTTTTTCTGTCTCCCGGAGGGAACGCCGTACGGCTAGCATGCTGGTCACATCTTTGCTGAGGTGGAATTTGGCATCGAGGTAGGCGGTTAGAGCGAGAGCCGCGGCCGCTGTTGATGTTGCTGCTATCCCAAGGAAATGTTAGCGCTGTGAGACATGACGTATATAGTAGTATAGTATATGTTCAGGATTGGGGAAACCACCTAACGCCATAGTCAAGCCGATTGCCAGATATATCCCTCAAAATGCTGTGTGAGGGAGAAACAAGATGCTAGACAGGAAATAGTAAATTGTTTAATTGTCAAGACATGAGGGGAAGCAAAGGGAGTGAATAGAGAGGGATAGAGTTCATTGCCGACCATATCCTCGGTCCAGAGCCTTAGTATAATAGCTATGTGTGGTCTACCTCCGCATCCGCACATCAAATCATGCAGGGCGCGGAGCAAATCACCGGTCGTCCCATTTCCCAAGGGTTAATGTGCAGCGGGGTTGCGGTCAGTTCTCTCTGGTTCAACCTCGGGTCAATCCCTTGGCCTACAGCATACAGATTGCTTTTTTGGGGGGGAGTAAAAGGGGGCAAGGCAAATGTTTGGAACCGAGTGGGTCAACGGAGGAGCTTCAATCTTTAGGGATGGATGGATGGATGGATCCATAATTTCTGCGAGGTTCAACGTTGCGGGTTCCCACCAGACTCTTCTGCCGGTGATGACCCAGTGTTTTGCCCCAACGGATCGGTTATTTACTGATTTGATCCATGCTACACGTGTGTTGGTATTCTTTGGTTTCTAGATGGTTATCTAGCTAGTGGCTATCTACCATGGAATTGTGACTATTTGTGGCTAGGTGGGGCGGAGATCGGAGGGAATCATAGTGACAGATCATCCAGGGCTTTTTCAAGTCGGTGTGATGCATGCAAGGGGAGTGCTACATTGTGATATATACTTTCCTCGGTGAAAACATGGTTGACTCAGGTTTGCCGTGCGGAAGTCTGAGCCGCTGATTGTCTAGACGAAGCTGTAAACAAGGCTTGCACTGATGTACGTAGATTCTAGGCAACATCTCGAATCTCTCTCCCCGGGATCAATCGCGCATGCACTCCTCTTTCATCCGGGTGATGCTCTTTCCACGTCCAGGCTTCATCCTTTTCGCGTCCGTTCGACACCCCGTGCAACACGTTGACCACGTATTTGCCGATCGTCGGCAGGAACTTGTAGCAGTGGAATGACCCCCCTACGGCGAAATAAAGATTCGACAGTCGGTCGTCGGGATGGCGGGTGATGAGCGGATGTTGGCTGGGCGAGATGGCATCCCAGCAGAGACGCCAGTAGTCGGGGCGGGGATGGTCCTGGAGAAACTGTGGCAGACGGGGTCGAATGGCATGCAGATGGTCTTCCTGCAGGGCTTCAGGCACATGAACTTGGTCCGCTAGTGGCACCGAGATCTCGTGCCCGGATGCAGTGCGGATGGTGTTCCTGAACGAAGCGGCGGTGGTGAACTTGAGGATTCCCTCGGCCGTCGGAGGGATGACCTCGCCTGGGGGCGTCAGCTTGGCCATCTGGAGCCCGGATTCACCCACCTTGTCCTCCGTAGACAAAGACCGGCAGTTGGGAGTAGCGGGATTTCTCCTCCGACGAGAGTTGAAAATGCGAGACAGTTACTCCCGCTGCTGATACCTGCTGCTCTACTCGGTCCGACTCTGGCAGGTCCAGGTCATCCTCTACCGAGGACATGAGCTGACTTGTCCATGCACCCGTTGCTAGCAAGACTTTTCGAGCATGGTAGATAGTGCCGTCTGCTGTTTTGATACCAGTGACTCCCTTCTCATCATGAACGATCCGGCGTGCCTCCCCGACCTCATACCGGACCCCCAGCTTGATCGCCTCCTGGGCCATGAGCTGCAATGCCTTTCCTGCATCCGCCCAGCCGGCGGAGGTATTATAGTAATAGGAGTCGAACGGGGAGCAGTCCGTCTGCTGGAGCAGTCCCCCCCAAGCGTGGCGGACCTTCTCCTCGGACCATTCCTGGATGACGTCGGGGCGACCATAATCGCGGAAGTTCTTCCTTATCAATGCGGGGGCCTCGCTATCTTTCTCCTCCATGGCGATCCATCCCGAGGGGTGATAGACTTGTGCTTCTTGAAAGAACGGCAGTGACTTCCATGCCTCGATGGCCTCAAATCCCAAAGCCACGTAGAGAGGGTTGGTGTAGTCAGCGCGAATGATCTTGTTGATATCGGTAGATGCCGCGGGGGTGGATGGTGGGGGCGCACGATCTAACAGGACGATCTGTGCCGGTCGCTCGAGCTGTAGAGCCAGATGGTAGGCTGTGCTGACACCGAAGATGCCAGCACCCACGATCAGAATATCTGGGAGGTCCGTGGAGGCATCCATCGGGGTGGGAGGTAGAATCTGAGTGGTGGTGATGATGGCAGAAGATGGTTGACTGACCAAGTTGCTGGATGACCACGTGCGGGGAAGAGGAGGAGACGGACGAAGATAAAAGCAGTTCATTTCATGGATTTCACTGGCAAACACCAAGCAGGAAAAGAAAGTGTTATCAATCCAACTGAACTAACCAACCAACCGGGATTTCCCTCGTCACGCGCCGGATGTGTCCTCGGAGTCTTCCGCTTTTGCGCGCTGAAGCCATCATGGCATAAGCATGAGTCCATCCATTGCAACTCTACCATCTCATCTCATCTTCTTTCCAGTTCCCGCCTTCTTCTCATCGTCGTCATCCTGCAACTGCTTCTCCCCCGACTCCATCCCGAAGTTGTGCTCATGCTCCATCCCTGCATATCCATCGGGCCTTGAAGCTTAGCTAGCAAGTTAGCGATCAGGTACGAGTTGCCGCATCGGTGCTGCCCCTCTGCTGTCGTGGCGCCCCTTCACGTCCCTTCATTCACTGCCATTCACTGCTCTCGGCGGTGTTGGTGCTGTTTGTGAACTTCGTCTGCACTGTCTGTACCTTCATTCTCTCCCCTGCCTCTTCTTCTGACCCGCCGACTAAGCACCTGTGAACGACTAAGCACCCCGCCGGCGTCATGGCTTCCTCACATTATCGGTTGACTGACATTCTGAAAGTTCACCCTGCAGCTGATCACCACTGTCTCGGGATCTCCCACTCCTACAACCGTCGTTGCAACAATCTGATCGGTTATCCGAAGCGTCGGGAAGCGCTCGACCTATTCGACCAGGGCTCTTGCATCTTCTCAGCTACGGCTTCCATTTCCGCGGTCGACCCGATTCTCATCGATATTGCCACTCTCCTTCTCTGCCCCAGCCAGCACCGATACCAGTTCTTGACCCTGGTCGACCAGTGGGAGGCGAAACTGCTGCGGCATCTCTCGGAGCAGCGGTCGGTCGCGCCCACCGCAGCCATGTCCAACAGCTACATTCACATGCCCCCCAACCCCACCATCATGGGCACGGGGAGTGGCATTGCCGTCACCAACCTGCCGACCACCCAGCATGGGCCCAGCTCAGCGAACAGAATCACCATCCAGCATGGCACGGTCGGGATGGGGGCGAGCCATCACCACCAGGCGCAGCACCCCAGACCCCGAGTTGAGATTGTCCGTCCCGCGGGTGACACCATTGCTGCTGCCACTTTGATTCCAGCTTCAGCTTCAGCTTCCAGTAGCGCTTCTCCGTCACCGCATGCCCATTCTGCGCTCCATAACCGTCCCCACACCCCGGCGGTCCAACCCATAAGTAGCACCTTGATCGCTCCGGGTCATGCTCATCCCGCCCATCAGACCATCCCGAGACCGATTATCTCTGCACCAACCACTTTACCGATGTACTGCGACTCGCCTACCTCCCCTAAGCCGCAGCGGGTCAAGCCGCGCCCGGTGGATGGTGACTGCGGGATCTGTCTTCTCCCTTATCTGGATGAGAGTATGCGCTGCGACATGTCCGACGATGGGCGAACTGAGGATGATGAGGAGGATGAGGAGGATGACGCCTGGGAGGAAATGGATGGTAGTTTTTACCTTCCCTTACCTCTCCCATACATGGAGCTAACACTGAGTAGACGAAGATCTGGCCGGTCCGGACTACGATCACGGCCTGTTGGTCTGGTGCCGGGGATTCTGCGGGACCAACTACCACCGGGCGTGCTTGGAGCAGTGGCTGGATACCTTTGACACCTTGGAGCCCACCTGCCCGACCTGCCGCAACTACTGGATTCACTAGGCTGGGAGAAACTAGGGAGGAATGCATAAAGGGAGTTGTTATTTTTTGTAACTGGATGATATCCAACGGAAACTCTACACTATTCACGACTTACGGAGTTAACCTGGGAGGAGGAATATGGCTATGGAGTTACAGGATGGTTTACAGATGAGCAGATGATCAGAATATGTTCTCAATGCAGCTAATACTATGTACAGCACAAGATGCTTCCACCATGATATATAAGGTAAAGCAAGTATCTTGCGACTAAAGCCTAGCTACCCGCTTCTCACTCTCCCGCCCATTCAACCAGTCTAAAATCGTCTCCACGAGACCATCAATCTCTTCGACCGTATTCCCCGCATGCAAACACACCCGCACCCGCTCTTTACCCTCCGGCACCGTAGGCGACATGATCGGATGCACCACGAAGCCCTTTCGCTGACAGGCCGCCGCCAGCTGACGCGGCACCGGACTCCGCAGGGAGAAGATAGGCGAGCGCGGGAAATGGTCCACCTCGAAGATCGCGGGATCCCATGATCCCAGACTGTCCAGTCGACTGCCTAGGTATTGGATGAGATGTTGCAGGTTTCGTTGGAGCTGATACATTATTAGCTATACATTCTGAATAGAGGATAATAGGGGGGAAATGATATACCTCTTCTGTCTCCCCTTCAGAGAGCAACTCATACGCCGTACGAATCGACGCCAGGAACGGGAACCCTAATGCAGTGGTGTAGATGAGACTGCGGGCATAGTTGATGAGATATTCTCGGGTATCTGGGCAGCAGAGGACGATTGCTAAATTGGTCAGTACACCCCCTGGGTATCTAACCGAAGGGATTGAAGAGGAAGAAAGTAACTTACCCCCATGACTAGCCAACGCCTTCCCAAACGTATGCACCCTTATAAACATCTTCTCCTCAAGGCCCAACTCCTGCACGACACCCGCACCCCTAGGGCCAAACGCCCCAGTGGCATGGGCTTCATCCACGATGAAGTACACATTTCCAGCAGAAGCAGTCCCATTAGAAGAAGGAGCCGGAGGCAATACTCTCTCCACAACATCGACAAACTCCCTAATGGGAGCAATATCCCCATCCATACTATAAATCGACTCAATCACCACAAACACATTCCTCTCCCCCTTTCTCACCATCTCATCACTCTCCACTTCCCTCTTCAACACCTCCTCCAAACTTTCGGGACAACTATGCTTGAACGGAATCTTCTTCCCCGCCCGGGATAACCTCATCCCCTCATGCGCACTCGCATGAATATACTCATCATGAATGATAACATCCCCCGGCTGGGGAATACATGACAACACGCCTACATTTGCATCGAAGCCGGAGTTGAACAGCAGTCCGCTGGGGGCGTTGTGGAAGTCTGCGATGAAGTCTTCGAGGGCTTCCGCGTAAGGAGAGTTTCCTGTTAGGAGACGGGATCCGCCGCTGGCGAAGGGGTAGAAGGGAGGTGCTTGGTGGAGGTGGGAGGTGTAGCGGGTGCGGAAGAGGGGGGAGGTGCTGAGGGAGAGGAAGTCGTTGGAGGAGAAGTCTGTTGAGGATTCGGGGATCAGGGTTAGGCGCCGGAGGGATTGTTTGGATTTGCGCCGGTGGAGGGCGGCGCGGAGGGAGGTGTGCAGGGTCATTGAATCTATGTGTATGTATATGAGAGGGGAGAGGGTGCTAGTAAGGGCAATTGAGTATTATTGCTGATTGTAGAGAAGGAATTGAAGAAGAATCAATAAACATAGTATCAAGGAGATTTAATTAAGACACTAGATAGCTAGATATACAGATTACAGAGAACTAATGAACGTGAAAATCCGGCCAGATCTCCGCCTGCACTGCCAGGCACCTAGCAAACTGAACTAACTACTAGTTTCCATCACACCGGAAAGGCGTGGAGAGACAGAGGGGATTTTCACGCCAACTGCCAACTGTTCCTGATGATTACCGAGTGGAGCAGGGCTGACACGGAGTCAATTGGATTAGATACCAACTAGTTAGGTGGGAAATCTCCGTAAATGACGGGATGGAAAATGGAACCAGGTTTGGTTCATTGGGTTCAGGGTTGGTTGGTTTCCTGAGATTTTTCCATTGGGTTTCTGGTGGCTCTTCTAGCGTTATGGGGCTTGAGAAAAAAAGGATGATACGGACCTCGGGACGGAAGGCAGATGCAAACCAACTCGGCATTAAGATAGCATAACATAACAGAAATTGGTACCCCGTTCGGGGTGGATCATGGATATGTTGTGGACTAACTGTTGGGGGGAGATCAAGGATTCAACCGGTGGGGATAACTAACCAGTTAGTTCGTTAGTACTCCGTGAGATTAGTAGTTGACTTGCCAATTGCCATATTATTTTATTGAGAATGGCTGGATGCCTGATGAATTAGTGGCACGCTGCCTGAGTGCCTCATTGATTGCCTCGGCTACTAATTTCCCGCCTTGCATATCCGCTGTCATTCGTCATTCCATCCCTCTTTATTATAATGATAGCCCTTATCTGGGAAACCAAGGGCAAGTGACTTTCTCTACAGTGATATACTTGGTATAAGATCAAGTACCACTTCTTAACCCTGCCTCCTTCCTTATTATTATCCTCCTCCTATAATTTCCTCCTGGTTGCCTCAATTCTTCTCCATGCCCCCCGTCGGTGCCGCCCTTTGGCGTTCCCTACGCGCCCACCAGGTCTATGGTGCCAACACCGACGTCGGCAAGACCATTGTATCCACCGTGCTCTGCAACGCCATCACCCGTCTCAACTCGCAGTCTCCGGCTGCATTTCTGAAACCTGTATCAACGGGTCCGTTGGATGATGCAGATGACCGGTAAGATTATATGCATAAGGCCATCCCCGACAATCCCCAATGTTTCAGGACCCCGCGCTCACTCGCCTAGACACATCCGGCGTTACGCCCCGGGCACGCTGACCAAGTGTTTGTACCAATTCGACGAGCCTGTCAGCCCACACATTGCGGCGAAGCAGAAGCAGCTGACGGTATATCCTCGATCCTGGTGCAAGGTGCCAACAGTCGAGAAAATGTATGTGCTGACGCAGACAGATCCCGCGGGACGATGATATCATCGCTTCCGTCCACCAGACCCTCTCCGACTGGGCAGCGCAAGGCATTGATTTCGCCCTCGTCGAAACCGCCGGCGGCGTGCACTCGCCCGGCCCCAATGGCAATTCGCAGGCCGATTTGTATCGGCCGTTACGGCTGCCGATTGTGCTGATTGCGGACTCTCGCTTGGGCGGCATCTCGTCCTCCATCTCCGCATATGAGTCGTTATTACTGCGCGGGTATGATGTGAATTCGGTGCTGCTGTTCCAGGATGATTATTACCAGAACCATGAGTATCTTCAAACCTACTTCCAGAAGAAGAGTATCCCCCTGGTGCCGCTGCCGCAGCCCCCGGCGCGACCGCCCTCGCAGGATGCGGATGCCTTGGCCCGCGATGAGGAGGCCATGGCTGGCTACTACGAGCGTGTGGCGCGGGGGACCGATGTAGCTGGGTTGTTGGAGGAAATGACAGCGAAAAATGAAGCTAGAATTGAGCGACTGGAGGCCATGTCCGGTCGGGCTCACGAGACCATTTGGTATCCGTTCACGCAGCACCACGGGATGGCGCCCAAGGATATTACGGTGATTGATTCTGCGTACGATGATTTCTTCCAGACCTACAATCCCGCGAAGCCCTCACAAGATGGTAGACTGCGCGCGACGTTCGATGGCTCCGCCTCGTGGTGGACGCAAGGACTGGGCCACGGCAACCCCGATCTGGCCCTGTCGGCGGCGTACGCGGCGGGCCGCTACGGGCATGTCATGTTCCCCGGGAATATCCACGAGCCGGCGCTGACTCTGGCGGAGACGCTGCTGGAGACGGTCGGGAACCCGCGTCTGCAGAAAGTCTTCTACAGCGATAATGGCAGCACCGGCATGGAGGTGGCGATTAAGATGGGTCTTCGGGCGGCCTGTGACCGGTACGGCTGGGATGCGAGCCAGGAGCAGATTAGCATCCTCGGCCTCAAGGGCAGCTATCACGGGGATACGATCGGCGTGATGGACTGCTCGGAGCCGTCTACGTTCAATAAGAAGGTGGAGTGGTACCGGGGTCGGGGCTACTGGTTCGATTACCCCCAGGTGCACATGTCGCAGGGCGTGTGGAAGGTCCAAATCCCCGAGCACCTGCGGTCGGCCTTGGGCGCCGACCTGGAGTACTCGTCGTTGGATGCAGTGTTCGATCTGGAGTCGCGGGTCGCCTCGGAGGTCGGACAGCGCTACCAAGAGTACATCCGGGAGACGATCGCAGCGCTGGTGCAGCAGCAGGGAATGAAATTTGGCTCGCTGATCATGGAGCCGGTGATCTTGGGAGCGGGCGGCATGCTGTTCTGGTGAGTTGACTCTGTTGCAACCAGACACTAGGTACTTAGTAGTATACACGCCATACTAACCAAAATAGTGACCCCCTCTTCCAGCGATGCTTGGCTGAGGTGGTGCGTGGGCACCCGGAGCTCTTTGCCCCTGGCGCCACTGCAGGCGCGACGGGATCGTCGTGGTCGGGACTCCCAATCATCTTCGACGAGGTGTTCACCGGGCTGTACCGGCTGGGACAGCGATCGTCGGCCGCCTTCCTGGGCGTGGAGGCCGACATCGCGGTGAATGCGAAGCTGCTGACGGGCGGGCTGGTGCCGCTATGCACGACGCTGGCCAGCAACGAGGTGTTCCAGGCGTTTTCAAGCCCACAGAAGAGCGATGCCCTGCTGCACGGGCACAGCTACACGGCGCACGCGGTTGGGTGCCAAGTCGCAGTGGACTCCCTGCGCACGATGAAGCAGCTGGAACGCAGTGGGGCGTGGGACAAGTACCGGCGGGATTGGCAGCCGGCGGCGACGCCAATCCCCTCTGCGCACCGGGCGCGACCCGAGGTCTGGAGCGTCTGGTCGCACGGGTTGGTCGGGGAGTTGTCCCATGCGCCGGGTGTGGAAGGGTTATTTGCCTTGGGAACGGTGTTGAGTATTGCCCTGAAGGATACGCAGGGCGGAGGTACGTGACTTTTTCGTATTCCATTGGCCGAAAATAGCCGCTAATCGGGTGCTTCGTAGGATACACGTCGACGGCGGCGCAAGGACTGCAGCAGCGGCTGGCCGCGGGTGGGGAGCATTTTGCCGTGCATTCACGTGTGCTAGGCAATGTGCTGTACCTGATGGCCAGTGTCACTTCCACCCCGGATGCATTGCGGGAGATTGAGGAAGTGCTGCGGGCGGCCTTGTTGGAGTGAGAAGATTCGATTCTTCCGACGGATAAGATTATTACCTGGATGATTACATGATACGAGGATTACGATAATCACAGATACGGAGTAGAAGACGAGTAGAGTAGTTTGTGTAGGATGACATGACATTGTGATTGGCATACTCTGTCAAAATGAATTAAGTTTTTCCCCTGGGATATTTAGGATTCTTCCCATGCTCATTGCTTAACAATTGCGTCTTCACCGACGGGCCGAACAGAGCCAGACAGTTTGGCCGTGACCAGCCAATCAGCGGGCAGGTGTTCCGGGTTGCTGCATCAGGGCTCCTTTGGTCCGTAGCAGAGTGGATCTCCATCGTCATAACTTTGCACGATAATTAACTGAGGAAGTAACTGAGTGAGTGAGGAGTGAGTAACTCTGTGTCTGTCTGTGTGGGATGTTCCCAGCAAAGCATATGCAGCCAAGCCAACATTCCAAGGCCAGTTCTCTCCGATAATCATCTCTTTGCCTAATGTTATCTCGAATCCAAGTTGATCCATCAAGTGAACCAATTCATCTCACCGAACAGGATAATCAACACAACCATTCTTGAATTATCCACCACGAAAGACTGCTGATCTGGTGGCCCCGCGTTGAATCCTAACCACCCGGTTGGGGTCAACAAGCACCGCCCACCCGCAACAAACATCATGCTTAATTCCATTCGATCGGCGCTGACTGGCTGGAGCCGATTGTGCTTCTAGTCTCTACACTAATTTCAGTCCGGTTGTGTGAGACACTGAGATGATCGTGTTGCGGTGGTGCCCCTCTTTCTCCCGAGGTATTAGCAGCTTAGCACTTAGCAGTATGGAGTAGTTAGTTTACTAGTTGCTTAAGTCGTAGTGTGTAGCCTGGAACAGTCACTCTCTGTCATTGTCAACAATCATCTCCCCTCCCCTCTCTCCATCTTCCCCAGTTCATCTATTCCTATTCCCTTGATCTCACTACACTACCACCTATCTCTCTCTACCCATATATCTCTCTACACATCAACACAGAAAATATACAAACAGAGATACAATGTCTCTCCGTACCCTCCCCGGGGTCCTCCTCCGCCGTAACTACGGCACCGTGCAATCCGCCTCCCCCAGTGCCGCCGCCATTGCCAGCCGCATCCCACCTGCGCTGCGTGAAGCCACCGCTGCCACCGCACCACGCACCAACTGGACTCGGGAAGAGATTCAACAGATTTACGAGACGCCCTTGAACCAGCTCACCTATGCCGCTGTATGCCTCCCCTCTACCCCAAAATAACCCACCGATCAATAATAACCCACCGATCCATATACTAATGTTGAGGAATCAATAGGCAGCAGTCCACCGCCGCTTCCACGACCCCAGCGCCATCCAAATGTGCACGTTGATGAACATCAAAACCGGCGGCTGCAGCGAAGACTGCTCCTACTGCGCCCAATCGTCCCGATACCAAACCGGTCTCAAAGCCACCAAGATGTCCCCCGTCGACGAAGTCCTCACAGCCGCCCGCACGGCCAAAGCCAACGGCAGCACCCGATTCTGCATGGGCGCCGCCTGGCGTGACATGCGCGGCCGCAAGACCAGTCTCAAGAACATCAAAGCCATGGTCTCGGGGGTGCGGGGCATGGGGATGGAAGTGTGTGTGACGCTGGGTATGATCGACGAAGCCCAAGCCAAGGAACTCAAAGACGCTGGACTCACCGCGTATAACCATAACCTCGATACCTCCCGGGAATTTTACCCGGAGATTATCACCACGAGATCGTATGATGAGCGGTTGAAGACGTTGGCGAATGTGCGGGACGCTGGGATTAATGTCTGCTCCGGGGGGATTTTGGGGCTGGGGGAGAAGGATGAGGATCGCGTGGGCTTGATTTATACCATGTCCGGGTTGGAGAAGCATCCCGAGAGTTTTCCTGTGAATGCCCTGGTGCCGATTCCGGGTACGCCCCTGGGCGAGAGGAAGATGATTTCGTTTGATAAGATTCTGAGGACCGTGGCGACGGCGAGAGTGGTCATGCCCGCGACGATTGTGAGACTGGCTGCGGGCAGAATTTCCCTCAGTGAGGAGCAGCAGGTGGCGTGTTTCATGGCGGGTGCTAATGCGGTTTTCACCGGTGAGAAGATGCTGACCACGGATTGTAATGGCTGGGATGAGGATCGGGCGATGTTTGAGAAGTGGGGATTTTATCCCATGAAGAGCTTTGAGGGAGAGCATGTCAAGGAGGATGCCAAGGTGCAGGAGGTCGAGACTGCGCAGGCCGCGGTTAGTGCTTAGGAGATGAATTAGATGAATTGATGATTATATTTTACTCTCGTATACTTTGTAGAAACATGCACTTGCTGTTTAGATACTATCCAAAAAACATGACTAATTTTTCATGAAAAGCTATACACATCAAATCAATAGCATACATAATATTGAAAACCTTGAAATCTATTCAGAATATTCTCTGCTCGCTCAGCAAGCCTTGACCGAGTCCGAACTTGCTCCTGTGTCAATTAGATTCCAGTGTAGGAGAAGTATGACAGAACATATGACCGTAGCATCACGTACTGCATATCGCAGGCTTCAGAAGCCGATGCGAATGCCTATGCAGTCAGGTATCAATCATATCCCAATTTCTAGTGCAAGTACACAGCACCGTAACATCAAGAATATCCATCTTACTAGCCAAACCAACGCCCGAATATCGTCGTCGTCGTCACTGGACTTTAGAGCTGTCATTTGCATAAGTCCCAGGTATTTGAGAACACAAAAGTGCGATACTAGTAGCAGTTGCCTTCTCATATAACCCAGCCCGCAATAGCCAAGACGAGAGATATTCCAGTCAACCATATGGCTAGCAGGACTCGCGTGTCTTCTTCGTTATCAAATGGGCTAACCGTCTCGTGAACAAATTTCACCACACAACAACCTGCAACCTTTGCACTTCTTTTCCACCAACCGCCTATATAGGAAGCATTGCCTGATGATATGCCAGATTTCGAAAGCGAATAGACTACTCCCCATGGAATATCTTGTGCTCTTTGGCCACTATCGCTACCGCAATCAAACGTGGAGGTGCCACAATGCATATGCAGTGCTTTCGTCGAGGCAGAACAACAGATGAATATCTTTTATATAGCCCGTCGAACCCTGTGAAGAACCCTTGGACTAATGCTCTCCTATGAGACCAGCGGGTGGGCAGATTTCGCACGGCGATAAGTCATCGTCCGCTATCTTTTTTTCATGTGTATCGCCGACCTCCGCCTAGGGAAGATGTTCCTTGCATCTTGGGGTAATTTGTGTTTTTTGATAGGGCCGAGGCACTAGATATGGAGTAGAAAGATCACCCTGTAAAATATCGAGCGATCCACCGGGATTTGTACCCCTTCTATTACTGTCTCCCAATGCATCTGCCAGAGTCGCGTCGTAAAAGGTAATCTGTCCCCGGGGCTCCGCCTTATGGGTACTTGCTTTGTCGTTGGGTTGATCTCTTGGATGACTGATTTGGCCATAGGAACAATCTGGGCAATACCAATTGTTGAGCTTCTGCCAGTCTATTTCCCCAGAAACACCACGTGTCATCTGTGTGCACCTCTGCATCTGTGATAGTATTATACCCCTGTCTTGTTTCCACTGTCGTTCGACGGGTGGCCATAACCTTGACGGAGTCATGATGATGGAGGATGACAAGGTAAGTAGGTTACTACCGTGATTATGCTTTGCTAGACATGAAGAGCACAGCGTCAAGTCGAGATAAGTGTAGTTGCTTGATTATTTACCCAGTGAGGGAAGAGAATAGCTGCAAGGTAAATTATCCTGTCATGATCAATAGGCATTTGCCAGTAGTGCTGCAATTACCAAGAAGCACGCACCAAGTGACTGGCGATGGTGACGCTCTATGCCTATATATATAGCAAATGATGAACTGATTGTATCATTTAACAAGAATCCAAAATGATAGTCATCATAGTCCAGGGATCCTTCAACGGTTACTGAGTATCTAGCAAGCCCCGTAGCTCAGGGAGCTATATGATCGACTCCCAGTTATCTTCAGTGTTGACATCTTTACCTAAGCACCATAAGCCATGCATGTATGCAAGACTGGCTTTGATTTGCATTTGGCGCGACACAGCAGATTAGGAGAGTTGTATGTGGCGAAGTCCATGCTGCTGTGAGACTGTAACTCTTGAGTAGTTATATACTCAGATATCGAAGGAAATAATGGCAGAACGCCTGGATTAAATATCCGGTTATAGCGTTCTAGTAATACCTCTTTGATTGTTGTTGATGACAATGCCGTTCTGCAGAAGGAAAGTGTGCTTCCTTGCGCTTGTTCGCGAGGCCCACAACAGACCATCCGTATATGCAACGTATTGCCGTTTACGGATGTTGTGTGAAACGTGTGCCAAAGTCTGCTGTCAGCTTTCTCCTCCTGCTTGCCAATGGGCATTTGCATGGGGTGCTTAGATTGATCATAAACCTTGGGAAGGACATGAGTGTGTCGTATAAGGCTTCGACCTACACAGCGGCTATCACCTTCGGCTCAAGACGGCTCTTGATAGAATCTTTGATGTTGGCAGACAGTTCAGCGATGGTTTGTCTATCTCTGACGAATTATCGAGACTGGTGCCACTTGCGCTGTGATGGCAAGAATGAGACTTATCACTCCTGCTGCTTCAGCGAATTCAGTCCAATGAGACATACTATAGACCACAGTGGACGATGATTAGCATGGATGTTCGACGCGGACAGAACCACGATAACGAAGCGACTGGCTTCTTTGTAGACGAGGGATTCATCCTTCGAATATTTTGGCAAAAGACAACATACTCCACGACACATCGGTCTTTCATTGCCGTCTAGGTCTAGTCTTGCTAGTCTTGCGGTTTGGCCAGAATTGCCACGTGGACCAGTATATACCACGGTGATATTCTAGACGTGTCGTGCTATCGATCATCCAGAGAACAGTGAGTTGGTTCGCTAGCACCCGGATAAGGTTATCGAGCCATTAGGAGCTTTATAATCCAGGAGTGTCCGTGTATACCATAGAAGAAAGGCATCATAGTCTTGTTTTCCGCTAATTGTTGAGCAGAGAAGCGAGTTTGCCATTCTGATGAAGTGTGATGATGCTAATACCTCTGTAGCTTTGCGTACCAACTCGAGTGTTTTTGTTTGGATATTTTCTGTTCTTCCTATCCTTCTGGCTACCCGGCACCAACGATTGGTTTCTATTTTGGCTAGGCTACAAGGTTCCTTGACCCAGCCAAGCAGTCTTAGACGGTTCTGCTTCTCAAGACTTTGACATCACCGCTAAAAGGCGCCAGTTACGCTCAGCCCGGACCTATGAAGACCCGAAGTGTGATTGTTGGTTAGAACAGGAATATCTTCATAGCCAATAAACTGCCTGCAGCATACTAGATGCTGTTAACGAAGGGACTAACCTCGATATCAGTGACATCCTATAGTTCCGCTCCTCTCCACGGACGAACATGTTGAGAAAGCAGTTCCTGCAAATCCCATATAGCCAGGAAGACGAATCTACCGTTCTATAGTGTCGGATATGCAAGATTCAGCAGACCAGAGCGTTCACAGGTCTTGCCACTAAATTGTCCAATCATGCAAAGAAAAATGATCGGGGAGAGCAGTAATGCTGGGAGACATTCAGATTCTGCTTTAATTAATTCCTTCGTTTGCCCGGTTTCGATGTTCTGTTGTATCTAGTTGATGAACAGTCCCTTAGAGACTTTGGAGCGAAGGTTAAACGCTAGATCCTTCGGTGATAAAACGGAATTCTTCCTTCTTCCTGCGAAGGAGGTTGTGCATCTCGGATATCTGCTTTGAGACGAGGACATCATTCACAGGGATTGATTCTTTGTGGATAAGTTTGATCTTCCTGCGTCAAAATCGATGAGGAGTGCAATTTCCTTCCTTTGGAGACGATTGATAGCACTCCTTACTCCTGGCCGATAGGCTTGGAAAACCCTTTGTAGCTTATAATGGAACGACGTCAGATGCTCACTACAGCAAGAATATCGCAGTAGCGAAACCCTGCCACTTTTATTGTTTAACAGGAACGGAAGCACAGTGCTATCCTGTAAACCAGACATAGCGAAACACCAGCTGTGCTTGCTGGATCAGAAGGTTGCCGGCTCGACCGAGGAGAGTAATGAAGAAGAGTGATTCATTGTTATGGACGGTCGTTAGGGCTCCTTTCGCTGAAGGTATATATATCTGCTTCGACATTGTGTTCTGGTGTTGTGCATGCCATGTTCCAGCTCATCTAGTCTTCGTTGATGGCTCGTGAGGTTTTGTAATCTTTCAATACCTGGTCCACTCCAGTGTACCCTTCGATCTTCAGCGGATTTGTTTATAGTCGGCTTGCTCCAACACTGAACTTATTATAGTCCATACTGAGGGAGGGGGGAATGAAATAATTAAAGAGAATAATTGGAGGAATCGTTCTAGTTGCAGATATATCGAGATGTCGTCTGAATCGTGCAGAGTATCTGCTTCAGACACTGTCATTTATTTTTTTCAGTAGCACTCCCCATCCACATAAGGTAGTATTAGGGTTAACGATAGATGGCATACCCTGAACCCGTCTGTGGAACGACTGTTCCATACTGGGTCTGCCATGCACTTCGCCCAAGGGACGTGGGACTCTGAACCGAAGGAGTGTATCTGTGAACGGGACTATAGTCCAGAGCATAGAATCTTTGTTGGGTTGATGGTAGAAGATGACTACTAGCAGATAGCATCCAGTATTGGAAAATGGCATGCATAGACTAAGTAGGATTGTCCAATGATGCACTCGCGACCAATGCGTCCATCGGTCGCTTGATTTTGATATACAATATTTAGCCCTATTTTCCGCATAATGACGAAAAGTTGGTATATGTTCTCAATCAGAATAGTAGAATGACGAAGAAGAAAAGGAAGAGAAAGACAGAGAAAGAGGAAATTTATATAGACGACCAAACTGATTCCATTCATCGCACCCACTGCCAAATAGTGAAGCATGATATCAGCATTCATCCTCCCAGTTAATACTCCAGCCCAGTGGCAACCAAGTGTAGGGAATGTTGTAATAATCACAAGCCAGACTTAATTCAATCTACTATTTTTCCTATGAATGTGCTGCATGATGCAGGTATGCCGTGACGTTGAGGGGGATCGGCAAATGCATCGTATGACGATTCCCGATCATGCCATAATCAGGATATCCTCCACTTCCTCCACCCGAAAATAAGGTGATCCCCGGGTAGTCCCCCATCTTATAAATAAACCTTAGTCTAGCCGTCACCGGATCGTGAATCAAAGATCCAGTATCCGCTTGCACTTATCAAACCAATTTAACGAGACCACACGTCAAATCATCGCTACAACATTACCAACTATGAGTCTCTCGGCTTCTCCTTCTGGCTCGCAGCCTTTCATCAAGAGACCTGCTCTGAGCCCGGCATTCAAGAAGCCTAGTCGATGGTGAGTGCGCCTCATTCCTCATATGACGTATTGAATCATAGCTAATAAATGAAGGTATCTCCCGCTCATGGGCGCCATAGCTCTCGGTACATTCCCTGCACCATATGAATCCATTCCCGCCTCTAACCATTAACTGCTAGGCTTCGGAGTCGCCAACTACTATGAAACCCAAGCCCGCCAGTCCCAGTTCAACCGTGAAGAAGAGGAACGCCTGCGAAAGAACCGGGCCCTGATGGATGCCTATGGCGACAAAGAAACCGTACAAGATATCGAACGGGCGCTGGTCTTCTACGACCTTCAGTGACATTCTTGATTGGAGGAAACATTTATTGCATTGCAGGATGGCACAACTTTAGCGTGGGACATGGTTACGGCTTCATGAATAATGGTGCATATGGCGTTTGGGATTCATTTAACTCTCTGGAAGAGACTGGATGAGGATGGGCTATGGTTTCGGGATTATGGAATCAACTGGGGATTAAATTGCTGGTTTAGTTATTTTTGGATTAGCATTGAATGCGAAGCAAGCTGGTTATTGCAGTTATGCTATTCATTTTCTTCATACTGCAAAGGAGTGATGGTGACTCGTGTGATATTGCTATTTTCGTACCTCACCTCTCCTTACCCCATAATCGCTAACCGCCACCGGAAGCGGGGATAGACATTCTGCAGCGCAACCGCCAATCACACACTCACACATACACCCCGCGCTGCATCATGTCGATCGTGATACTCGGATCATACTCGACGGAGCTAGACTACCCCTCAAGCAATTAGCACAGTCCCGTTGGTAGCTGCATCCTCAAGCAGTGGAGGTTACGTGTTTTTGCTGCATACCAGGAGTTCAGGTCCCTACGGAGTAGGCATCTGTGAAATAAGTCTGCTGCCTGCAGCTACACCAAGGGAAGAGAACTCTTATAACTCGTCACACACATATGCAGCCGTGTCACATAGCTACATTTACTCTAGAGTGTTATGCATATCACGGGTAGGATATTCGGCATATTGTACAGTGGATGAAAGAACTCCCGGACATTGCCATTGAGGAGAGCTACTGTAGATCAATTCGATAGCTGAGTTTAGGGGGTAAATCTCACTGATTCTCTATAAACTCTAAAGTGGAGGGTTCAAGCTGCCTGGGACACTCCAGTCCTTCATAATATATCGAATGGTACGCAGTATTCTGTTGAAAAACAAGGCAAAGATTCCACCCTCATACTTGGATGATCAGAGGGGTATGTGATCAAGTAGCTATTATTCGATAATATTCTAAACAAGCATTCTACCCCAGTAGAACTTCTTTTCTACTTCGTCCTTAATCACAACCAAAGCAGGTTGTTATCTTATAGTATATTACAGGACTGGACGTCAATCGCAGTTTGAATGAAATGGGCCTATTATCATTAGTACGAGTGGATGTGGTTAGGTTGAGAATCTTTTGTAAAACATGTGGAACAGCTTCTTGGCAATATATCTGTGTTCAGAAGATGTTGTTCTAGAACAGTAGCTAAGTCGTTTTGAGACCCGAAATACAATCTGAAGGCCATAAACCGCATGAATGTGAACGAAAGAAGAGCCCAATTCAATCCCTGTAACCTAACAGCGCTCCCTTCCACCCTCCCCTCCTCCTTCTCTCATCTCAGACGGTTGTTGAGAACCTGTCCTGCCGTGGCATTGAGAAAAGCCACATCTTCTTTGATAGAAATTTTCCCCGTTCAAATGGATTTAGCATGAATAGTCCCATCGCCATACAGCCCACCCGAGTACCAGCCTGTTAGATCGTACGACCTGATAGGGATGGGATTTACTGTTCCAGCCGCTATCCACATTTCAAAGTCGTAAAGAAATTCCGATGAGAATTTGCCAGCTGTAGCTTTGCTCTCAACACGAACCGCTTCGCCGGGGTCAAATTGACCGTTCATACCCCAAGTGAGTGAGTTCGTCACAGTTTCAGATGTACCATGCTCGGTAGTATTGTCCAGCGACCAGCCCGTCGATGCACTTGCCTCCAGTCCAAAGAAGCCACCGCCGACGGTGACGCTAGCTTCAAAATGTTCGGTCTTGCTCTCCATCCAGTACTGCTCGGATACTACGTCCTCGCTTCGCGAAAACACCCAATCCGCTGGCTTTTTCGTGTCGTTGTGGTAGTTTTCTCCATAGATTAGTGCCGTAGTAATGTCATTTGGTCCCGGATCTCTCGGAAACCTAATATTAAACACCCGTGGTGGTATACTACCCAAGGTCCCGGCAACACATCGAAAGCCCAGTGAAGCCAGGCGATCCGACACGGAACCTGTCACGACCACGAGCAGTCCGGAACCAAGCTCCTCAGCCACCGGCATTGCATCGGACGGTTTCTCCCCAATTTCTAGCTCCCGACCTCGGTTGGTGAGGAGTTCCACCCGCGCCACAGCAGACCCGTCGCTCGTCGGCCAGACAAGCAATCGGGTCACTCTTTCCGCCGGCCGAAACTGGATTGACTTTGTTTCAGGGCTGGTGGATAAGTCTCCATACACTTGCTCGTCCTTCGTGTTGAAGAACCCGAGCTTTATGGCCGTCAGGCTCTTCCCGTTGCGGCCAATCTCTATGGAGCGGATTGGGCCGTCATCCCCGTGAGCATTGAATAACTTGCCGTCATTAATGCCTCCAACCGGTTTGTTACCGGTCAGTGGGAGATCTGTGATCTTGGCCCCCTTCAGTGCCTTGGTGTTCGGATCCGCCCAAGGTCTCTTGGAAAGTGCCAAGGGTGCCATATTTCTTCTTGTCTGTTTCTGGCTTTCGGGGGAGGATCGCAATGATAGATAGAAGGAAGGGGGTTTCTCGAACAGAGGTTGTGAAGGAGTGTTGAGTAGTCTGACTGAATAAGAGATTGTACTTGTACTTGATGGTCTTGGAATGCTCTGGTAGAGTATTCAGACCGAAATCTGGGGCCCTCGAGCTGCCCTTATATATCACCTACACATTCAATTGCCCTATGAGCATGACACCCAAGGGTGTACATTGGAGAACGGCTGAGGAGTGCAGAGAGTCTCGCACAGGAATCCATCACAAGACTCATCGCACTATGCTGCATTATAGTGTACACGTAGCATTTCTGCATTTCTGCACATGCAGCAGTGAAGGTGGATGTAGCATAGAGAATACTGAATAACACAAATGGGGGAGATCTAAGACCCCACTCTTAACTGCAACGCATCGCTGCAGGCTCCTCACGAGACGGGGCTGGCGCTGTCTTGGGTTAGTCCGGAAAGCAAAAGCAAAAGAAAATTTCGATCCGGGCCAAGGTTCCAGAGATATGAAGTGAAAAGGAATAAGAAGAAAAAAAGCAAATACGGTGTATGAGAATGATAAATGGTCTCAGATGTTTAGTCGCCTCTAGTGGCGCGAGCTGAACTAGCCCTAGCTCTGTAATCTATTGCTGCACGGCTAGTAGATTGGATGTATGACTTCGCCGATTAATCCCTGGCTCGTCATTGTCATGCTATTTATTTACGTAACTAGATGATTGTCCACTGCCTACTCCAAATGTGCTCGACTCTTATCTGCACCGGCTGCTGTATTCCAGAGTGTAGTAACGACAAACCGGTGAGCGCCACTAGGTTGCCTCCGGGGAAAGAGGAATTGGTGGATGTACTTGCCCAATGGCTGCCAATCACCGCCGTAGATATCTCCACTCCGACCTGGATGTCAAAAGGGATGTGATCAAGCAGCTATTCTTCTACGATATAGTAACGAATCAATGCTTAAGTTGAGTAGAAGACTTCTGCCCAGGTAAGTTTACTTTTCTGATTGACCTTCGACCGAAGCCAGGCACGCCCCCAGCCATCGTGGCCTCCATTAATATAGTGCATCTTTACTGCCGTCTCTCAACATAGTACTATAGGTAATGTCTGCTCTAATAGTATTCATTGCATCCAATGTATGAACATAAACCATGCTCATAGATCCTCACATGAAGATCAGATACCATCCTGAATGACAAAGATACGTAATTGTATTCAAACAAACTACCTTGCATATACAACTGACGCTACTTAGCCATGCATCCATCATCAGATACTAACACCCTATTCATCAGGCTCCCACGCCAGAGCCCTCTCCCTCATATCCGCCAACTTCCTCTGAACAAGCCTTTCCATCTCCTCTTTTTCCTCCTCATCAAGCAGTTCAACCCTCCTTTCCCATGACTTCTCAGGCGATTCAGTTGGTCCGAAAAAGCGACTATCCAGCTTTTGCCAGAAGATCGCATCAAAGGCAAAGTTCCTTCGCGCTGCATAACTGACCCAGAAATCACCACTTTGCCAACTTTCTCGCATGGGTTTTGAGAGCCTTTGCTCCTCGGTTAAGCGTCCCGAGCCTATGAGGGATTGTTCACGCTCAACCAGCACCTTTAGAAAGGTCTGCAGACGCCGCTCGTAAACCTCGGTCCAGGCCTCGATACCATCTGGCCAATACTCTGGTTGTTCGAGTAGCAGCCACCATGGCGATGCCTCTGAGAACTCAGCCGGTGCTGCGTAGGAGAATTCCCAGTCTATGACACCCATGACCTGCAAGTCGGCGTTGAGGAGCACGTTGGAGGGCCGGAGATCGTCGCACCATAGCCGGAATGGTCCTGAATCACAATCACAGGTAGATGCAGTTAGTTGACGATCCTTTGCCAATTTGCGGAATAGCTGCCTGGCAACATATTTACGACGGCAATCGGTAGCCGAATCGACTGCATCGTTGCGCTGGTGCTTCAGGTGTTGGATATGGAGTTCGGCGAGGTTATCGAAATAGGATGAAGAGGTGCTGAAGGTGCTGTCCGGCAGAAGTGACCGTGGTAGCGTCCCCAGACGGACAAGCTCATTCATATGCAGCGACAGCGGTCTGCTGTTCACTTCATATGAGAATTCGTCAACCCGTTCCACAGACCCAATCCGAGGGAGGGAGAGTCTGTTCAGCTGCAGGAGGATATCCGCAAACTGTGCGTACATCATCTCCAGCTTCTCCATGTCAACGTTCGGATCGAGGCAATGCCGGTCTGATATCCCCAGCCCAGGCGTGTTCAGTACGTCGCTCATTGTTGTGGCGTGATCGATGTACTCCATAACGATGAATGGGCCGAATCCCGGTGGACTTTCTTCCGTTGTACCGCAGTGCAGAATGAAGGGCACTGGAATAGAAGTATTATCCTGGATGTATCGAATCGCTGCGACTTCATTGCGAACCTTCTCTTCGGGGAACATTATTGCCCCCAGCTTGGGAAAGCGAATGGCTGCAGAGCCACCGTCCAAGTATTTCATCCGGAAGGTGATGTTAAAGTATCCAGCCCGGGGCTAGCATAGCTCTACTAGGACACCTCTCCGGTACTTCACGATGAGGTGACCAATCGCCCGAAGAGTGTCTTCGTCAGAAAAAAGGCCATGTACCCAACCGTCGGCGATGGCTTCGCTTCTTTCCCAGGCGACATCGTCGAAGTGCATGCGTGGCTCGATTGTTTCTTTCATGGTTACAGTGCACAGTAGCAAGGGTGATGGGGTTTGATGAGATGGTGGGAGTGCAAGAATGGATTTGGGTAGTGAACGCTAGTGCTGTGCTGTGCTGTGCTCGCCCCAATAGCCGCCGAGACCATCACAGCACCAATGAGATGTTAATCATCCAGATAGTCCGTAAATACCAACGGTTCAGTACGTGCAAGTGAAGCGAGCCGTTTATTTGGACAAAGATTTTTGGTAATTACATGTGCCCCCGAAAACTGCAATATCAAATGTCTGCGATAGATCGCACGGAGATCCACGATATGCATAATAAGACCCGCAACAGCTTTCCTCTTTCATCCAGTGTTCGAAGACAGCCATACAAAGGAGAGCATCTAGGTAGTTGGTGACCTGACTGGCCGGAGCCTCCTTTTGTTGTATATGATTTCTACCCCAGTTGTACGATTTTGAGTCACGGTTACTAGAAGGTCATATATACTCAAACAAGGCACGACGACGTAGTAAAAGGACAAGTGCAGCTATAGCAAAAGCTCTACATTAATATATGATGTTCGACTATTTACTACCCAACTACAATATCGCAGAGCCACTGACTTGGTGCTCGAATAGTACACAAGGCTTGCTCCCAAGTCATCGATTTGTGCACTACTTTGTGAAGGCCAAGAGGCAATATAGCCCCGAAACCCCGATTATGGTCGTAGACTATTCGGAGACGTGTATAAGGTAAAATGATACCTATCTCCCAGTCTAATGGTTGACGTATAGGATTGCCAAATAATATTAGTATTGGTCTTCGACCCGTCCCGTCGAAACCTGATAATGTAGCGTGTAGATACCACGGCAACGCCGAACAACCCAAACAATATGCGATATCACTATGCATTCTACCGAACTCTCGCTCCCCGACTACCAATCGGCCTCCATTCTCACATCGTAGCACTCGGACAATTCGGGAATCTCGGGATATTCGGTCCTAACGGCCGTAACGGGCCTATCGGTCATCTATCGCACAACTTTGAAACGATGCTGTTCCACAGTGTATAAATACTGTCAAAGCTGCATGTCTTCCGTGGGTATTCCAATCATTCTACTTCATATGCAACACCAGCCTTACATAAAGACAAACCAAAACATGTCTCAACTCAAAATCCTGATCTGTGGCGCCGGCATCGCCGGCAACGCCCTCGCCTTCTGGCTCGCCAAACAAGGCCACCACAAGATCACCATCATCGAGCGATTCCCTAATCTACGAGCAACCGGACTCCAAGTCGATCTCCGCAGTCCTGGCATCGACGTTCTTCGACGCATGGGTCTCGAAAAAGCCTTTCGCGAAGTCACTGTCCCCGAACAAGGTCTCCAGCTTGTTGATAGCCGGAACCGACGATGGGGATATTTCCCTGCGAATCGGAGTGGGAAAGGGTTGCAGAACTTTACGACGGATTTTGAGATCATGAGGGGTGATCTGTGTCATTTGCTTTATGGGGCGGTTAAGGATCGTGTGGAGTATTTGTTTGGTGTGTATGTGGTGGAGATGCAGCAGATGGATGATGGGTTTGTGGATGTGGTTTTGTCGGATGGGAGGAGAGACCGGTTTGATGTTGTTATTGGTGCGGATGGGTTGGGGTCGAGGATGAGGATGATGATGCTTGGGAATGGGGATGATGCGAGGGATCCGGTGCATTCGATTGGGGTGGCTGCTGGGTATTTTACCATTGATCGAAAGTTGGAGAAGGGGGAGAAGTATGATGCCACGGCGTATATCACTACGCAGGGACGGGGTATTATGGTGCGGCGTCATGATCCAAATAAGATTCAGGCGTATATGTTCTGTAAGGCGGGGCCTTTTGAGAACTGTGCCAAGGGCGATGTGGAGAGGGAGAAGCAGGTTATGGGCCAGGTGTTCAGGGATGCAGGTTGGAAGTCTGAGGAGATTGTCAAGGGCATGGAAGAAGCGGATGATTTCTATTGTGAGCGCATGGGGGTGGTGAATTTGGATAGCTGGTCGAGGGGCCGTGTGGTCTTGGTGGGTGATGCGGCTTATTGTCCCTCCGCTATGACGGGGATGGGTACATCGTGTGCCATGGTTGGTGCTTACATCCTGGCAGGGGAGATAGGCAAACGTTGTGCGAAGGGAGTTGGTCCTAAGGTGGACATCGCGATGGCTTTCAAAGATTATGAGGACAAGCTCAGGCCATTCATTGTGAACGTCCAAAAGGGACTCCTGGACGACCACGATTACATGAGCAGGCTCCCTTCATCTACGCTGGGGATCACGCTCGTGTACTTGCTGTTCGCGGTAGCTTCGTTCTTGAGACTTGACGTCCTCTCGCAATGGTTGCTGCGTGAAGATTGCAACAAGGACTGGAAATTGCCGGAGTATCCGAGCATGGTCGATAACTGACACCAGCTCACAGGTATGCGTTGTTGCTGCGGTCTTGGCTTGTATATTCTGTTGATTAGGTTCATACTGTATTTATACTGTAGTAATTTCCAACATAGTAGCTCCTCTCCGTTCTAATTACACTTCGAGTTTACCACCCCGAGAAGAGTTCAAAATCAGGAAAGTCCAAGTTGAAATCATTGTCGTAGATGGAATCGAAGCCATGGTCCAAGGAGTCCCCAAAATCGTCACTTCTATTGAGATTATCCAAAGATGCAGCATCTGGACCAGTGGAAGTATTAGACACCCTGGCCAATATGTCCTGCATGATCGAGTAGCACACATCTGCACCCTCGTGCATTACCCTTGAAACTGCCTCCTCCTCAGACTGACCATTAAGTCTAGCTTCCGCTTGGGCTAGCATCATATTAAGAAATATATAGACCTTAACATTGGTCTCTCCGTGGTGTACTCTGTCTTTTGCATACTGCACCACACAGCGGGCATCTCGCAGGAGTGCTTCTCGACGCGCATGGTCTCTTCTCTTCGCGAGGCTTGTACTCTCCGCTTCTGGATCGGGGCTGGATTCTAAGAAGACGAGTATGGCAGCCCGTGTCACAATGTCGCGAAACATGCCGCCTCCAGATCGGAGAACACGACCGTACAGATCGTCTTCGATTAGTGATATGATATCCAGTGCGGCTTCGACGCCAGCCTTGCGGGAGTGACTGTATAGGGGATTGGCCCGTGCCTTGAGGGCAAATTTGTAGTGGAGACACAAGGTAAAGCGGCGGATCAGATGAGTGCAGAAGCTAGATGCGAATTGATCTAATGGGGATGCAGAGTCAAACTGGTCAAGGGTGACCGAAATGTCGCGACACGCAGAGGCTAGCTCCTTTCCGACCTCAAGAACCTCTTCGTAGGCCGGCTCCTCTTGTAAATTATTTATGAGTCTGGCCGCATGAAGGCGGAGTGGTATTGACTTTGACAAGATAGTTTGAAAATTGGTTGACTTATCAGCCGCTATCTCTTCTCCATCGGCTTCAAGATCAAGGTTGTGATCGCTTGGCGGCTCAGTGTTCCAGTCCCCAGTTGCGATCATTGGCAACATCCCGGAATCCAAGGACGCTTGTAAATTCAGTTCCAAGATAGTGTACCAGAGTCGCCGTCGAAGCTCCTTATCCGTAGGATCCACCTCGCTCAGACAATTGGGATCTTGATGCAGGCCCATCTGCATGGCTATCCTCATCAACGCGCCTGTGGAGATCCAGATCAGATCAGCGCCCACCTGATTTACCTGGCGGGCCAAAAGAAGCAGACAGTGGACCTGTACGCCTTTCAAAGTCAAGCGGCTCTTTTCTAGAGGTGCCGAGAGCCATGTCTGAGCAGTATGGATCCACATTCCCGCCTTTGACGCTACCTCGATCCGGACATTGGAGTCCTGATGCAGCGGGCCCGCAATAGCGATAACAAGAAGTATTTGCAAGACGATACAACTATCCGTGGGCTCGGGGTTATTCAGATATGTCTGACAATGGGTCATGAAGGATTCCCTCGCAAGTATTCGGTAGCACGACTCGAATGTGGCGAAATAGAGCCGGGCCAGTTCAAGGATGACATCGGAACTAGGAAAAGACTGATAGATCTTTGTCGGCAGGCTGCTACGACTGGGTCGTTGGCTCTTGATACTGCGGGCAAGCCTTTTGCATTGGGCAATTTTATCTGCGATGGCGTCCAAAGGACCGTGGTTGGTATTTCGTATGATGGTGTCGTATAGACCCATGATGGGCTGCATGCTGGAGAGCCCTTCTGTCTGAAACATCGTCAATGCAAAATTCAATTAAAATATGCGGGCATGTTACTCACCATTGAAAACGTAGTCATCCAATGTCCCTGCCCGAACACCCTCGTCTTTGACACCGTGCCTCGGATTTGATCCGGGATTGATGCAGCTTGTTGCAACGAGGCGAGAGGTGTGTGAGAGGGTGGGCCACTATTACTGTCCTGAGAACCATTTGCCCTTCTATGGCTAATTTCACTGCTGATATGATGCGCAGTTTCGCGACTGGCAAAAGTATGGCGATTCTGCTCATATGTACACTCTGCAGCAATATTCAGGGTCACGCACTGTCCACACGGGTTGACCCGGTCGCATCGGACTTTACGACGACGGCATGCAGCACATGAAAACGCCGGACGTCTGCGTTTTCTTTTGTTTGATGGGGCTGGACTAGCCATTGTACTAAGACTGCAGCCGAGAACTGATCCAAAGTTGGCTGTCCGTTCTGTAGTGTAACATGGAGGGCAGGATAGACCAGGGAAGTTGGTCCGGAGAATAATTGGGCGTGTCGGTCGTCAGCATCTTGGCCCGATATGACCGATAAAGCCGACGTTGATCTGCCTCAGGCATGTATTTCACAAGCCCGTTCGAAGGATCAAAGCAGGAATTGACATTCTCCGGGTTAGTGCACTAAGGTATGAATCACACAAGAGACTGTTATATCTCTCTTGAAGCCATGTTTATGTCTTATTTGAATACAAGCGTTTCCGATGTGGTATTCCATAGTCATTGTCCAGATATCGGCACTATATAGCTCGACACTCAATCGCTACATCCACTCCTCTCCACAACAACCTCATCAAAATACACGTGCCAAGTATACGAATTATCCGGCGACGTGTCACGCCGCACTGATCGTCAGCACATCCGCTGACCGATTAGCCGTGGACTCCCCAGTCACGGCCGTCCACCGCTCACTGGGTTCGAGATCAGCGGTGACAACCATGTCACTGGTTGTATTCAATCCCAGATATGCGGCGATATGGCAGAGCTCTGCTCCGGAGACAGAGGGCTTGACTTGCACGGAGAAGTCGTAGGTCGTGCTGCGGTTGAGATTAGACAGGGTCTGGGAGAAGGAATTGGGCCCGTTGTCGATGGCAGTTGTGAGGTCGCTAATTACATTAGTGACTAAGATGCAAGCGTGTTTTGGAGACATACAGTGAGTGGTTGCCAGCGTAGGCAGGAGTGGCAGTCGTGACTCTGGCTACATTTGAAGCTGTAGTGAACCATGGTGATAGAGCGCTTGTCTCGAAGGAGGGGTTGGAGAGAATATTACAGCCGGTGGACATTATGTTCCGCAATGATGGATATTTGATCTAGGCAGATCATCGAGATGGCTTGTGTAGCAAGATGGCGAGAGAGGCATTATTATCCCAAATACTCTCTCTGTTCTCACTTCATGCCCCCTCACCTCGTTCAGCGGTTCGGATCGCAATCCGGCTTTGTGCTCAAATTGATGTCATGTCTATTCTTTTCACCTAATATTCATTGGATACACCTATCTTGCTCTAACAAGAGCTATATAGTGACTCTGTATCACTAGTATCGAATCTAAAATTGCCATTGACCCGCGGGTGATGTATGTAGCAGGTATTAGATGTGTAGTAGAGAGGTTCTTCAGCACTTGTAGGGTTATTTTGAGTCACGTTTCATGTACTATTGAAACTAAAGATAAAGAAACAAAACCATGTAGGTGATAGTGGGTACGGAGATATCAAGCTCTGAAAATTCACAGATATCCGAGGTAGTGTCAAACACCAGAGGGGCATTGAGAAGCTTCTGACTTTAGAGCCCATGTTCGCAGTTCATGTTGAAAAAAGAGGAAATGCTTGGTGTAGATGATCACCACCTTGTGTATGACTGATATATCTCGACTGTATAGCTGTAGGGTTATATGCAGTTGGAACGGCATAAAGTGGAACAAAAGAAATTATGAGAAAGACAAAACCGAAAAGCAGGCTAATAGGAGAAATCATATATATCCAAAGCAGATCCATCCGTGTATACATCCTAAACGCCGTACCCTGCGCTCATGCACTTAACAAATATATTTTCAACCGTATCTCGTATCATGATCCGATCCACTTCCACAAAACCCTGAGTAATTGATCTCGGTGAACCGGCTTGCCGATGCAATCGCTCATGCCTTTTGCAATGTAGCTCTCGGCATCGCCTTGCATGGCATTTCCTGTGATGGCGATAATCGGCATTTGTAGCCCCATATCGCGAATGTGCCCCGTCGCGACAAGACCGTCCATGATCGGCATGGAGACATCCATCAAAACGACGTTGTAGGACAACGGCTTCTTCTTGATGATTGACAGTGCCTCGGCGCCATTCCAAGCCCCATCCACTCGCGTGAAGCCGATGCTGCTCAGAAGCTTCAGCATCATGGTGTGGTTGACCATGTTGTCCTCCACCAGTAGGACATGTTTGTGGGGTGCAATGGCCCGGATCTCAGCACCGAGATCAGGGCCCACAGGCGTCAATGCAGTACTGCAGGGTGTGAGCGATGGTGTCCGGGATCTATTACCTAGTTTTGCGGTGAACCAGAAAACACTGCCTTGGCCTTCCGGGTTAGGGTGATATCCCACTTTCCCGTCCATGAGTTCGGCCAGGCTTTTGCAAATGGACAAACCCAATCCAGTGCCCTGGTATTGTCGAGTGGTCGAATTGGCAAAGCGTGTGAATGGAGTAAAAAGGATATTCACTGCATTGTCAGGGACACCGATGCCGGTGTCGACGACCTCTGTACGGACTATGCAACAGCCCTCCTCGTGCTCATCCGGAGAGTACGCGGTGGAGACCCGGATATGGCCGCTCTCGGTAAACTTGACGGCATTGCTTACCAGATTCTGCAGGATCTGGCGATATCGTAGGGGGTCTCCTCGGAGGTGCCTGGGAAAGTCGGGTGCGATGTCGGTGGCCAATTCCACTCCATTCTTCAGTGAGGGGCGACAATTTCGTATGACCGCTCCAATAACATCGTTAACATCTACAACGTCGAGGTGAAGCGAGAAAGAGCCAGACGAGAGTTTCGAGTAGTCGAGAACGTCGTTCACCGTCTCCAGCAGGAGTGACATGCAGTCTTGGATGACTGCGGCATGCTCAAGCTGTGTCGGAGACAGACCTGTATCGGCCAGCATGGTCATGGCAAGCTTCATCCCATTCATCGGAGTGCGGATTTCGTGGCTAATATTGGCGAGAAAGTCGGTTTTCAAGCGTGACGACTCTTCGAAAGCAGCAATGATGCGCGCCTCTGCTTCTTTGCGTTCACTGAGGTCGCGGGTGACTTTGACGAAACCAACGTGCTGCCCGAACTGGTAGATGGGCGTGATCAGCACGTTGGCCCAAAACCGCGAACCATCGCGCCGATACCTCCATCCCTCATCCTCCATCCGACCCTCGCGCAAGCACACAGCAAGGCCCCTGGGGGGCTTCCCTGCCAAGCGATCCTCTGGGCTATAGAAGACAGAAAAATTCCTGCCAAGGATTTCCTCTGCTGGCCATCCCTTCATGATGGCAGCGCCCGTGTTCCAGGTGGTAATATTGCCTTGTGTATCCAGCATGAAAATGGCGTATTCCTTGACAGTATCCACAAGAATCTTGTAGGTTTCGTTGGTATAGGCATGATTGATGCTGGAGGTCTCCTCGGAGAGCTTGTGCGCCTCCAACACAATGTAGAGCAGAGTGAATTCGTCGAAGATGGGGGTGACCCGGAGGTTGTACAAAGCTTTATCCCTGGACACGATTCTCTCAACTATCTGTACTTCCTTCGTTGAGCAGGCTGCACGCAATGCACCAAAGAGGATAGCGATATTGGGAGCGGGTATGGCAGCTGGGTCGAGGTCGCGGACGGTCGCATGAAGCATGGATTGGCGCGTTTTGCCGAATACAGCGAGATGACTATCAGAGACCTCCACAACAGTCATGGACGAATCGAGGACGATGGTAGGAGTAGGGGTATGGCGATAGATGCATGCCAGCGAGGGAGACGCAGCTGGGGAGTCATCATCTGGCAGAGGTCGAGTGCGTGAAGTCGCGAGTTTCTCCTCGAGGGAGAGAGCGGCCAAGTGGCCGTCGAGAAACATCGCGGCTCGTGTGGACAGACATGAGAAAAAGAAGAAGAGTAGGGGATGAATATGAACTTTTGTTCTACTTTATCGCGTGGCGAAAGAAAAGTGGCACTGTGAGTGGCGGAACGCAGCCGGCAGCAGAACCACTTAATGGATGACGCTTCCACATGCATTCATTGGTGCAGCCTAAGTTGGAACCAGCTTTCGATAATCCACCCCAGGCCATTGCCCCTGACATCCCCGCCTCTGTCCATGGAGTCAAGATGTCTAGGCTACCTGAAAACGGACGATTACAGTCTACGTGCCGTCTCATAGAGCGAGAAAAGTCCGTTGCTAGTTATTAGATGACAAACCAACTGAATATGTATCTACTATCAATTGAAGCATATCTTCTCCGTCGTGTGAGGACAGGGACCGCATAGCAACGGTGTCGCACCGTCGAGGGTCCTTCGGAGTGATTCTACAATGGTCTAGGCTGCACCAGCTGCTACATTTTCAGGCATTTGGGCTGTCTAAATTGCTTGACAACTGCCGGCGGATGCTCCATTGGGGCCAGCCGTCGGAGCCGCAAGCCGCCAATCATCGTGCCAGCAAGGACTGTATCTTGCTCGCTCGGACCATTACCGTGGGTCCAAGCAGGTTTGCCTACTCGCTAAATCTAATCAGTTAGATTTTCATTGCCGAATCGAGTAGGACCAACGTTTTTAGAAGCCTGGACGACCGGGGATGCCGGTCGAAGAATATCGGCTATATCAATCCGCTCAAATGTTGCGATAAATTGGTAGCATTAGGCGAAGGTACCTATCTGCTCCAACCAAGCAAATGGATGCTCGTGGACCCTTAGACAACAGTATTCTGGCCTCTCTTATACCCTTCAGGTTGTGGCAAGAGGATGAGCCCGCTTGCATGGCGTGTATTGATGAATTTAAGACTATATGAAACAAATGGAAAGTCTAGGGCTCAATAATGGCACACTTACAGTTCCATGTCGCATATGACATGGCTCATGCTCTTTCTATATCTGTACGTTAAGCTATATTGATATTATAATTGTATTTATGCCGGTGCATGTCGAACAAGAGGACCTCCTGTCAACATGGCTGCTATAGGTTGGAGAGTACGTCGTAGTAGTCGACAATATTTCTACGAGGTTCCTCACTAGCCCGTCCTTCGTTCGCTGGGTGTCTTGGTATGAAGTAGAGTCATCAATGCGGTGTGGCAAACAGGACATGGGCATTTAATAGTTATTTCATCTTCCTCAATTGCAACTGCGGAGCTTCACTTCCGCGCTCACTTGCCGGATTGAATATGTACCACTGCATATAACCCTACTGCACATGTCTTCGGGCAACTTCACATGTGATAGTCACAGCGATCAACTTCACGCTCGCGACCCGATTAATCGCACCACAAGATGAATGGGGTAAACCAGTCACGATGTTTTCACTCACTGAAGTGAGTTCTCTTCCGCCCTAATTAAATGTTTCATTTCCCTCTCAGCCAATAAAGTCAACATAGGGGGTGAAAGGTAAATGAAGATAAAAGGTAATATTCCAGGCTTTAGTACTTACTTGATCGACATGCACTGTTAAGACAACGTGACTGGTGGAGTAGAGTGCCTAGCATGGCCTAGGCCCCATACACTCAGTGAGTGCAATCATGAAGAGGGGCAGTCCTCATTTCTGGAATATGATCTACAAGTTCAGGAACTGAGATTGGGTCCTGCATTTCTTCTTGACATCTCCCATATAATGAGTGCAGTAGCCAAGAATGCCTTGCGAGGACATGAGAAATTGTAGTAAGTCCCATGGCTAGTAAAAGAGGAACCCAATGTGACGGGAATTGCATCGCTAACTAAAGGTACAATCCGCATCCAGAGGGGATATAAAGCCCGCCCAGGGCCCTGACAGATGTGAATAGATCACAGGCAGCAAGCTCTATCTTAGACGCCAAGCCCCCATGCAGCTATACCAAAATTATAGCGGGGCTCATTGAAGGCAATGCAGCGTCGTGGTGACAAATACTGTTGGGACATTCATCATAGCCAGGCGCTTCACCAGATTTGTGCCGCCTCTGCTGCCTACGCGCCCTTATATAAAGCCTTCTCCCTCCTGATCTTCCTCGTTTACCTCTGACTCTACCTCTTCAAGGCTGGATCAGGCCTCATAAGTTCCTTGTGCTGGAAATACCATATTACTGAATCAAGTATGGTCGGCAGTATCATATGGGCAATTCAGATGCCAATACACTGAGAAGACAGATACTAGAGACGGTGGGAAGAAGGGTGAGATCCGCTCGACAACAAGAATGCTGTTAATCCCAGCGGTCTCGAGGCCAGCTCGGAAAGAGAGCCATGGTCACTTGGTGGTGTCTGCGCTGGATAGTTAGCCAAGCGCAACGCACTTCAGGAGTGAACAACAACTCTTACAACCGAGATGGTTATTCCCAGCCCAAGCAACTTCTTTCAAACCTTCTATAAGAAGCACCTTGATCCCTCTGCCTTACACACCCTGTTTATGGAACAGAATCAGGACGAAAATCATACCATGCAGTATCCCATTGAGCAAGTTGCCCCGCGCAGCCATATACCGTTCGTCTCCCTGCTACTCAGCCATCCGCCATGCATCCACCCATTATCTGAAAGGTTATATATACATCACCAGCCTCTTCTACCAAATGGTGGTTGCGTGGGAGGCACCTGGATTCATCAGGGCAGGATTGCTAGCACCATGGGTCAAGCGTGCCTCTCCGGTGTGATGATGAATGTTACGGATTAATTGCAACTAGTATAGCGTCCAAAACTGCAGAGTCTCGGATGTTTGAGCCTGTGCATAAACATTACAATAACTATCCCATGTGAATGTCAGAACTGAATCTACCCGCCATGAGTTCGACCAAGAAAGATACCCAAAACCCGGCTGGCTACGAGGCTACCAAAGTGGAGTGATGGGCCGATCATATAGTACCTCACACCAATATTTTGCAGATATTTGTCACGGTTACTAGGCGTACAACCTATCCCGGGGCAGTCATCAAGTTGTCCAACATTCAGACCTTGATATTCGACGAAGCCGATACGATGCTCGAGAGTGGCTTCCTGGGTGTTTGTGAAGCACATTGTTCGACACATTACATCAGAGAGGCAACATGGCAGGAAATGTGCTTCTTTACGCATTGGCACCTACTCGAATTTTCCTCTCCACTTCCACATATAAATAGCGCCCTCTGAAATAGTCTACCGGCGCTCACGGCTGTTGTTACTATCAGTATTCAACCAACTCAAGCCGATATCAAGCTACCCAAATCAACTGGCTGGATACGAGAACATAATATGTATCGTCACCACTAAGCAGGCACAGCATCTATTTTGACGAAAAGCTGCGATACTCGTGAGGGATTACAACAAACACGGTCAACAAGAACAGCAACTTTTCACCGCGATCAGTCCACCGCTAGTCCTAAGAATACGTTCTCGGGTTTTCCTTTGCACGCTGCCAGAGTGAATTATTCCAACCGTCAAGCCACTATATGGAGCTTTACAGAGAGCAGAACAGGACGCTTGATGGTTTGATGGACTACACGGATCCGCCAGGTGTTTAACACTAGTGGTACCCTAGGCATCTCAATTTCCAGCTCACCCTCCTCCGCAAGGATACTACAAAAGGCTTCTTAAAGATGGTTATGTGAAAGGACATCGAACAGAAGGAGAAATGCTTGGACCGGTACCGAAATGACCTTTCATCACATGCAGCCAATACGAACTCCTCACTGCTGCTCAAACAATGGGGCTTCCAGCAGCATTGCATAGTTGCACCTGCAGATTCGATACTCAGTCACTCGTATAGGCATGACATAACGGGTCTGTCAGAAACAGACGTCCTCCCTTCATCAAACGAACGAGACGAGTGTGGTTTTTACGTTGTCGACGACGAAGTTGATTTCCAAACAGAGAGGCTGAAGAAATTCGAACGCGCTGAAGTCAGGCGGCACGGCTGCTGTTTTGGGCTGCTTTGGCACTAAAGAAGTCTTTCTATTCCTCGTGTCATTGTGACCATGACATCGGCCGTATATCCGCATCCAGGTAGCTGAGGGATTTGGTAACCCGTGTCCGATGCTTCCCAATAATTTGTCGTGCGCGCTGCTGTGGCTCCATTAGCAGAAGAATAAGGGTATGAAGTATTTCATACATATGACCCATTTCTTTCGTCGGGAGAACGATTTGTGCCATGAAGAAGAAGTGCTTTTCCGGTCAAAACAGCGTTTTCGCCAAGTAGGCCAAAACGATATATCGCTGGCTACACAGCAGCAGGAATGACTTGATGTTTTTCAACATTTCCTAACCAAGCCGATGCTGATTACGGCAACTCCAAAAGCAGCCTGTCTTCCTCTGGCAATACTCCATGGTCATCACTATTACTCACTCGGGACACTATCGAATCCACCAGCCAGCGACTGGAAGAAAATGGTCCTAAGATGTGTTCGTTGAACGCATAGACTGGCCTAGTATCCCATTACTTGGGGTACAGATATGAAACTCGTACCAATAAGTCATTCCCGATACGTGCTACATTACTCAGGTATATATCTTGCGGGCGTCTTCTGCTTTGAGAAGGTGAAGCCCAATCCCCTCGAGGAGAATCTTGTCTACACTTTTGATATTGGTTGGATCCCATAGCGGGCGCATACATACAGGATGTTTATAATGACTCCATCGATATCCTCACTCTTACCACTGTGTCGCACATAATGATTCTAAGAGTGGATTGTGAAAGCAGAGGATATGCTAGCGTGATTCTAAGCAAAGCTAACTCGGGGTCATGTCGGGCGAAACAGATCAATTGGTCTTGTACCTCAAGATGCATGCGCCGATAATCTCATTGCACATGAAGGAGCAGACTTCTCACAAGCGATCTCGATGCAACGCGGCTCCGAAGGTGTTCATCTACACCGGCCATCCTTTGTGATACGGAACTCATCGACTCCTACTACTACCCAACTTCTCAGGTCGTCGAATCTTGCAGGCTTGGCTGTGCCATTGGCCACATAGTCAGACGTTCATCGAGATGTCTGACAAGTTCCTGAGCATATCCTCGTGTGGTACACTCCTACGTGGACATTCTATGATTGCAGAAGTTCCACGCTGCAGACGTTCAATCAGGACTTTACTGGACACTGTCTATACTTCCTGTCTAAGGCCCAGTCATCCAAGCTTCTATCTCTGGAACCGAACACCAAGTACGCAATGAACATACAGACTGCTATAGCAAGTATCAATCAGCACAGCAATCTTTCCATCTACTCTTCCACGGTATCATCGAAGTCAGGATGTCGCAACATTCTAGCATCAGTTTGGCTGCCGTGGAAACGACAGCTTCACAACTGCCTTTAGTAGCCTGGGGACACGGCAGTCTCTCTCACTGGGCTATCTTTTCTGCCTTATCAACTGGGCGGAACGAAAGGAAGGATCTCCCACATTAGCTATAAAGCTGAAAAGTGGGCATCTTTATATACTACATCTGCTCAGCTATTTAGCTGTCCAAACATCCTTTCAATATCCCCAGTAGCGGAGCCATCAGATCCTTCAATATACCGGACGCCTTGGCTACCACTTTCGCACAAGTCGAGGATGCAGCGACCCATGTGTTTGAGGATTACAGGAGGTATACATCACATCATTACTCGAAACTGTCAGTGGTCTGATGAAGATGGGGTTCCTAATGTGGGTTGCTCTGTGTTTGTGAGCACGGAAAGTCTGCATATGGCTCTTACAAATGGCAGAAGTAATGCTGCTGCTCTGAGTTGTGGAGGAAGGCTATTAAAGAGCAAATAATGTCGACGCGCTGACAGCTAGATCTAAATATCGCGTCTAGTCGGCCAGGCGACAGAGAGATATATGTCCCAACGGTAACTATACAATACTCTTCCTCTGGTGCTACGACACCTAAATTATGCTATCGAAGATAATATATGGGCGAAGTTCTATCTTCGGGTTAACGGTAAAGTAGACACGAGTTGGATGAAAAGAAAAGGCGGGGTCCCCCATCCCACTGGCTCTTTGGCCTCCTGGGCCCACCCGTTGAAAAACAATCCCAATATGATTGCAGGCGCTAGGACATAAGCCAATGAAAGCTACGTTGATGCTAGGCTAGAAATGCAAGGAGACCACATCAAGGAACGAGCTTACTGTGGCGCAGTAGGCCTGCGTATGTTTGCTTTTTGGCGTACCTCATAAAAGGCGACAACCCCTTCAAGTCAAGTTCCCACTATCTTAACGCTCTCGGGAGAATATTACATAGCTGCAGCTTCCTGAGCTCAAACGCGCATAAGAAATGAGTACATCCTGGACGTACAACTGTTCAGGCCCCCGTCCAGAATGGATTGTCAACAGTGATATCACAGGCATCGGGGTAAGCTGGTACTGAACAGTACGCAAGGCTGGTCTAATCTGCATTCTACAGGTGGTGCTAAGCTATACTATAACAGCGGGATTAGTCGTCGTTGTTCTCTCACTGTACTACCTTGTTGCATATGATCCCTGCTATGATCCATTCTGGGGGTCCAGAAGGCAAAATGCACTCAGAGCTTTCTATCCTAACCCAGTAGATGAACGCATACTAGAGGTGGTGAGACGGACAGTCATGGCTTGCCTGGGAGCATTTGGATACAACTCCACTAATCACACAAATTTTGAGAAAGCATTCATCAAGGTTTGTTCCAATTAAGCCTTCATGGTTATGGTTTGTCGTTCTATCCTGACGTATATCATACACGCAGACTATCACCGCATTCAGCGACATGCAGCTCTTGGCTGGCTATTCGATAATGATCAGTGGCTTTTCACAGCTTGGATCTGGTCTACAAGTATTCTACTGGCAAGCTGTAGTAGGTCTGACTTGGTTCTCTACCCTTACACATCTCTCTTGCCTAACAGTATTACGCCATCATCTTTACATTCACCCCTCCGAGCGTACATGGCGACTGGCCGCCATGGCTATATTATGTGTCCTCTTGGCGATTGGTCTAGGATTTACCGGAAACTATGACTGGAGCTTGAGCGGTGGCGACAGGCCCCACTTTGATGATGCTGCAATTTGCTATATTCGGATCAAACCACTATTCGGGCAATCTTTCTATCTCATGCTACTGTCGATACTGCTCATCACTTTCTCATTTGTGGTGCGCATGGTCAAGCTTCATCGAGTTCTCTCAGTAGATATCTTCGCCAAGGCAAGGGTGAGGTTCAGCCGCTGGACATTCACGTGCTTGAGAATTGTGCATGACTGGTCGGATGCAGCAGCCCAACCACCTAAACTGAAGTGCATGCTCTGTTACTATCCACTATTAGCAGCCAATCTATCGGCAGCTCTACTTATCGATGGATGGGCATCTGTCTTCATGGAGGCTAGTCATCCTTCTTCCTTACCCGCTTTTCGAGCCCTATCTGACAATTTTGGTCCAGGTTTGCTGGGTAGTCGTAGCCTATTTCTGGGGTGTTTATCGCTTGATTGCCACATTTGAGATGATACCAAAACCGACTGGATTCCTCAATGGTTCCAGCGATTGGACGTTCGGGCAGGTTATTGCGATTCTATTGCTTGCCGGGCCCCTACTAACTATAGTGGAATCATTTCGCCTTGATGATGGTAAGTAGATCTCGGACTGTAGTACATAAACGAGGTACTAACCATCTCCTGAACTACTAGACGCAGGACGAGGGAGGTACCATCCTACGGGAGAAACAACGCATGAACTCTTAGCTCAAGATGTAACCACGGTCCAGGCAATGCCCTCCGCTTCCGGTAGTTCGGGTCCCTGTCTCGCACCCTCCGAAAACAGTGGGCTTCTTGGGCATATGACCTGGAGCTCATACAGCAGCACCCTAGACACTGCCTGTATCTATTGCATGCTCATATCGATTCCAATTCTGCTGTTCCTTATCTACGGCGCTGTGGGCGTCGGCTCTTTCACGCAATCATTCGCTTTATTCGGTGCAGGTTATTCCTGTTACTTCTTTCTATTTGCTCCGGTAATTGGCCTTTGGGAGCTGATCCTCTTATCTTTGGCATTTAAGGGTACATCCAACGGGCAGAGTCCATGGATAAGGCCTACCCTACGGCTTCTTGGCGTTTCCTTTTTTCCTTCCTCGTACCTGTCCTTTTTCATCTATGTTACATTGACTGAATTCCCTTCCATGAGCCTTGCCTGGCTGGGTATTACACAGGCAACTCTCGTGGTATTTTACGGGCTTTTTGCAACTCTACAGGCATACCTTAATCGTCACTAAATATGCGTCATTATGTTTTCTTATATCTTTTTACAGCATAACCCTCAGTGTGTTTGCAGGTACGAATCACCCGGGAGTCGTGATCAGAGGCGCCCCGAAAATGAGAGCCATGCTTCTAATTTAGAGAGATCGGGTATTTTTGAAGAGGAGAGGGGGGGCGCATGCGCCGATGTTATATGTGTATCAGGAAGGAGCAGACTTCTGATAAGCGACCTCGACGATGCGGCTGAGGAGTATCATCAATAACCATCATCCTTTGTGGCACGGTACTCATCGACTCCTACTATCACCCAACTTCGCATTTCGTCAACTTCTGCAGGCTTGGTTGCGCCGTTGGACACGTAGTCGGGCTCTCATCGATATATATGACAAGTTTTGAGCATATTCTTGTTTTGTACATTCCTATGTGGACATTTTCTGATTGCAGAAATTACAGCCTGCAGACATTCAAGTGGTCTGTTTAAGTTAAAGTTGCTAATGTAGGTTGCTCTGTTTTTGTAAACAGCGAAGTTAGAAATGGCAGAAGTAAAGCTGCTGCTCTAAGTAGTTGAGGAATCCTAGCAAATGTCGTGTCTACCCGATCAGCCGACGGGAAAATATCCCAAACATGGTGTACATGATGCACTACATGCAATCGACTCTATATCAGGCCCACGGTGGATTCTAAGATCAATTACAAATGATAGTCAAGTACTCAATTATTTGAGCGACTAGGAAGGATTCAAGATTACCCTATCAAGTGAACCAGAATCTGAACAATGAACGATATGATGGTTATGTTCTAGCACTAAGTTAAAACATGAAAGTGAACCAAACAAAGCATCCACTGTTTTTTACTCCAAGTACAGTCCTCTCACAGGCAGACATCTCCTCCATATATACCATCAATTCCTTCTTAACACCCAGTTGCCATTCTCCATCTCCTTCCTTCCCATTCTCGACTTCAATCACACTGTGCACTCTCATGTCAGTTATTTATCAATCTTCTCTTCTTCTTCAGCAATAAAACAAATACCTTCTCAAAGAATAAACATCTACTCCTTCTGACATCCACACTTCTTACACTGGTCCTTGTAACCAGACTCCACCAGGTACGTGCCATAAGAGTCACACTTCGAATGGGGCGTCAAGCAGTGGGAATCCGGGTCAAGACCCCCAGTGCAGTGGATGGTGTACTTGGCTCGAGCGGCCAGTTCAACACGGTTCGGCTCAGGGTCGGCCACTGGGGTTGCGGAGACCATGGTGGCCAGGAAGGCAGTGGTAATGGCGAAAGATGTCAAGCGCATGGTGGGCGATTGGGGTCAGAAGGTTCTTAAGCAGAGAAGAGTATCTGATGAGGGATGGAGCTGTGGATGAGGATGAAAGTATCTGGAGTATGGAGTGCCATGAGCCTTTTATATCTTGAGCTGGATGTGTGCTATAGTTCTCGGTATATGTGCTTCTGGTGAACTGCTGCATGGTGGCCAACTATCACCGTGCTGACGACGCTGATCTGAGGCTGAACTACTGCATTCTCTGGATACCTTGGTTGGGGGCTTGCTCGGTGGGAAGAGACTCCGGGATTGAAGTTCAGACTGGGATATGGCACGCCTGATTATCAGCCTCGGTTGTGTAACGTCGACGAGGCTATTGATGAAGCTCTCATGGCGAGCACTGAAGTGGCCTTACAGTGTTGTGATAGGGTGTTAGCTTTCACATGTTGTTGAAGCAGCGTGAATACTCACCGATGGTGTCAGAATAAACCTAACACAAGCAAAGAACCCCCAAAGAAAGCCGGGCCTGAACTCCCCAAGACCATGATGCCCGGATTGTTCCTGAGACTATAGGGCTGACAGGCGGAACCTCCCTGGACCAAAAGCAGGGAAATATCTGCTTGCTTGGATGATCCGCGGGGTCTTGTGTAACACAAGGCACTGAATAGCAAACAAGCTCAATCCAGTGCAGTCAGACCCCCAAAGAGCAAGATAAACCGATTGGCAGGTGATATATCCCAGCAACCCTGCATTGTTATCATGTGACTCCCAATATGGTTATATTCCCAGTCCACTAACCCTGAAACACACTCTCTCTCCTGCATTCTTCCATCCGTTAGATCATCCTTCCCAGCACCCTCATCCATCAATTAACATCCTCAAGTCAAGCAAACTCCATCAATTCCATCAATTCCATTTACAAGGGAACAACTATCAATAACATTATGTCAACCATGTTCCGACTCGCACCCCCACCTCGCCATCCAGACGAGTTCTTCACCCCCGGCTGGGACGCAGAAAGCAACCGCCCCGTCGTGGACGGAAAATACCACGACCCCAAGACCGGCGAACTCCGTCCCGCCATAGGCCGCCAGTTCGCCGGGCCCCCCGCGGTCGATATTATCATCACCAACCTCCATGAGGAGTCGTGTGGCCGCGTGTATCGTGCGCAGCTTCCCTTTCGCGTTGAAAGGCTGCTCGTGTGGATTATGGGGGTCGTTGAGGATCGCAAGCTCCAGCTGGATTCGCTTAATGCGACCCCGTATGCGATCCGGGTGGTGCTTGCGCATGAGTTGACGGGAGGGGAGTTTACGGAGGTGGCGTCAACGATGGCAAAGGGGATTTTGTACCAGGAGGGACCGGTGAAGAGGGATGATGTTGTGGCGTAGTGAGACTGCGGTGTGATTGAGAGCGTTCGTTTGCTACTTGCGGGGTGAGATGTGTGAGACGGGGCAAGGAATGCTAGTCTACGACTTTACTTGGTCATTTGCTTGGGACTGGGCTGTCAGATTGGAGGTTTGACTGGTGTGGGTTGCCTGATAGGGCTCAATGCTGTGTAACCTACCTTTCGATAGTCTGGAGCTTTGCTTTAATGAAGCATGCTGTCTGTCGTATACGAGGTTTCATCACATTAACTGGTTTAGAACGTTATCTGTACGGCACTGTCACCTAGGCAGCCAGATTTAGTGCATTCAATGTGGTGTGGCTTGACTATCATATAGACGAGTGAGTGTGATCACCGAGGCAGAGATCCTGGGTAAGCTTCCACACCTTGAATGGTATTTTTTAGATATTCGATTCACGCCCTTACTCTACGTAGCGGGAAAAATCCTTCTAAGTTAATGCCAGAGACTTTGATACAAAGAGTCAGGTTTGAAGGAGGTATCGATTCTAATGCTTTAATCTACCCAGTGGTTAGGTAGATCCACATATCCCAATCATTACCGACCACCTTAAGCAAGGCCTTCAGCCTTTTCAATCTCCTCTCTGCTCAAACACCACTTCTTTTGCAGGTCAGCATCAAGCGCCAAGGCATACACATCCTTCGGCCACCACTCTCCCCAGCTCGTCAGGAAGATCTGCTCCGGATCGGACGGGAAGTCGGTCACGAAAAAGGCGCGGAGGAGGTTCTGGGCTCCTACAGACGTCCGTCAGCAAGCCAGCGTAAGCAATAAGCAACGGGATGATCATTACCCTCAGGAATAGTCTTTGCATCAGTCATGTTCATGGTCAACCCCATTTGCGTAGCAAGATTAGTGCTGGGAATTAGACCCGGCGAAACAGCAACAACCTTGCAAGAAGGCAGTTCCCGGCGCCAGTAGAACGCACCCAACAGCTGCGCGAACTTCGAGGCACTGTACACTACGCGGTAGCCTGCGCCGGAGTTGGCTTTCAGGTCCACGTCAAGGGTTGCTATACCATAAGCAGTCAATAATTGCCAGTGTAGACTACCAGGCTACGTGCAGGGAAACTTACCCGGATCCTGGTCTCTCACACCGCGGATGGCGCCAGAAGAAACGAAAACAACCCGTGACTGCGATGCGGACAGCACGTCACGGAGCAAGTGGACCAAATAATGCTGGGCTGTTGTAATCGTTAGTGAAACCATTTTCTATCGAGTAATCATGGTCTGTCAATATCCCACGTACCTAGATGGTTAACCACATAACCCTGACACCATTGCGATCCATTCGGACCGGGGCCTTCTGCCTTGTCCAAAGTGCCAGCACAGAGGAAGAGATAAGCCAGCTTCTCTGATCCCAGCTTGGAGAGGACATTCTCTGCGAAAGTCTGTACACTCTTCAGGGATAGGAGGTCGAGTGGAAAGACTGTGACTGTGTGTTTAGAAGTGTCATAGTTGAGGCTATCATAAGCAGCCTGAACCTTGGCGGTGTCTCGTGCACCCAGGATGAAGTTGTATGGCTCGGCTTGCTCAAGCAATTGCTTGATTGTTTCGAAGCCCTGTGGCGATTTAGAGTCACATGCATGAAGGGGATAGTTCGTAAGGTGTTAACTTACCAGGCCCGAGGATATGCCAGTTGCTACGATTGTCTTTGCCATGGTTATTGGGGTTAGCTTGGCAGGTTTGTTGGTTTGCAATGAGGTTATTCTGGGATTCCGAAGTCGCACCAAATGCCCCGCGCTGGTATCAAGTGGAGCGATGATGTCATGTGTTTGGATGTCTTGGCATTGAATGTATGTTTATCCAGACTATAAGAAATTTATATGTTATTACTAGCCCTTTTACTGTACATGAATACACTCGCGCTTTATCTCATTTAGGTGCTCTCAAGATCACTTAGACCTTTTGAGTCAAATTGCTACTATTACTGGAAACTGGCATCATCCTGGTACGTAATCATGCCGCAAATATGTATTAGTTAATGTATAAAATGCCCTTAATGGCCCTTCTAACAAACAGATTTCCACTTTCCCTATCAGTCATTGTGAGCGAAATAGTCCAAATAGTAGTTACGCTTTCAGTTCAATGTTCTTCTGGTACCCATGTGCATCAGATTTGGGATCCATGGCACTAATCCCAGCCCAAAAAACAGAATAGGCAAGTAAAGCAAGCCTCTGTTGCTGGACGTCATTACTACCATAGTCGCAGGGGAATGTGTTGCTCGTCTTATTGCGGTGAATCTGGCATGTTGTAGCAATGTGATGCCAATTTAACAGCAGGATGGTATGTATCCACCTGAAGTTTACAACGCCTGTCATTGCATTTTGTGACAACCAGACTAAATGCTGTAGTGAGATACTAAATGAGTATACTAGATCCTTAGTTGTAAATTAGATTCTTTGTAACGGTGGCAACGAATAGATAGATTGTCCATGCATCCGTGCCTTGTATCCCACACGGTATCGGCCGTCCGACGGGATCCCGCACATTCCGGCCCTGGGTTCAGTTGTATCTCCGTCTTACGGATTGCATGCCAATCACGTAGGGAACATACTATCTTCGTGATTGGGTGCTTCGTTTGAAACCATTCGTTGGAGTAGCAGAGTGGCCCCAACACCCGCAGACAGAGATCTACGCCACACGGCGCCCCCGAGATCTGTAAGTCCCAGCTATCTACATGGTTACTCTCCTTTGGTCTTATCTTGCTGGAAGCATCGAACTAGAGACACTGGGTCCATCTGCTATAGCACGCAACCGGAAGGTAGCAGCTTAGATCCCGTCATTCAGCTGAATCCTGTCGTAGGCAACACACGTTCATCCTAGTAGGTGACATCCCCTCATTTGTGTCTGAGATGTAGTTAGCAATTGACCTTCATTGAGGGCCATGCTCATGGGTGAGGGGAGGCGTGGGGGCTACTGACCTGTTCTACTATCACCATCCTACATAGATATAGACCAAGACCAAAACATATAAAGCTGAGCATCTGCTCCATCTTGATCCCTTTCTATCAGCAAAAATTATCAAGCTCATGTCTTCCATCCATCATACTCTACTCTCTACCCACTGGTCTTTAGATCTCAACTCTTCATTTCCCATCCACAATGCAGCTCATTAACGCAATGGCATGAGAAGCCATACCGGCGAGACATTTGAATGTAGTAGTAACAGTAGCTGGAAGTACAGCAGTAGCAGCCGACTATGGTCTGGGGCTATTGGAACAATAGGAACGGACAGTGATACTGTAGAGAAGAGAAGCAGGCAGAGACAGAAAAATGTGTTGGACGAGAGCCTTGTTACTAGCTACTTCACTAGTGGAAAGCACTCTACCCAGAATGGAAGCCCCGAGCAGGCCCCGGATTTATTAGAGCCCCAGCCCCTCTTTTCGTGCCTTGAAACGCTGATATATCAAAAGTTCCTCCCCATATCCTCTCTCAGTTACATTGTCCTCGACTCAAGCCGGAATTAACACCAAACACCATCTTCCCCTCGATCACACAATCAAACATACCTATACATCATGTTCCACCTCCCCAGAGTCCCGACCACCGACCAAATCCCTACGCTTATGCATCATATCATCGATGAACTCACCCTAACGCGTAATTCAATACTCAAAACTATCACCCCCGATACAGCCACCTTCGCCAATACCCTTCTCCCACTGGCACAGACCGAGAATGCTGTCCAAGGCCAGCTAGCCATGATCGATATGCTCCAGTACGGCGCTCCACTGCGAGAAACCCAGGATGCCGTTCACTCAGCCTTGAGCCACTATGCTGAAGCACAGGCGGGGTGGATCGCCAGTGGGGATTACTTCCGTCTGCTCCAAGCTGTCCGCCACAATCAAGAGGACTTTGAGTCATTAGATGCAGAATCACGACATTTGCTCGAGCGTGAGTTGTTAGTGTACCGCATGGCAGGGCATGGAGCATTGGACGCTGATGACGTGGAGGGCTTCTTGCAGGAGGGGGCGAGTATTGGACAGTTAGAGAGGAAGTTCCAGGAAAACTTATCAAGGGAGAATGGAGGAGTATGGTTTTCTCGGGATGACTTGGAGGGAGTTCCTGCGAGTGACTTGGGGAAGTGGACCTCGGATGGTGCTGGTGGTGAGGAAGGAAAAGAAAAGATATTTGTGCCCTTCGCCAATGGAGGTACTCTGGCGGTGTTGACCTATGCCCGTCGCCCTGAGACTCGGAAGAAGATGTTTCTGGCTGATAATCAGAAGCTCAAGAGCAATCAGCCCTTGTTTGAGGAAATCATCCGCCGACGAGCTCGGCGGGCTCATCAATTGCACCATCCTACCCACGCTGGGTATCGGCTGCAGCAACGAATGGTGAAGGATCCAGAATGGCTAGCCGGGTTTCTGGATGACCTTAAGGTAACACTTGGTCCCCGGGGCAGAGACGAAATTGCGGTATTACAGCAAAGAAGACTGAAGGATCTGGGAGAGAAGCTTGATACAGATGGTATGGGGTTTCCTCCGTGGGATAAACCCTATTACATGCGGCTAGTAGAAGAGGAGGTTGCCATTGACAAGGTGCAGTTATCCGAGTTCTATCCCCTCGAGCAAACAGCTATAGGGATGTTGGGTATTTTTGCCTCGGTTTTGGGTCTTCAGTTCGAGCCTGTCGCAGCTGAGAAGGAGTCCCTCTGGCATGAGTCTGTTCAAGTATTCTCCGTCTGGGAGAGCACACCCGACAAGCAGTTTGCTGGCTACCTCTATTTTGATTTGCTGTGGAGAGAGAACAAGTATCGCGGTAATCAAAGTGTGAATCTGCAATGTGTATGCGCCAAACTCAGCCTGTGATATACTGCGCTCGATTCAGACTAACAGAAGATGCCAGGGCTATCTTCGGCCAGATGGCAGTCGGCAATATCCTGCTACAATTCTTATGTGCTCTTTCCCGACTCCGACTCCCACCGGTTGTGCTTTGCTCAAGCATCACCAAGTCGTAACTCTGTTCCACGGTAAGCCCTAATCAGATACGCTTGACTCTAACTCTAACAGACACCAGAAATGGGCCATGGGATCCACGATCTCCTGGCACGAACGAAGTACGTCCGTTTTCATGGCTACCGGCTTCCCCCTGATTTTGGGGAGATGCCCAGTATGATGCTCGAGAACTGGTGCTGGATGAAAGAGGTTCTGCAGAGCCTCAGCTGTCACTACACCACTCTCGAAGATAATTATTTGAACGAGTGGCGCAAACAACATCCCGAGTCGCCTGACCCGCCAAAGAAGGTCCCTGGGGATTTAGTTGATCGCCTGATCAAGCACCGTTACCTCAACCGAGGGCTTTATCATCTGTACCAGCTGTATGTTTGCTTGGCGTCTCCAATTGTAACCACAACTGACATGAGCAGGTCAATCTCCATCTTCGACTTGCAAATCCATAGTCTCAAGACCGATGCAGAGATATCGGATCTAGATGCTCGGAAGCTCTGGTATGACCTCTGTGAGGAGGTTGAAAGCACGGACTTTTCCGAGTGCCGAGACGGCTATGCATTTGGCACGTTTAGCCATCTGACAGCGGGCTATGATGTCTGTTACTATGCTTATCTCATGTATGTTGTCACTTCCAGACCACTGGCTCAATTGTACGATTCGTGTGGACTAACTGTATAACAGCTGCACAGCAATGGCTCAAGATGTCTTTCTTTCTGTGTTTGCTGGCGATCCATTCCAGAAAGATAACTGGGCGAAGTATCGTCGCGAGATTCTACAGAATGGTGGCAGCCAGCAAGACTTGTTCCAGATGCTGGAGAGGTTCTTAGGTCGGCCGCCGAATATGAATGCCCTTGTGGAGGGCCTTAGGCGGGCAGATACCGAACCTTAGTATGAGAGGAGGAAAGTTAGCGATAAACTTGCAGTACATATAGACATAGGGCAGACTATGCATAGCAGAAGTGGATCAACTCTGCTTACTATTGAGCTGTTAGAAGCACCTTTCGACCCACGAAATACAGCATTGAAGTAGTACTACGGAAGCTTTGTTCCTATCTGTTACATCACCCTTTTTATGGGGGAATACGTAAAGAATCAGACACATCCTGTGTTCCCACCCCATGGAATCACGTCAGCTTGATTTGGGTTCAACATCCCCAGGAACCCGGGCGGCCCGAGCCTACCGAGGGCCACCAACGATGGAGGACCGCTTGGCATCCGATCTCTGCTTTACGATTCCTCTATCATGTCTATATTTCCCGTACAATTGATCCATGGTACTATAATGTAGGCTGGTTTTCATCAAATGCTCGGTAACTGTGCAGGCTTCCTACAAGGCTCGGGAATAGACACTGCAGGGCCATCGATGCATATAACCGACGGCACCTCCTTTTGGGCTGTGTTTAGTGGGTCCGGTAAGCCAGGCACTCCTGCGCAGCCATTCACAGCTTTAACTCGAAGACACGACCGAATAGTATCTTAATAGAGTTTGGGCACACATGACCACATGGGTTGAAGAACATGGCTTGCCCTCTCCGCACCGGTTAAAGGCTATCCCTAGTCAAAGGTAAACATCGTACGACGTGCACGGGTCGGTTGTTTGACTACTATATTCTATGCCAACTATACTTTTTGCAAAAAGGGCTTTCCTCCGGCTATATGAAACCTCCTAATACTAACCAATTCGCAAGGTCCGAAGTAATGACATCCAAGTTGTACCTCCGCGACTCTGACAACATTGAGTCCGGAAAAGCATTCAGCAACACCTAACAAAACAAACGTCCACCGGAATGCGGCACATCCATCTCCTCCACATTAACCGAAGATTATCCCAGAAGTAAAAAGATCCCTGAAGAAGAATGACGAACCGTGATGAGCGGGCAATCACAATTTTAGTCTTCCCCCGCATCCCCGACGGGCAAAACCCCGGTGGCACTTGCATAAGCCCTAGACACGGACAGGCACGGACAGACACCGACAAGGCCATTGTCAAGCCTTCAGGAACTAGAAACTCTCATCTCTCCCCATCCTGCGGGGTACATACTCCACGATGCTCTGCACGCCCGCCGGAATGCCGCTCGTCGCTTGAACATCAGGTGGAACAAAACATTCCTGCTGCAGCCAAAAGTTGACCCTTTTAACCGACCCGTTTTGGGGGGGACAATGTATGCAGGAGGTCTCAATATTGGAGGAAAATATCCTTGACCCCCTGAAGCCACACACATGTAATTAGACTTTCCATATCATGCACTCCATGCAGAGGCAGTGAAGAATATAAATACGTACCTTTCTTCCCACCTCTAGAATGATGTCTATCCACTACTAGTCCATAGCAACTGAGCTGAACGGGCGATAATCCTCCATCATGTTCTCCCGACGCAACCTCGTCGCCCTAGGGCTGGCCGCCACCGTCAGCGCCGGTCCCTGTGACATCTACGAAGCCGGGGACACGCCCTGCGTCGCGGCGCACAGCACCACCCGCGCGCTATACAGCTCCTTCAGCGGCGCCCTCTACCAAATCAAACGGGGCTCCGACGACACCACCACCACCATCTCCCCCCTGACAGCCGGCGGTGTCGCCGACGCCTCCGCACAAGACACCTTCTGCGCCAACACCACCTGCCTGATCACCATCATCTACGACCAAACCGGCAATGGCAACCACCTCACTCAAGCACCCCCCGGTGGGTTCGACGGGCCCGACACCGACGGCTACGACAACCTGGCCAGCGCCATCGGCGCCCCCGTCACCCTGAACGGCCAAAAGGCCTACGGCGTCTTCATGTCCCCCGGCACGGGGTACCGCAACAACGCCGCCACGGGCACCGCCACCGGCGACGAAGCCGAAGGCATGTACGCCGTGCTGGACGGCACGCACTACAACGACGCGTGCTGCTTCGACTACGGCAACGCCGAAACCAGCAGCACCGACACGGGCGCCGGCCACATGGAAGCCATCTACTTCGGCACCAGCACCACCTGGGGCTACGGCGCCGGCGACGGGCCCTGGCTCATGGTCGACATGGAGAATAACCTTTTCTCCGGTGTCGACGAGGGGTATAACGCCGGTGATCCGTCTATCTCGTACACCTTCCTCACTGCCGCGGTCAAGGGCGGCGCCGATAAGTGGGCGATTCGCGGGGGTAATTCTGCCTCGGGCTCGCTTTCTACTTACTACAGTGGCGTTCGCCCGGATTACTCGGGTTATAACCCCATGAGCAAGGAGGGCGCTATCATCCTGGGTATCGGCGGTGATAATAGTAACGGCGCGCAGGGAACCTTCTACGAAGGTGTCATGACCTCCGGATATCCTTCGGATGCTACGGAGAACTCTGTGCAGGAGAACATCGTCGCAGCGAAATATGCCGTTGGCTCGCTGGTCAGTGGGCCGTCGTTTACCTCCGGGGAGGTTGTCTCGCTGCGTGTGACGACGCCGGGGTACACGACGCGGTATATCGCGCACACGGATACGACGGTGAACACGCAGGTTGTGGATGATGATAGTGACTCGTCGTTGAAGGAGGAGGCCAGTTGGACGGTCGTCACGGGTCTGGCTAATAGTCAGTGCTTCTCGTTCGAGTCGGTGGATACCCCGGGAAGCTATATTCGCCATTATAACTTTGCGTTGTTGTTGAATGCGAATGATGGCACGAAGCAGTTCCATGAGGATGCTACGTTCTGTCCTCAGGCGGCGTTGAATGGGGAGGGTACTTCGTTGCGCTCGTGGAGTTACCCCACGCGCTATTTTAGACATTATGAGAATGTCCTCTATGCTGCGAGTAATGGTGGCGTGCAGACGTTTGATTCGACCACGTCGTTTAATAATGATGTGAGCTTTGAGATTGAGACTGCGTTTGCTTCGTGAGGGTGATTTTGGGGTGGTGGTCACTGGCTGAGGGGAAGTGTGGGAATGGGTGATTTGTATATAGGTTATATTGGGTATATAACAAATACTATATGATGGTATACATTAACGCGGCTGGTTTATGTAGTCGAGGATTATTCAGGTCTTTGCCTACATGCAACACACCATCTTATGATTGTATCCCATGGGCGTGTACAGACTCAATGGTGGAAGACGGTTTTATGCGGTGCCAGTTACTGATTGGAGGGTATCTTCAGGCTCATCACCAAGTTTAACCTAATACATGCAAAGGTTGTAGAAAAGAGGAGAAGCTGTGATGAATGAAGCAGAGAACCGAAACAGACACAATTGTATACCACCATACGGCGTGCTGCGACAGTGAACAGCACAAAAGGCACACCAACAAACACATGCTAGCAGCACAACGCGATACTACACATACACTATACCCTCTACGGCCAAATAGTTTCTCATCCCTCTACCTTCTCAGCAATGGGACCTTCCACGGCTGCGGCAACCTGATGACGAAGGTAAAGATTGTCGGATAACTCGGCTCTAATCTTCTTAGACGCGATCAGGTCCAATCGCTCTTTCTCCAAGTGGCGCACTTTGACTCCATCAGGGGAGTCCCTCGACAAGCATATCTCATATGTCGCTGTGAAACGCCTCTCAAAATGGGAGCACATTACTCGCCGGTCGGGGGAGCGTCGGAAGTAATTACCGGTCCAGACGGTCAATGTGAACGATTCAGATATCTCAATGCCAGCCTGCCTCCTACGGTCGAAGTACTGCTGGCCAATGCTTCTCACGGAGGCATAGTTGATCAGAGGCTTGATTGGGTTATATTTGTCGGCGAGGCCTAGTTCGAAGTGCAGAGATAGGCTCCGGAGATTGTGGAACCCGGTGGCCAGTTTGTCGAAGACGTCGGTGGGCTACGGTGTTAGTAGTTAGATTCCAGTTCATGTGATATACAATAGGACCGTAGTATTATCTGACTTACCCACTGCTCGTTGTCTCTCTTGACTGCCACCTGCAACGACTTCAGCTTGGGACAGGCGGAATCAAGTTGGCCGAGTTCCTCCGCTGTCAGGACTTGTCGCAGCCGCTCCTTAGAGGCAGTTTCCTCTTCATGTAGGCAGAGAGTAGATAGGTTGCTGTGATGGGTGATTGCCTCAACCGGGCATATGAAGCTTTTCAGATTCAGGGTCTCCAAAGAATCAAAGGACGAAAGGAGTTCGGTGAGTCCCTCCCGCTCGACATCGCCTTCGCCTTTCCAGCTACACACATTAAGGCTTTTCAATGACCTTGCATACCCAGCTAGACGATGGAACAAGCCAGGGCAACGCTGCGGTCCGACAGACAGGGACACCAGCTTGTCCCACTGAAGCCCGTCACGCCAGTGATTCCACTGCTGGTCGTCTAGCTTATATCCGTCGAGTGCGAGATGCTCCAGCGGAGGGAAGGTTTCTTCGCCTGTAAGTTGGAATTCCAATATGACAGGATGCCTCGGCATCCTTATAACACAACCACCAGGTTGTTCTACGATAGTAAGCGAGAAGGATCGGAGGTGTGGGCAATTGAAAAACCACTTCTGTACCGTGAGTAAATCCCGATTTGGCCCGTCCCGGTCAGAGTACGGGTCCACAAAGACAGAGAGAGTTGTGACACAAGGGAGAGGGTGTTCGGTCAAGCTAGGGATTTTATTTCCATATCTCTGGTTGGATAGGAGAAGTTCTGGCTTCCTGCTATGCCCACAGATGGTACGAATAAAGGTAGACGATACCATACGGGGAATGTTGATGCTGACCCGTCGAAGGTTTGGCAGACGGGCAACCAGTTCAGCCAGGCAATCATTGCTCTGGAGGCGCTTTAGGAAGCTATCGTTTGCCCGCGTAGAGGGGGGATGCGAAATAATAATCTCCTGTACCCAAGCTCGTAAATCGTCATTTTCCTCGTGTTCCAGTCGAGATAGAAGAAGCCAATGACCTCTAGGCGATTCCGGGTCCGTCTTCGTTTTTGTAGATGTTGACGAGCGAAACAAATCAAGGGTACCGTAGTACGGTATCAGGGAGATAGACCGATACAAAAGAGGTGTCGCAATGGAGTTAAACCCCTTGTCGACCAAGCAGATTTGGTGAAGATCCTGAATGGTGCACAGCTCAAAGATAAGATGCCATACATCCAAGCTTACTGCATCTATAATCATAGTGAATGATCTAGAGCGCGAACGAGCAGTTGAAGTCGCAGAAATGAGATTATTAGTACGTCAAAACTATCAAGGAAGACAAATCGATATCTCCTAGGATCTGAGGCTATATATGCATCGCTGAATGTTGAGGTCAAAGGGGTGGAGGGGGGACGAGGGGCGCGAGGTAGTATTTATAGTGTCCCTTAGGAGACGAGGCTCTGCAACCAGGCAGGCATTCACTGACTTTAGTGCGGAGCGCGAGTGAAGTGACACCATGCATCTGATTGGATATCAGGCGACAAGGCTGAGAAAAACAGAGGACCCGGCTTCAGAAAAAGAACCCCGATTCAGAGTAATACAGTCCATGATAAGCCCGATTGATTGGCGAAGAGTGCAGCAGGCTGCAGCCAGTCACCTCGCATCAGCTGCTGCATCATGTTCTTCTGTGTCATTCCCGGAATGCCGCGTCATGAATAGCTTGATCCTGGAATATTCAATTGGATAGGCAACATTTCCGAAGCTGTCTACAAAGGCTGCATATGAAGAGAACGTATATCGTACAATCTATCTATCTACATTACACATGGGAATCCTTACAACTTCTCGGCCTCGGCCATCAAGTCCTCAATTTTGAAGGTCTGCACGTCACCGCGAGTGAACGCCCGCAGCAGTTCGCCCTTGCGGCCACTTGCCTGACCTCCAAAGTCATAGAACCGCTGGACGCAGCTAACCAGCCAGGTAGCATCTGTAGCAGATATTCCGGAGTCAGGCATCACCTGACCATTCATCAGAACCAAGCCCTTATCATCTGCCAGATCCAGATAATGGGTGATCGTCGTATGCGGCTGTGCATACGAGCCATGCAGCTTGTACGCAGCCAGCGCGGTAAAGATGACCGTAGAGGTATGGTCGTTGGCCGACGCAGCGGAAGAAGCGGGCGGGGATGCTGGGGGATGGAATGCCCATTGGAGGAAATGGATGTCCGCACCGCCCTCGGCGGCTTCTGCGTTCTCTTCCGCGGTCTGCGCCGCACTCTGCGTACGGGGTAGGGGAAGAACGAATTGTGGGTTCTGGCGAGCGGCGGAGACGATGCGCTGGTATGTTTCTACCGGAATGACGGCGCAAACCGAATGAGAGCTTCCGGCATGGCGGAGACGCCAGATAGCTTCAATTTCCTTGGGCGGGAGGCTGCGCACTTTCTCAACGTCGATGAACGAGTCCAGAGATTTGATACCAGTCGATTTGGCGGAGGAGGCGGCGCGAGCCTGGGGAGTAGGTGGAGGAGGAGGGGGTGAGGGGCCGGTCGTGGCTGGGGAGGGCGAGGATTTGGGCAGCTCCGGAGTGAGGGGGGTTGTGGCTTTGTGACGGTACTCTTCGATCTTCTCCTTGTAGGCCTCCTTCAAAGAATCGATGTTTTCATGTCCCTCCCTATTGTGAGACAAATGAGTGAGTGTGTCGTGACTGCTGCAGCGGTCGACTTACGCTTGGGCTTTCTGCGTGAGTTTCGAGCGGTATCTGTCCAGCACTTGGTTGGGATCGTGGTGTGTGGCGAGGAAGCGGACATCGTGCACTTGGGCCCAGCGTCTTTGCTGGGGGCACAGAGAGGATGCCCGAGTCCTCAGCAGGGACTTGAACGCAGAGGATCTGAGATACGCCATCTTTAGACTGCTGCTCGGAGGAGCAAAGAAAGACGGTTAATACTTGAGAAGTTGTCCGGCCGGTTGAGCTAATCGGGCCTAGCGTTGATTACATAATATGTGCATAAGTACTGCCAATTCACAGCATAAGCAAGATGCTCTCAACCATAGCTAGGCATTGCACAGTACTAACAAGGTAATATTGGAAGATACTAGCTGTTTTGATGTGAGATGTAGAAATGATGTCGGCTAATTAGGGGTTTGGGAACAGCATAGCAGCCATCCATATATGGAAGATCGAGCTCCCTAGTGCAAGTCTTATCCAGAACTTTCTCAAATGCTAAGCTGTAGAATCAAACGAGAGATATAGTCTGTATTGCAACAGCTTATTCGATGTGGCACTGATCAATTGAGGTCTACTGCCAGTATCTGAACAGCACCTGAGCTCATGCGTGTGTATATACTTGTACAAGGCTTTAGATGTGATGATGCCTATCGCCTCATATGTAGAACTGTTCTGCACTATCTAGATTGAAGCCCATGAGGTGCAGGGTAGGCCGAGAGTTTCTAGCCCCAAGGGGGAAAATAGCCTAATTCGTCTCGATGATGCTTTTTTCTGACGAACTAACTATTACGATCGCCCGGTAACCACTTCTGGCTATATCCGGGCCCACAATGTCTCTACGGACCAGGTGTGACTCATTGCTTGGATTTGGAGATAGTTTCTCTAGTGACAGCGATCTGACAGACTGAGCATTTCACATTTAGCATCTTTTCCAGTCCATCTCGAGGAAGCAATGCGTAACATCTACCCTACAGTGAAAGCAGGGCGATTCGTCTAGAACGAATGGCAGATGACATGGCCATTTAGGTTCATCCTGCAAAAGCTCTAGCGCCCTCGAGTTTTCTGGGGAAAGCTATATGTACTATTTATCTATTCTTAGCTGTAGTAGTGGGGTACGAAGAGAGCTCCAGGCCACCTTGGCTGTTCCTCAGCTTACTACAAGTCATCACCTTTGGTTTGATCGAGTATTAGTAGCTATGTTGAGCCAATCTAACCGTAAGTAGTAGCCATTCAAATTGTTATATATCATTAACTAATTAGTACTGATATTAGTTGAAGAGATGCAGAATTCACCTCATATATACAATGTATGTACGGTATTGGTTTTCAGGGATGATTAAGCATTTTTTATACTAGTACAAAGCGATGATGGTGGAAGCCTAGGTTCATACCAGAAATCCCTAGAGTAGTGAGAGGTACATAATTCCATGCTGGGCAACCGAAGCCGCAATGATATATATAAACTGTACTACAATTCGTGCGATAGTATCTCGGTAGTTCTTGAAAATCCATTGGAGAGCGAAGTGTGCTGGCAGCATTATCTCATTCGATTCTTTACATTTCTCCTTGGCTCGCCTATATTCATAGGCACTCAACAAACCATAAGGACTGGCTTTTCCGGGAGTGCACACACAAGTGATCCACAGGAGCCGGTGCCCTTCCCCGGGTCCATATCGGAGCCCTGTTATTAGCCGTCGGGGAACGGGAGCACGTGACTACAAAGATGTCCCATGCTTGTATAGTAGAAGGTAGTACTTAGTAGTTCTTGTAATTGGTCAATTATGTGAGTATAGCTTCCTTGAAGGTATTATCCAGTTGTTGTACCGTTAGTTGAATCCTATCCATTCTTCTTCGACTGGATGATCCTCTAACTACTAGTTAACTATAGTTCCCATTGAGTCATTATTCACGGAGATTACTTATCGGGCGAGGCGATAATGACTTCCCCTATCGATGCGGAGAAAATCACCGTCGCTGATTGGCCGGTCTAGAATCATGTTACGTAAGGCACTAGCTCCGACTCCGGATGAGTCAACGACCTGCATCGACCGCCTGAATGAGCCATCGCGAAAACTGATCTTCCCCAGCGATCTTTTTTCTTTCCCAAGTCTCATCTTTCATCCTTCTTTGTTACCCATCAAGCTCTCTTCCGCCGGTCTGTCCGATATCCCTTTCAATCCCCTTCACACAATCACAATGGCCTCTGAAAAGCCCCGTGTCTGTCTGGCCTACTCCGGTATGTTCTCCCGACCCCGCATATTGCGCTCTTGATAAGGCTCGGTGCACTAACTTGACGATTTTCCACTCCAGGCGGTCTTGACACCAGCTGCATTCTGCGCTGGCTCATCGGTACACTTCCCTCTGTTATCTCGGTGAATCCAATTGGCTCGACTAACAATCACTCAAGAGGAGGGCTACGATGTCGTCTGTTTCCTCGCCAATGTCGGCCAGGAGGAGGACTGGGCCGCTGTCGAGGCCAAGGCTCTCAAGATCGGTGCGAAGAAGATGATCATCGAGGACTTGCGCCGTGAATTCATCACTGAGCTCTGCTTCCCCGCCATCCGTAAGACTGTCAGTCCGGCTACCTCCGATCAGTCCGCTAACCCTTTATCGCAGAGTGCAATGCCATCTACGAGGGCCGCTACCTTCTCGGTGCGTCATGATATACTCTGCTGATACGTCCGGAACACCAATTGACCTCCTCTAGGTACCAGCTTGGCTCGCCCTGTGATTGCCCGGGCTCAGATGCGCGCTGCTCAGCGTGAAAACTGCCAGTTCGTCAGCCACGGTGCCACCGGTAAGGGTAACGACCAGGTTCGTTTCGAGCTTGCCTTCTACGCCATCCAGCCCTCCATCAAGGTCATTGCCCCCTGGCGTGACCCTAAGTTCTTCAAGCGTTTCGCTGGTCGCAACGATCTGCTTGACTACGCCGCCCAGACCGGCATCCCTGTTACTTCCACCAAGGTGAGTGGTGCTCTAATACAAATCTCGCAACACCGGCTAATACATGATATAGGCCAAGCCCTGGTCCATGGGTTCGTCAACTTGCTCCTAGGTATTATTGTTTTAAAGCGTACTAATAATTGTTATAGACTCCAACTCTGCCCACTGCAGTTACGAGGCCGGTAAGTGAATCATCGACAGTCGTCTAGCTACTTCTTACTGATAATTGAAAAGGTGTCCTCGAGGACCCTGACCACACTCCCCCCGCTGATATGTGGACCATGACCGCCGACCCCATGACCGCTCCCAACGAGCCCACCGACCTCACCATCCACTTCGAGCAGGGTATTCCCACCAAGCTTGTCACTCCCGAGAAGGAGTACACCGACCCCGTTGAGCTCTTCTACACCCTCAACAAGATCGGTTTCACCCACGGTGTTGGTCGTATCGACATTGTCGAGAACCGTTTCATTGGCCTGAAGAGCCGTGGCTGCTACGACTGTACGTGTTCTGCACTCGACAGCTAGTTCTTTACTAACATGGTGCAGCCCCCGCCATGACCATCCTCCGCGATGCCCACCTTGACCTCGAGGGTCTGGTCCTGGACGGCCAGGTCCGCGCCCTCCGTGACCAGTTCGTTACCCACAACTGGTCCATCCAGCTCTACAACGGATAGTACGTGCTTGTTGCCTTTCTCATTCAATTTACACCTATTCTAACCCGCCCACAGCTACTTCAGCCCTGAGCGTGAGTTCATCGAGAACAGTCTCAAGTTCTCCCAGCGCGTAAGTCCACGGCTCAGTCTTAGCTCTACCGCATCATCTAACTGAAATCGACAGCGCGTCAACGGTGAGGTCCGTCTCCGCTGCTACAAGGGCCACGTCTACATCCTCGGTCGCTCCTCCAGCACCGAGAAGCTCTACTCCGAGCAGGAGGCCTCCATGGACTCCCTGGAGGACTTTGAGCCCACCGACACCACCGGTTTCGTTGCCATCCAGACCATCCGGTATGTTCTAGTCACGTTATTCCCGGCGTCTTTGTTCCCAAGAAGCCCTAAGCTAATATCCTTCGTCCACAGTCTGAAGAAGTACGGTCTCCAGAAGGCCGAGGAGGGCGAGTCCCTCAGCCGTGCATGAATTATGAGCGTTATTGAGTCATGGGTGTATAGGGAAACAAAAAGTAAATAGACAGATCAAATAATAACTATATGGGATATTTTAGCAATTAATGTTGCTCTTACGCGTAGCTTATTTCTCGGCCAAGTGTCCAGCCATTCATTCCGTTGAAAGTCAATCGGCAAATCCGAACGAGACTGAAAAAGAATCACCGATAGTAGTACGGTCCCCGACACCCACGAACAAAGCATTGTCCACAAACCCGATTATCCACTCAGTTCCGTCCCCTTATGTAGTTCCTAGGACGACGACGACGACAGAGACAAATCATTCAACTATTCATTCCTCCCCTGCCTCAGCCGTCCTCAACGAAGCAGATGACGCAGGTACCCATACCCACAGAGTATTATTAAACTTCCACCATCCCCCTGACGATACCTGATGATCGAAACCTGACAAATAATAGTGCCATATTTTCCAGTCCGAAAAAAAAAAAAAGACTCAGTGGATCAAAAAGCAAATGTCAAAAGACTTTTCTTCTCTGCTGACACGGTTTACTGGGTGGACGGATGGATGGGTGGAACGTGGAATGCCACATCAACCCGGGAGGCAACATTCCAGAGATAGATATAGGGGGGCGCGATATACCGTGTTGCTATGTACCACGGAAATAAATCGTGGAACGGATCGATATCCCTTCATTCCTTGGGGAATGAAATTTTATTGTTACTGTGGCAGGTTGATAGTGGGAGTGAGGCTAGGTTGCCATGAGCCACGACGGGTGGTACGACGACTCAGCAACTATCTTGTCAAGTTTGACTTGCGCTTAGGCTTGGGGTTGGAATGCATCGTCACCCTGAGGGATCCGTGGCCTGTGTGTGCATGCCTCGGGGAAGGGTTTGGTTGCTGGTGATGAGGATTGTGGTGGCGTTGATGAGAGGGTATAAAGATGGGTGATTTGTCTGGAAGATGGATTGATTGCTCATCTCATCAAGTTTCTTTGCTTGGTCTTTGAGGAGGACTTGCTATATCATTTATAAATTGGTGAGTTCGTTTGAGATGTTTGTACTTTTCATGCAAGCAAGTTGCTAACAGACCATCAGCAGAATACCAAATATTGAGAAGTTATACACACATCAAAATGAAGTCCGCCCTTCTCGCCTACGGCCTCCTGGCCGCAAGCGTCTCAGCACACGTTCAAATGTCCAACCCATACCCCATCCGCAGTCCACTCGATCCCAACGGCGACGAATCCAAGAAGGACTACTCGTACACGAACCCCCTGAGTTCCAGCGGCAGCGACTACCCCTGCAAAGGATACGCCAACGACGCTTGGCGATCCGTAGCGACCTACTCTCCTGGCGGCACCTACGAGCTAGATCTCCAAGGCAGCGCCACGCACGAAGGCGGCTCATGCCAGGTTTCCCTCTCCTACGACACCGGCAAATCCTTCCAGGTCATTCACTCCATGCTGGGCGGGTGTCCGCTCACGGAATCGTACAAGTTCACGATCCCGTCGGATGCACCAACGGGAAATGCGTTGCTCACATGGACGTGGTTCAACAAGGTTGGCAATCGGGAGATGTACATGAACTGTGCGCAGGTCACCATTGGAAGTGGTGGTAAGAAGAAGAAGAGGGATGTTGAGGAGATGCAGAAGAGAGATGCGTTCAGTACACTGCCGCCGATTTTCATTGCGAATGTTAATGGACCGGGCGGGTGTACCACTGTCGAGGGATACGATGTTAACTTCCCATTGCCCGGGCCGTCGGTTGAGGGGACTGGCAATGGTACGGGGTATACTTGCACCGGTGATGCGCCTTTCTTGCATGCGAGTAGTAGTGGGAGCTCGAAAGGCAGCTTAAGCTCCAGCTCGAGCTCGTCTCACTCCAGTGCTTCCGGTAGCTCCGTGAAAGCCGCTCCTGTGTCGACCTCCTCCAAGGTCGCTGCTCATGTTGCCAGCGAGCCCGCATCGTCCTCATCAGCTAAGGTGGTTGCCTCCCCGTTTGGTACTGACGCTGGTCGCGTTGTGGCTCTGCCTACGGCTGCTACGCACGCTGAGGAGAATGCTGCTGCTCCTGCTCCTGCTGATGGTGAGAGTGACCGGTACGTGCCAGGCAAGCCCTGCGTTGATGGCGCCATTATCTGTGGTCCCGGTGGTACTAGCTGGGCGATGTGCAGCAATGGACGTCCTATCCACATGGGGTCTGTTGCGGCGGGCATGTACTGTGATCACGGGGCGATGCATCGGCTGGGTTAAGGGGTGGAGTATGAATGGTTGGTGATTTGGTATAGTTATCCCATGTTTGTATGATGACGGGATCAGTATCTGTCGATTCCTTTGTCTTTCTTGGATAATGTGCGTTGACGACCAGGCGGATGTGTTTACTTCCAGCGACTTATTTGTTCTCTATGTATCTTAACTTAGTTCTCTACTGTAGTGTTACCTTTAGATCAATTGAATGACCTAGGATGATATATCAGGCCCATAAGTTTAAAAAGCAGTACTTCAAAGTAGCTCTGCGCTGTTGCTGTCTTAGTATTCAACCTATCATTTGTGGGAGGCAATTGACATTTTATAGTTCTTCATAGTACATAATCAGTTTGTTTAGCGGACAGACAGGGTAGGCAATCAGTTGCTGACTTGTGAGAAGTGGTGACGAACGGCGCTGAAGATAAGCCAGTGGTTGTAACAAAGGGGAGGCATTATCAGCAAGCTAATGGTAAGGAATCTACACAATCAATTTATAGCCTTAGTGTATCGTCAATTCTAAGTTCTATCCCGCCGTCTATATACCAATGTAGCAGGAGTATCGAAATAAGAAACAACAATAGATAGAGATAGACATGTCCCGAGTCCAGTAGCATAAAGCATGTCACGTCACAGGTAAAATATATGCACAGACCGAGAAGGGTAATTAACTTTTAATAGTAGATCATCTTGGGCACACTGGCGGACCAATTTAAGCCTGAGCAACCACGGCTTCCAGAGCCTGCTCCAGAATCTTGAGGCCGGACTTGATCTGTTCCTCGGTAATGGTCAAGGGAGGAACAAAGCGGATGCAGCCCTCACCTGCCGTGATGATCAGCATGCCGCGCTCCCGGGCAGCACCGACCAAATCACCGGCCTTGGAGACAAACTCGGGGGCAAGCTGAACACCCCGGATCAATCCGCGTCCGCGGATCTCCGAGATGACGTTGGGGTACTTCTTCTGAAGATCCTCGAATCCAGACACCAGCAGGGCTCCCTTGGCCTCAACAGACTTCTGCAGCTCAGGGTCCGCCAGACGGTTGACAATGTGGTGGGCGACACGGCACACCAGGGGGTTACCTCCATAGGTGGTACCGTGGTCACCGGGCTTGATGTGTTTGGCCACGGCCTTCTCGGAGACAATAGTCGCACCAATGGGGATACCGTTACCCAAGGCCTTGGCAGAAGTCAGGATGTCGGGGTGAGCGGCCTCGCCAGAAGCAGGCGCCAGAGACGGGTGGGCGTGAGCCCAGAAGGTTCCGGTGCGGGACAGACCGCACTGGATCTCGTCGAAGATCAACACGGCGCCAACCTCGTCACATCGCTTGCGCAAAGCAACCAGGAATTCAGGGGTAGCCACATTGACACCCCCCTCACCCTGGATGGGCTCGACAATCACACCACAAGTCTTCTCGGTGACGAGAGTCTCGAGCTGAGCCACATCGTTGTAGTTGCCGTACTTGAAGCCCGGTAGCATGGGGGAGAAGGGGGTCTGGTACTTGGGGTTCGGGGTCGCAGAGAGAGCGCCCATGGTGCGGCCATGGAAGGAGTTGTGGAAGGAGACGACTTCGTGCTTTGCGCCGGAGGGGTCGCGCGAACGACCGACCTTGCGAGCAAACTTGATGGCGGCCTCATTGGCCTCGGTTCCGGAGTTGCAGATGAAGACCTGGGAGGCATCGCGCATAGCACCGGACTTCTTCGTAACATCGACCAAGAGCTTGCTCAGAGCTCCCGTCCACGCATTGTAGTAGAGGTTCGAGGCGTGGACAAGCACCTCGGCTTGTTCGGCGATAATCTGGGCGACCTCGGGGTCGCAGTGTCCCAGAGAGTTGACCGCAATACCCGCGGTCAAGTCGAGGTATTTCCGGTTCTCCATATCCCACAGGTAACATCCCTGGCCCTTGACCATGACCGGCGCCGGCCGCACGTAGGTCGGCAACATGTAGGGGGATTGATCATTGACAAACGCCACCGATGCAGAGTCGGCCGCAGGGTCAGGGTTTGGCACTGAAGCTTTGGTCTGAGACTTCACATGTTGCGACACGGAGAAGAATCGCTGCTGAGGCAGTGAGTCAATGCTGGGGACGAGCCGACGGGCGACGGGCAACCGCCGGGCGGCGAGACGTGCGAACGCCATTCGAATTGCAGGGTCCTAGCGTTGGGAGATGAGAACAGGGATGAAGGAGGAAAAAGGAGAAGGCAGGCGACACCAGCGAAGGGCCCTGAAGATCTATAGATGATCAGGCAGCTGGAATTGACGTTGGGAGCAGAACGTTGCAGACCCAAGATTGGGAACTGTTGACTTTCTGCTGTATCTCATGCGGCATCGGCGCTGCCGGATCAGGTGACTATCCACCATGTGACTCACGCTCCGCTTTTGATAGATTGATAAGTCACCATAGAGATCCTGCTTTAAGCAGTGAAAGTCGAGGGTTTTTCATCTTCAAGTCCTCATCTAGCTTCGTCCTGGGCACCAGACACAAATATCTCGTAATATCCACTCACTGTTAGCCATGGAAATACACCTCCAATTTACTCCGAAATTGCCAATTTCTCCGCACTCTACTCCGTAGGCACTTTACCATTATGTGCGGTATTATTTACCTCCACAGGATCTGAGCACCTGTTCACCCATGCAGGTCTGGCACTAGACATGACTTCGTTTATTTCAATACCATGCAAGCCTTCTGTGAGTCAGTGGGACCTTTTCTCCTTTCAAAAAGTACCAAATATCTAGTGTGTAAGTAATAAGGAGACTGGCTTCTGATCTTACATGAATTGACTTATTGGTTAACTCTTCCTCTGGACTAGGGACTTTACTGATGTGCGGTCGACATCCCAATGTACAGCCGATTATTGATTGGATTCGACAGATGATTGTTCTCAATATGAATCCAGATGGCTTTGGTGACTACTGCTTTCTCCTCAAATTGTCAGTGAGGACATTGACTTCTGAAGCACCCATCGCCTTCAGTGTGAAACACATCAGACGCAAAGCATAATCGTAGTATGCTGCCAAGTTCACTCGGCCGGGAACTGGTCTACGGTCACGTGCCAAGACGTTGGCGACGCAGCACTCCGAAATTAGAATGAGCCAGTCAAGCAACTATGTATATCACTGGCTTTCAGGAGTCCATCACTTGCCGACCAAACAGCCGTGAGATGGTCGACAGGTGTGACTAGTTATAGAGTAAGCTGCGGGCTGAGTAATTCCTGGACGAGCAATGGAAGAGTCAGTGTCACTGGTCAACTCCCCATCGCCGGAGTCATGTGGAAGCCGCCAGGAAGGTAAGGCGGTGGGGCGGCGCAATATGACGCGGCATCACATGTCAAAGCGGACGAATTAGGTTTGGAGGTGGAAAAGAGAAAAAGACGAAAAGAGGCAAGAAGGTTAGAGAAGTTAGAAACAGCTGCTGGTACGATGGAGTAATTAGGCGCCGGGGGCAAGGATTGGATTGGATTCAGTAGTGTCCACGACTTGGATGGTGAGACGAGTCATGATTCATGGGCTGAACGTGAAAATCCACGGCCGACATCCGAATTCGCGGCGCATGTGACGCCTGGCGAGCAGAATCAGCATCCTCTTTGCGAGTATCGGATATCGTAAGACTGGATGTGCTGGGGAGAGACCGTATGATGATATTGTAAGGTGTAACACATGGCAGTCAGTACGAATGAGAGTAGATGATAGGGGTTGAAGCCATTCCTTTCACACCCACCGAGTGGAAGGAAGAACACAGCAAACCAACAGCGCGGGGGAAGAATTTCCCAGCGCGGGCATTGCACGTGAAAGTGCCCCAACCTCAGCAGCGCAGAGCAAAGCAATTATCCATCGCAACCGCAACCAAATTACACTTCCGACAAGGGATCTTCGTCCCTCCTCCTCCCACACCCCCATTGCCATCCAGTCTCCCTCTTCAATTCTTGTCCTCTCCTCACTCCCCACTAGAGCCAATTTCAGGCTCCATCACCCCCATTGCCTCTTTCCTCTTTCGGGCCTCCGGGCAGCCATGGACCACCGCTCCAACGGCAGGTCGGTCCCGAAACCCTCGCTCTCTGCGCGCCCAGACGCCGTCACGGCGCCGACCACTGGCCTTCATACTTCAGCGCTATCTACGGTCTCACCCTCAACCGACTCCTCATCTGACTCGGCCCCTCCCTCTGCCTATCCCCCTTTTCACCATGTTCCTCCCCCCATGATGGACGTCGATCACTCTTCCATCGCAGAAGATCGTTCACGGCGAGCCACCAGTGTACTATCCATGGATGATATTGAAGCCGCCCAAGCCCTGGAGGGCCTTCGCACTGGTATGTCCTTTTCTCTATCCCCATGCCCTTGACCTGTTCAAGACGAGTTTAACAGTCGACGGCATTAGATTATGGTCAATCACCGCGAACGTCGCAAATGAATCGCTCCGAATCCAAGCAGCAACCAGAGCCACTGCTGTCCCTACTCACCTCCACCCATCCCCTCATTTCATCCGCTATCAACGGCTCAGTATCGGCTTATACCAATTCCAAATCCTATTCCCCTCGGTTCAAGTCCAGCGCCGAATTCCTGGAGCGCAACATCGGCTCTCCCGTCGCCAACACGGTTGGCACTGTAGGTCGGAAGACGGGCGTGGAAAGTGGCCTTCGGTGGGCTTTACAGCGTCGGGCATCCTCGTCGGCCCAGAATAATCGATCTAAGCGCCGCAAGGTGAGCGGCGAGCAACAGTCGACGGAGGTCGACGTCGAGAAGGGCTCAGATCTGGCGATGAGGCTGTCGCCGGGAGAGGGTCTTCCCCCCTACGATGATCAGAGGTCTCCCAACTATGACGAGATTCATCGAGACAGTCCGTCGCGACAGACTCCGCCCACATGGCAGAGCCGACTGATGATCTCGACATCGGGCCTGGGCGTGGCGATGAGTGAGGAATCGCTCCGAAGCCTGCAGTATTGTCTGACGTGGCTCCGCTGGGCGAATGGACGGCTGGACAAGGCGATCGAGGCGCTCAAGGCCGCCCTGAAAGAATGGGATAACTCCAGGCTGCAGAACGGTGATGCGACTGCAGAACAGAACGCTTCCAGTACCACGATCCTCACGGATCGGATCCAGGCCGTCAAGGCCGATGTGCTCGCGACGCTGAAACGCGTGGTGGACATTGTCTCCAAATATGCCGGAGGAGCGCTCCCGGAGAATGCGCGGAACTTGGTGCGTCGGCATCTTACCTCCCTGCCACATCGGTTTCAGATTGCGTCGACCTCCAACCCGCCGCCTGATTCGATGGCTGCGGCATCGGACGCCACTGTCAGCGCTCATCGGATCCTCGTCTTGGCACAGGAGGGCTTGGATATGATGTCGCAGGTCAGCAACGTGGTCAACGACACCCTAGTCAGCGCTGAGCATTGGTGTGAAAGACTGGGTCGGAAGCGCTCAGATGACAAGGCGCCTATCGAGGCTCCACCGCGAGAGCAGGAGTCGTACCCGGCGGATATCAAAGCGCCAGTTCAGGAGCCATCCCCACGCGACGTTCCCATGACCGGAATGGAGAAGGCTTAGTGGTGCTATCAGCTCGGCACCGTACGCAGGCTACTGCATGAGCCAGTCTGATGAATGACATTCCTTCACTTATCATACGAGGATTGATTACCTTCCTTTTACCTATTTATTTCTTTGTCATATCCTTCTTGGCCATTGTATTGCATTTAGTCTAGCTGTTTGCAGCTTCTCGACCGCTCCTTGATGTCAATTTTCCTTTTTCTTCTTTTTGCGGCGGATGAATGGCGTTTTTCTTGTTTTGACTGGCTGGCGGTTGGTTGGAATGGATACCTGGATTGTGTGCCGAATCCAACCTGGTGCATCTCTCTTCCCTGTGATACCACCTTTTCGATGATCTTACACAGTAAATGGCTCCAGTGATGAAAAGTTCATGACTTGAATTTAGTGTGTTCCTCTCATGCACCGACTTTTTGGAGCTCTTCCGATGCCTTGGTTGGATATAATGGTCCGGGACGGCTGACTCTAGTGAGCGTTTGTCAGTGACTACTTGATTGCGAGTATGCACAAAGATTTCTGCTTGTTCGGATACCAATATTGTAGATTTGAGTAGACAATAGTGTAGTCTGCACAAAGTACTACTACTCCGTAAGTACTAGTTAAGTTGTATCGGAAAGAATGCCGAGCGGGCGGATCCACCGACCAACTTTTTAACTCCGATAAACACCATCAGTCATCCCTCGCTGATACTTCTATCACAGCAAACCTATAGATGATATACCGTTTACCACTCACAATGTGCTAGCTCCTCAACCGCAGCACCAGCAGCAGTCACCATAATGTCACTGCCAACCAATGGCCACGCGCCCCAAGAGACAAACCCAACATCATCATCATCACAAGGCGCCGCCGCCGCCGCCGCCGTCGCCTCAAACATGGAAGAGAAACCCGAACCACCACTCGAATCCGCACCACAGCAACAACAACCATCAGAGCCCATCCTTCATCCGCTCTCCCATAAATTGACCCAATTCTACACCATCTCCTACCTCATCTTCTTCGCCATCTTCGGCACCCTCGCCCGTCTGGGCCTGCAAGCCCTAACCTTCTACCCGGGCGCGCCTGTCGTCACCGGCGTGTTATGGGCGAATGTCGGTGGCTCCCTGCTTATGGGGTTTTTCCAAGAAGATCGGAAGTTGTTTCGCGAGGAGTGGGGAATCTCCTCTACCTCCCCCGATACTAATAATAGTGGTGATAATGATAATACTCTCGAGCGCGCAAAACAGCACAAAACCATCAAAAAAACCATCCCGCTGTACATCGGCCTCACGACCGGCTTCTGTGGCTGCTTTACGTCCTTTTCGTCGTTTATTCGCGATGTTTTTCTCGCGCTCACCAATGATCTTCCTAACCCTTCCTCTTCATCCTCCCAGGGGGAGGATGGTATCCCGTCCCGTAACGGCGGCTACAGCTTCATGGCCCTCGTGGCTATCATTCTCAGTACCGTCTCACTGAGTCTCTGTGCGTTACTCTTCGGGACGCATCTCGCTGCTGCGCTGGATGGTATAACTCCTACGGTCCCCTTTCGGTTCACAAGACGGGTGCTTGATCCCCTCATGGCGGTGCTGGGATGGGGATGTTGGCTCGGTGCGGTGTTTATGGCGATATGGCCGCCGGATCGGCATTCAGTGGATGGAAAGGAGGAGGTATGGCGTGGTCGTGCGGTATTTGCGATTGTGTTTGCGCCATTGGGGTGTCTTCTTCGGTTTTATCTCAGTTTGTTGCTGAATGCGAGGATGCCGAGTTTCCCGTTGGGGACGTTTACGGTGAATGTTTTTGGGACGGTGGTGTTGGCGATGTGTTTTGATTTGCAGCATGTAGGGAGTATTGGGGGGAATGGGTTGATTGGGTGTCAGGTTTTGCAGGGGGTGATGGATGGGTTTTGTGGGTCGGCGACGACGATTAGTACTTGGGTCGCGGAGTTGAGTGCCCTTGGTGGTGGTACTGCTGGGGGGAGGAAGAGATGGGCGGCGTATGTTTATGGGGTGGTCAGTGTGGGTGTTGCGTTGGGGTTTGTGGTGGTTATTGTGGGTTCGTTGGGGTGGACGAGGGGGTTTGATGCGCCGGTTTGTGGATGATGATGATTCTAAAGGGTTGTATAGATGCGTGGGTGTAGAGTGTAGTATATATAATGATTTATAGTGTAATGTAGTGTATTATAGTATAGATGATATTGTGTAATGTATAGTACTAGTATGTCTGTTTCATCACTCGTGGATTCATCTTAGTCTAGCGCTAATTCTTCTTGTGCCAGTACTCGCTGGTTGCTGTCTCTCCGGGGTATTGAGATCATTGTAGACAGCGGTTCCTGTGCATCGCCAGGAAGTATCCAGGCAGGTTTCTCTGCAGGGCTTGGAGTGACTGCAATGCATCTCCAGCCCAGGCGTACTCCGGCGACGCTTGAATCTGCATTGCCTGAACACACCTGCAACGGAAAGTTGATATCACGGTGGTTCGCTTCATTAGCTATAATCAGTCAGTCGATATATATTCATCACTTCACATCCATCTCATCGCCCTCTCGTCCCCCCGATACAGAACCAGGCCCCTTATCCTTTGTCTGCCCCTGTCCCTGCTGCTGCTGCTGCTCCCCCGTCGGGAAACTGAGATACTTCCAATCCTCAATCTCCTCGATAATACACTTCAAGCGATCCCGGATACTCTCCACGGCATACGTCCCCAGAATCAATCTCAACGGCGGATACGAGCAATGTCCCAACTGCCAAACCAAATGCGCCGCCTTCACCGCACTCGCCGGCTGCTTATCCCCCAACCACATGAGCATGCGCTTCGCATGCGCCGCCGGTGAAGTCGGCGTATTATACGGCTCACTCGGCGGCTTGACCAAGAAATGGCCATAAAGCGGTAACGGCGACCCCAGCGCCATATGATGAGTATTCTGCTCTTCCGCCACCCCATATCCACCACCACCACCAAAGATACTCCCCTCGCCACCACCACTCACCAAATCGCCCACATCATCCCGTCTCATATGCCCCGGCTCCACCAGCGTAGTCTTAATATTAAACTGATCCACCTCGTAGAGCATACTCTCCATCAACCCCTCAACCGCATACTTGCTGGCACAATACGGTCCCAACCCGGGCACTCCAAGGGCCCCGGACGTCGAACTGAAAATCAAGTATCGTCCAGCCCCGCGCTCCCGAAAATGCGGCAACGACAGCTGAATCATATTCAAAGTGCCTGTGAAATTCGTCTCGAACTGGTCCCGGATATCGTATTCATCTTGGTCCTCGCACGCGCCGATGACGCCGTACCCGGAGCAATTGGCGATGATGTCGATGCGCCCGAAGCGCTCGATTGTGGCGTCAATGACGCGTTGTACGGTGGGACGGGCGCGCACGTCGCATAGTAGTCCGAGACATTTGTTGGGGTGTTCTTCTTCGAGTTTCGCCATGGCGGCGGGCGTGGTTTCGAAGGTGCGCCCCACGGCGCTGACGAGGTCATTGCGCGATAGAGCGGTTTTGACGAGCGAGCGGCCCATGTGCCCTGTTGCGCCGAAGATGAGCCATACTAGTGGTTTGGGGGGGTTGGAGGGCCCGGGGGGGTCGGTGGTCGAGGGGAGTTGGAGCTTGGGTTCGCGGGTCGCTGTGGATGCGGTTGCGGATGCGGTTGGGGAGACGGCCGATCCGGGGTTCTTGGTTTGGTTATGGGGGGAGGTGTAGAAGTCCATTGTTGTGTTAGGGGGGAAGAGGAGATGGTTGTATCCCGCGCCGCTTGGGCTGTGAGATTGGGCTTGTGCCCGAAGTAAGGTGAGAGGGTGTTGAGGTTGAAACTGAAGTGAAGCTGTCGGAGATCCAAGACTCCGGAAGTACTTGCGGAGTACTCCGCACTGCGATGTCCCGGCGGAAGTCACGTGTGAGGTCACACGTGCATTTTTATCGATACAATTTACTATGTCATACGAAGATGTATGAAGATGTACGCAGTGGATCAATGTAATATTCAGTTTGCGCTATGTGTTGTTGATATCATAATTGGCTGTTGCTGCGCTGCCTTCAATCCTGGTCAGCTGCATGTCGGGGACTCCGACGCAGACGCTTCGCGGGCGGTTCAGCATCACGGTCAGCACCTCCAACAATGGCCCAGTTCTCATCGTCCTCCGGCGATGAAACACGCTCCGTGAGCTTCTGGCTCTTATCAGACTGTTGCTGTTTCTTTCCAGGATGATACAAGGAAATGCTGAACAACTCGAAGTTCTTCGTAGTATCATCCTCGTCTTTGGGGGATACCTCGGACGCCTGTCTCTCCGGAGCTTCCTTGGCAGCTGTGGAGGAGGCATCTTGGGGTTTGGAGAAGATCCGGGAGAAAAGAGATCCTTGTCCGCCAGTCTCAACCTGATCCTTTGCTTTCTTCTCATCCGTGGCGGACTCGTCGTCCTCGTCTTCTTCCGCATCGCTAAACTCCCACATCTCTTGGATTTCCTTCCGTACCAATGCAGTACCCCACAGAGAGATCAAGACCCCCGGTACCAGGTACAGGAGCGCAGGCTGGGGATGGTCAAATACCTGCATTACAATCAAAGTCGCAAGCATACCGAGGACATATCCAACGAGACTGGCGGTGAAATAAGGCTTAGGGAAAGATCGGGCGTTGTGGTACGGAGGGTCCAGCTCCGGCTTGCTCGGTGCCACGGAACGGGTCCAGAAACGTTCTCCCCATCCTCCTAGCGCCGATTGATATACAGGCTTGACTATTTCCAAGCCCGTGCCCTCTGCTCGCGCCTTTTGCTGGCCCTTGCGCTTGTAGTACAAATAAAGATCGAACCGGAGTGCCAGACCTACCATCATGCCGGGAATGATGATGTCGCCCAATCCTAGCATAGCAAGGGAGATGGTATCCGGGGCCTCGCCAGGGGCTGCAGGGCGCGGAAACAGAAGCTTGATCGGGACGTCTAATGTCTTTGCAACCGTCACCATCAGCGGTGTGAAATAGACGAAGTAAATGTCATAGAAGAACAACGATCCCAGGATCAGCGATCCAGTGATGAAAGTAGACGGCGACATGAATTGCAGGGTACCATAGCAGAAACTGAAACCCAGGAAATTAGTCAACCACCATGGTTTGGACACAAAAGTGAAGTAACCAATTGTAGGGAATGATATAGCTATGCTGATAAGGTCCAGGAAACTAAGCCAACATTCAGTGCGGAAAACACGATGTATATGGATCCTAAGCTTAGCGCGCCAATATACTATTTCACGGCAAGTCCAGAGTGCTGCACGAGCAGTATGCGGTAATGGGATTGACCCCCATACACCAGGCAGGGGAGAATGCCGGACCTCCACCTCCGAAGACTCCGACCCAGAGGCATATTCCGAGGCGCCTTCAAAGATGCGTTGAGCGGACTTCCGCTTCCAAACTTTGCCAGAGCTGCTGCTGTACTCGCGGGGAAAGACGAATGACCTCACGACCGCAAAAGTGTCCTTCAGGAAGGCTATAGCAAACAGCATACCCATCTGGGAGAAATAGTAGCCAAGTATCTTATTCAGAAGATCAGCGCCCATGCGCTTGATGAACAGATACAAGCCTCCGAGGGTCAGACCAGCGGTCAGTGGGAACATCAATGCGTCACTTGGTGCAAGGCCCTCCATCTTCTGAATTCCCCCGGCTTCCTCTTCTGATTCGTCTCCATCTTCCTCCGATTTCTCAGGTTTTGCGGCCGATGACGGTCTCGACAGGGATGCATGGGCGCCAATGTAGATGGGAAAGAGCGCAGAGACAAGCAGATGCCCGTAGGTAGGTAGTAACGGTTTGATCTGTGTGAATTGATAGATTGCCTGGCCCAGGAGCTCGGCAATGGGGCTAACCTCGTCCATCGCGGCGACGATCCCGGTTTTTGTTGCTAGCGTCGGAAGCAAGAAAGGTGTGAAGATGATGATGCAACAGGAAATTAGTCCATGGCTCGGTGTCGCAGACTTTCGATGATTATATAGACTGTGATGATGAATGCGGATTATCGTAGGGCAGTCCGGGTAACTCCGTCTTCTTGTTGCTGCTGTCCCGGTTACTGTTGGTGCGTTCGTGAATGACAGTCTTGTTGTTCTTGTTGTTGATGGTGCCTGGTGCCAGTGACGTGAGCGGGTAGCTGCACGTGATGATAGGGGCGATCACGTGCCATCGCATGGAGTCGGCAGTTACCTACTCGACGACGGAGTATTGATGGACTCTTATTCGCCTTAATGACGCGCCTGCAGCGGCAGTCGTCTTACCTTGCGGGCTACAAATCTACTTCTGCTCCGCTCTCGAGCACTGTCACGGAGTGACTGGAATGCTGCGGCAGACCGATCTTGTTGGCTGGACCGATGCATATTGAATGTATTATGTAGGGGGGTACGCACATCACTACCAGCAGTGGACCGGACCAGAACATTATTAACCTTCGATAGTTGTCCCTGGTCCCCGCAAATGTCTGGACCAGTCCGTCTTCAGGCTACTGAATAAGGCATTCTTGCGGCTTGCGCCCAACTCGGGGATGGACCGAGCGGCTTTCAGTATCCTACTCCGCGCACGTACGGTTTACTATTGAACTGGCACGCATATGATCGGGTAGCAGGGTAGATACAATCATTGCAGTAGAAGATAGGGGAGCTGGTGGGACAAGCATAGTATGATCTCATCGAGCATGTCTGGGATCCCCCAATGCCCCGCTTGCAGCGGTAGAGTAGTACCAGTATCTCATGAATCGGCCCATGAACTAGTTAACTTATGTTCGAGAGAGCTCAGTGCTAACGGCTACGGGAAATACCTTAATGTATCCGGCCGGGCCAGGTTCCGGTGGGAAGCTGATCAGTTGAGCCTTTACAGTAAGCTTCCAAGGAACGGTGATACTACTTCAATACCTAAAAGAGCGAACCAGTAGACAGGAGTATTCGCTCTGCCGCCTGCGAGCATCGCCTTCCAAAATGAGGAGGAACTAATTGTGACCCAAGGACTGGTTTTTGACCAATTTCAGTCTCTGTCCATTGATCGAGGTCCTCGACGTACCACCACACAGATGGACTCTCTTCCTCCTCCTTGACGGGGCCAATGAGTAGAAAAACCGCAGCTGCATCGCTGTCATAGACGCATATGCGACATGCAGAAGCCATACTTCGTACACCTTCGTTGGCCAAATATCCTCGAGTCAGCCGGACAGCCCATCCCTCGCTGACTTGTTCACCCCATTGAGTTGCACGGCTTGCGAAATTATCTCACACCGCAAGGGTGGACGTTCTGGCGAGGTGGCGCTGTTGAGCGATACAAATACACCCACCTCCTCCCCTCAAAACTTCATCTACCAAGCTTGTTAAGTCTCTTTGGTTGTCTACCCCGAAGCATATTCCATTCTACTTTATCCCAGCTTCTTCGTCTGACTTTCAGTCCAGCAACATGGCTCCTTTGCAGAAAGTAGTCGTGGTATACGGTGCCACTGGTGAGTCGGGCTTGCAGCGTCGTTCAGCCAAGTATACAAGGCTAACACTATCCAAGGTGTCCAAGGCAGATCCATCTCCCTCTCTCTTCTCAAGAGCCAGCAGAACTTCGTCGTCCGGGCGCTAACTCGGAATCCTCAGTCGGAAAAGGCCAAGGAACTCGCCCGCCTAGGAGCTGAGGTGGTCAAGGCTGATGGATTCAACGACAACGATATGGAGAATGCCCTGTCTGGTGCCTGGGGATTCTGGCTCAACACGCACCACCATGACCCAGTAAGTAACCTTCTTGACTAAAACACCAATTCCGCTGCGTAGTTCACACGCTGATCGCCAATTTCCAGGCGACACAGCAACCCAATGGCCCGACTGACGAAGATCTCGGCAACCGCCTCATCGAAATTGCGGCCAAGGCAGGCGTAAAGGTCTTCATTTACAGTACCTGCGAGTCTCCTGCAGAGTTTACCAAAGGCGTCGCGCCCGTTCCAGGCATGGATGGTATGTTTGCCTTATATTTCTTCGTGCCCACGCGTCTGACTTTGGCTCCCTGCAGCCAAACACCGATGTGAGATGTATGCCCGAACCTTCAAGGAATTCGACGCTGTCATTGGCGCCTTCCCAGGGTGGTACTTTGAGAACTATGTCACTCCAGAGTACGCACAGGCCTTTGGTGGCTTCCCCATGTTCCCCGACAACGAGGGCTACCTGACCTGGCACGCTCCCCTAGTAGGCGGCGAGGGCAAGGTCCAAACGGTCTCCATTGAGGACGACTTTGGTGAGATGGTGCACGGAATGTTCCTGAACCCACTGAAGTGGAAGAACAAGACCATTCAGTGCTTGAGTGATGCCTTCACATATGAGGACATGGTGAAGACATTCACTGAGGGTAGGTTTCCGATCTGAATCATTCCGAGGGTTGCTAACAGGTGTCGTAGTTACGGGGAAGAAAGCTCGCTACGTTCCCATGGCCTCGGCGGATGACTTCCCGACTCATGGCAACTCTGTCCTCATTGAGTTGCAGGACGTCTTCCGGTACACCCAGAACAACAATGGCTGGTTTTTTGGCAACCCGGACGATTTCGCAACCTGCCAGTCACTCAAGGACGAAGCCCGCCGGGATAAGGGCCTTGAGCCGGAGCCGGTCATCTCCCTGGCCAAGTACTTTATTAAGCACTACGGACCCAACTAGACCTGGGCAATTGGAGTTGATATCTGACGAGAAGATGCAGCGACTGATATTAACCTGCTAGATAGACTCTTTGTGTAACATCAATCTAGCGAATACCTTGACAAGTAATCCTTTCCATTTTATCTCAGTGCATGATGCTAGACGTAACTGTGAGACAGCATAGGCTATTGGGGAACTGCATCATAGCACACATGTTTCTTACACGGCACTATGAGTAGGAAACGGAGCGGAAAGGCTCGAAGCACAGGAAATGGCGCACTCGCCTCCCACGCTCGGTTTGCTGAGTTGGCCAAAAGACGACTCCAAAGTCAGATTCTGCGCAGTACGTAAGTAGTTCTAGGGGCGACGCCGATGATTGGACGGGAACAATCCGGATGCATGACTTGCAGGAAGGAGGTGGAAGGACGGTGAGATAATGTAACTGCCAGTAAGTGAGTCGGCCATCTCCGCCCGTAGTAAATTGACATTCTAGCGCTTTATTGTCGTCCAGTTAATATAGAAGTATCTATAGCAGACCAGGCCATGCCTGAGCCAAAATTGTGCCTGGAATATGTAACATAAATCTGATGCGAAAGGGTCCGAACGCTATCAATCAATTCATGGGGCCGCGGAGCAGAAAGATCGGGCGCTTCCTTCATGATATATTGCATGCTTTTACTTATGTACTCTGTTGCAATCCCTAGTCGTTGCCCGTTATAACTTGAGCGATAATGTCCTCGTTGCTAGTATATACCATCACACCTCTGACCGGGCTCTCCCAGAGCATTTTTCAATCCCAAAGAAGTTTCTTCGAAACTAAGATAAGCGATCTCTCTACATTCAAGATATTGTTGGCTAGTCATCCTTCTAAATACCCTGCAAGCAAAGCGATCACCACATCAGATAATAGATAGCCAATTGTAGCGGTCTCTATAAGATCAAAGTCTCAGGCGGGCGGGAGCTGAAAACACCGATGGCTGGCTGCGCTTCAACCAGCAACGGTCATTTGGCTGAATCCTGCCTACCATTCTTAAGGTTATTTGTTATTTGTCAGTTTCTCTCAGCTGAGGGTGATTCCCTTGGGGTACTATGATTCATTATAACATGGGTTTGGCTGTTTCCGGGGAAGCCACACCGGATTGGGATCTCGAGTCTGTGATAGCCTTTCCATTACGTAGTATACTAAGATCAAAGACTGAGGACAGGAAAGCATTATAAAAGCGGGCAGCATGTCTCAAGTAACTCTCGATAACCATCATCAGAAGCTTCAAGTCAGTTACCTCACTGTCCTACACTTACAAAGGAACCTGAAAGTATTTTGACTGCACGTCCACCAAAATGTCTGAGCCTGTTGTTAGTATGTAAAATATTAACAAGTACTTCCATCGTCAGAAGTATTTGTACTAAAGATTCCGCTCTCTACAGGTTCAGCTCTCCAGCTTGTTGGTAGCATGAACTCTTACAGTGTTGTCCAAATTGGTGAACAAACTGATGGAGATAAATTGGTTGTTCCTCCTGATACTGAAGATGGGAGCACTGAATTGAAGTGGTCTCATGGAATAGTCAGTGTAAGTCAACAGTACCTCTTAACTAGATATGACATCCTATCTAATCATACTAATATATCATAGTATGAAGGCTGGGTGAACCCTACAACCGGGAATTACAAAATCCTACCTACTTTCTCAGGTTTTAAAATTGGAATTTTCCCAGGGACATTCAATGATAGGTTGAAACTGGATGTGGACATCAAGAAAGCTACGGGCCCTCTCGAAATCTATCTTGATTATAAGGATGACATCCCCCATCTGATGACCCGCCTTGCTCTCGGGGTCGAATCTGGTTCACCAGACTATGATAATACTTTCGACGTATGTGCATTGAAACCCTGAGAGAGATGTATTATTATGGGGATATTAGTGCTGCTAAACTAGTCGTTTAATATGACGGATACCACAGCTAGCACAGGAAACCTGGTTCTGGTTCGCTTGGACTTCATCTTGTCGGCAAGATAACCAATGCCAAGTTCATCGAACCGTTGCGTAGCTGTAGCCTAAAGGTTACTTGACGCCCGATTCCCCGTGATTCCCTTTTCCTTTTTTTTCTTTTTTTTTTTTTGGATTCGCCTTCTAGATACCTGGGTCTAGAATGGCCGGGACCATAGCATGAGAAAGTTTGCTGTTCCTATAGTAATGGAGGAATGGCTGGTGCTAAGGATCCTAGTGACAACTCTGTTTTTAATGACAGGGCGGAGGGATATATGATGCTTTACTTCCAGCTGAATCTGGCACCGCATCATGTCACATCTTGCGGCGTGGTCAATAAAGTGACTTGGATCATGATACGCCGGAAGTGGTATGATTCGTTTACACCTGCGAGTTTTCGGATTGGCTGATATGGGATCGCAATGGCGGAGAGACTTCGATATTCCCACATAGTTAGTCAATGGTCATTGAAAAAGCCAAAGATCTAGGGAGGAAGTATCTAGTAGTAGTACTAATAGTTGTAGTAGTCTAGGCGGTGAACCTTTTGTTCTGTTTGTCGGGATGACAGCGGTGAACGAGGGCAAAATTTCGGGCGGAGATGAATTATTATCACAATCCATTCTTGCGCTTTACGCTCATTTCTCCAGCGCAAGGCATTAAACATTCATTGCAAGGCTGCATCGTTCAGTCGCTCCTTCGCATTATCTGTTATTTATTGACGATTACTCAAAGACGCTTGTCTCGAGCCCCTGCAGCTTCAACTGCTCCCAATCCCTGTCTACCCCCACCATTGTCCGCGGGGTTCAGTCATAGTCAGTCAGAAAATCGGAATCACAAACCAACATGGTTCATGCCACGCCAGTTCCGAGCAGTGGCTTCCAAGCCTTGATCCTCTGTGGCCCCGGTGAAAGCTTGAACACCATCTCCTCCAATCCCGAAGAAAATCCAAAATGCTTGATCCCCATCGCTGTATGTATTGGCGAATTCTCCGCCCGGACCCCGAGAGCAAGCAGTCACTAATACCAATGTTTGCGCAGCTCAGGCCGATGGTTTACTACCCACTGGATTGGTGCAAGCGTGCCGGAATACATGGTGAGCAATGACAATGCGCCTCCTTGGGGCCATTGTGTCTTGCGGTCCTTGCTGAGACGAAAGACTAACGGCTCAGATATCGTCTTGATCACACCTCCCTCCGCTCTGGCTCCCCTCAAGGCCGCCCTACAACAGAACCCCTACCTCACGTCGCTCTCTTCTCCCTCTCCCACGATCATTGCCCCCAAGGACCTTAAGATGACGACAGGAACCGCGGAACTACTGCGCCTACCCGAAGTACAAGCTTGCATCCAATCGAATTTCTTGCTCTTGAGTTGCGATCTGTTGTGCGATATTCCTGGTGAGCATTTGCTTGAGGCATGGCTCGCCTCACAGAGTGAATTGGGCCCCGCTGCCCAAGGAGGCCTGTCCGTGTTCTACCCCGCGAAGGGCATTCAAGACGAGATCAAGAAAGAGCCTACCGATTTTGTCGCAATTACTTCTCTCGAGCAGGATGAGGTCCCTGCTGTCTCGCGTCACGAGCTCTCAAAGCTGGTCCTGTCAATGCCCATGGATACCTTGAAAGAGCAGGTAGAGAATGATAAGGGGCTTCTCCTCCGTCATACTCTGGTTGAGAAGCATGCCTCGGTCAAGATGTTGACCAGCTACCGCGACGCACATTTGTATATTCTGCCTAAGTGGGTCCGATCGCTTGCGCAGCACCAGGAGCGCTTCCAATCCGTAAGTGAGGACTTGATCGGCTACTGGGCGAAAGCGGGATGGCAGCGTGGACTCAGTGCCAAGCTCGGCATTGATGAGATTGTGGGCGGACAGACGGAGACTCAAGAGGATCATGGAAGCAATGACGGTGACTCTTTGGAGGAAGAAATCGATCTTCGCAGCATGACCACTACACACGCTCAGGGTTCCGAGGCCCGCAGCACGAAATCTTCTGCTCAGTCCTCAGTGGAGGTGCCGCCCATCCTCGCATACACGACCAAGTCATCCAAGCAACTCATCCGGCGTGTGGACAGTGCCGCCCTGGTGTTGGCCATGTCCCTCCGTCTTGCCAAGCTGGAGTCGGTTGAAGAGGTCGGCCGTGCTGCTGCCTCGCCATTCAGTCATGCCGCGAAGATTGCTACTCCGGAGGCAGTTGCGTCGAAATCTATCGTCACGAAGGGCGACTGCTTATTGGGGTCCAATGTGACGGTAAGCTTGAACTTTTATAGATTATTTACCTCAACACTAACATCCTGGGAAGGTCGAGGAAAAGTGCGTCATCAAGGAGTCCTGCATCTCTGCCAACGCCAAGATCTGCAGCGGCGCGCGCCTTACAAGGTAGGCATCCATGCTCCCACTATATCTGCCCCAATCTCTAACTTGAACCAGGTGTGTGATCATGGACAATGCAGTCATTGGACCGAAGTGTGTCCTTACAGGATGTATTGGTAAGTATTCACATTGCACATTATTCCAAGTGATGAAGACAGTTATTGACAAGTTTATAGTCGGCAGATATAGTCAGATTGGGCGAGACTCCGTACTTAAGGTGCGTTCAGAATCCTGCTAACCCATATAAAAGATACTTAGCTTGCTGATTGGACTATTTTGCTAGGACTGTGAAATCCAAGACGGTGTAGTGGTTGAGGAAGACACCGATGCTAAGAATGAGCAGTTCATGAGCTTCGAGGGACTTGACGATGACGACGAGGATGGTATGGATATTGATGACGATGGCGACAGCGGTGATGATGCGGGGTTCTAGATTAGACGGATTGTATATTATATAAGTAAATACTTATTAGCATAGTATATATGATCCAGTGCATCAGTATGTTCAAGTAAACGAAGTGACGGGAGAGTTCGTGTCCTGATCTAGTATGTACATTGAGTGGCCAATACACTGTGACCCTGGATGGTCAAAAAAGAAGAAAAAGAAAGACCTTCACATAATATGGGGTATGCACATAGAGGAAGTAGTGGGGGGGAAAGAAGTAGATTAATCCTTTTAGGGGCTCCACTACCGCTGTTGAAACTTAATGGTAGTAAAGACACGCCTATCTATACAATGGACCAAGGACCCAAGAACCGCAGAACATTATTTATTGCTCTTCTGGATAAGTAACAAAGAAACAAGCAAACCAAACAACAAGAAGGGCCGGTAGCTCAGGGGTAGAGCGTGGGACTGCAGATCTTAAGGTCACGCGTTCAAATCGCGTTCGGCCCTTTCTTTTTCTTTTTTCACTTTCTACAAACTCTACAAAGAGAATATACTGTCTTACAACATGCTAGGATGAATCAGAATGGACAAAAGGGGCCTTTTATTTTTGTTAACACTACTACAAAGTACTACTCCCTCTTTAGCGGGAATGTCGACTCGGATAGCCGAGCACTAGTCTAGTATTGTTGGTTGTGGTATAGCGGAGTTATATATCCGAGTGGAGCTCTCCCGCTGGTCGAGTGTTATGCTTCAACTTCAAGTTGAAGTAATTACAGAAATTACTAACCAATTAGTAGTATTCCAACAAAATAGCAATGATTTTTTAATTATATATCCCGGCTACCCTTGCGGTCTAGTAACTAGCCTGTTTACTCGACTATCCGGTGCGTATGGGTTACTAGGATATACAACTTAGCGAGAATTGCTCAATACTACTACATAGCAGAGAAAAACATAAGCATCATTTGAAATAGTCCATAATATTTTATCATTACTAGCGATGAACCCCACTTCCTCTCAATGAGGAGCAGCAACACCCGCCTCATTAGCCTGCGCGCTAATCAACTTCTTATAAGCATTGACGGTGCCATCAAACTTATGCACCGTACCCTGATCACAAACCCAGAGACTCGTGCACACATTCTGCAGCATGGTAACATCGTGAGAGACCATCACCACACCACCCTCAAAGTTCTGCAGCGCCTCCGAGAGGGCATCCATACCCTCAATATCCAGATGGTTAGACGGTTCGTCCAGAACAAGAATGTGGGGGTTCGTCAACGACAAGCACGCAAAGGCGACACGGGACTTCTGACCTCCGGACAAGAGTTCCATGCGCTGGAGACCCGTCATACCGGTGATACCGAAGGCACCCAGGTGTCGACGGTATTCTTCGTCCGTCTTGCCCGGGTAGGTCTTGGCCATGAAGCTGACGGCGCTGGTGGTCAGGTCCAGGGCGTCGACGTGATGTTGGGCGAAGAATCCGACGCGGAGTCGGGCGTGTTGCGAGAGGAGACCCTTGGTCGGTTGGAGTTGGCCCGTGAGGAGCTTCAGCACGGTGGTCTTACCGGCACCGTTGGGTCCAACGATACCGATACGGGAATCGAGTTGCACGTCGAGGTCCACGTTGCGGAGGAGGGGCCGGTCGGGCGTGTATCCGAAGGAGATGTCGGACATTTGCACGATCGGGGGAGAGAGCTTCTCCACTTCGGGGAACTTGAAGTGCACGACGTAGTCGCTCTCCGGCGCTTCCAGGACGGGCATTCGCTCCAGTTTCTTGATACGCGACTGTGCTTCGGAGGATTTGGCGGCGTTGTAGCGGAACTTGTCGATGAAGGCTTGGAGATGGGCGCGCTCGGCCATCTGCTTCTCGTATTCGCGCTTGGCGTTCTTCTTGCGCTCTTCCTTGGTGGCGTAGAAGGAGTCGAAGTTGGCGCCCTTGTAGTAGTCCAGACGCTCGGAGTGCTGGTGGATGATGTCGGTGGCGACTTCGTTGAGGAATGCTCGATCGTGAGAGACGACCAGGATGGTACTGGGGTATGTTTGGAGGTAGTTGGAAAGGAACGTAATGGACGGCACGTCCAACATGTTGGACGGTTCGTCCAGCAGGAGGAGGTCGGGTTCGCAGAACAGGGCTCGCGCAAGCGCCAATCTCATACGCCAACCTCCGGAGAATGTCTTCGTCGCGAACTGCTGTCTCTCGGGCGAGAAACCGAGACCGGCCAGGATACTGGCGGCGCGGGACTCGGCCTTGTCGGATTCCATCTCTGCGAGCTTGGAGTGGATGTCGTTGAGGGTGATATCGAGACCCTCGCGCTCGTGGTCCAGGCGAGCTGCATCCTTGGAGGTGTCTGCCATGGAGGATCTCTCGGCTTCGATCTCCGCCAGCTGCTTGGTGATCTTCTCCAGGTCAGCCAGGAGACGCTTGCGCCATACGTCGGCGTCGAGGACGGCTTGGAGCGCGGGGGTGTCGTCTCCTGTGATTTCCTGCTCGACGTGAAGAATGGAGATGTGGCTGGGGATGGCCACTTCTCTGCGACTGAGCGCACGCAACAGGGTAGACTTTCCGATACCGTTCTGACCGACGAGACCGTAGCGACGACCATATGCCAGAGTAAGGGAAGCGTCGGTCAAGATACGTTGGCCACCAACAGAGATGTCGATGCTGTCGATCTTGATGTCCTTGCTCTTGGATTGCGAGTCCGAGCCCAGCTGCAGAGGGTTAACCGCCATGAAGAACTCTTCATACGACATGGTTTCATCGGGCTGGTTCAGGAGACGGGAGGACTCGTATTGCACCGTCTTCATTTGCTTCTTCTCCTGCTTGGCACGAATCTTGCGCTCCGCCTTCTCGAGCTTCTTGCGGTCTACCTTGGACTCGACCTTTCTGGCGTTAGCCGACTCCAGGTCGACGTTACCTCCGGCCAGACCCAGAGTCGAAGACATATTGCGTTGGGAGCCGACATGGATGGCCTGGTCGAGCTTCTTAGCGGCAAAGGGCATCTGGCGACGCTCGGCGTCCACTCCATCGGCCGCACTCAGCGAGGAAATAAACTTCTCAACCAAGTTGCGGATGGCCTTTTCATTCTCGGGGGTGAAGTCGCCCGAAGCGGAGACGAGCAGCTCGGTGACCATATCGGCCGCTTCGGCCAGTGGCGACGGAGCGTTGGCATCTTCCACGTAGGCCTTGGAGGCATGGGTCAGATACCCCACGGAGTATTGTGATACCACGCGGTCGAGACCGGGGATCTGTGCTTGAAGTTCCGCCTCCATTGTGGACAGTCGAGCTTGAATCACACTGGAATGAGCGGGGAGGAGGAAGAGATGTACCCGGGAAGGGACACTTTATTGCAGGGGATAGGCGCGCAAAGGGTTGCCAACACCGTGCAGATACGGGGAAGTCCAGAAGATGCAGGGATATAAGCAACACTAGTCCGTGTCCACTGCAATCCGGACGATATTAATCGGTGTTTCTACTGATATCTAAATGGATACCCACACAGACCTCCGTCATGTGTGGTAAAATTAGAGTTTTCCCGACGCCGACGCCCCACGGGGGCACGTGATCGGGGTATATACAACTATACATAGAATGGTTTCTAAAGGATCACTACCAATTCACTCTGGTTTTGATTGTATTGTGTATAATCTTGCAGAGCCTTATCTGAAGAATATATTTTATTACTCCGGCGCCATAAGCCCAGATTGGAAGCTCAGCAGTGGATGGTCAGCAAGACTCTCCCAGAACCCAATCTCGAAATCCAACGATTGCTGGTAAGGAAAGCTGGACCATTCGTTAAGGTTCGGACTGCGGGGTGTCATGGCTGGTATAGAGTGCATAGGTTCAGAAGTGACCGAGTCGAGGAAGCTCTGAATTGTTTGCATGGCCTTCGACATGAGCTCATAGTTGGGTTCTTGCGGACGAATGATCGATCCGGCTTGGATGTCCGCAGCGAGGATGGTCAGGTGCTGGAGGGTTCTGGGTCGGGTTATACGAGGCATGCTTGGAGTGGCTCGCTCGTTGAGTAGAGCAAGGAGGAGGATTCCTGCAGCGGGGAGACAGTGATAGGCGACCTGTTGACGATTACGGTTACCTCTAAGCCACTTGAGACGGGAAGTACAAATGGGCAGAGTTAGACACATACCTTCCACAAGAGGCATGTTCCAGAGTTGGTAAGTTGGTCACGCAGGAGAACCATGTCCACTGTGACGGAGAGGATCTGTTCGGCGATGTCTATGAGGGTGGGATCGGGCTCAGTAGGAGTACTTAGCAGGAGAAGATTCAGCAGAAAGAGCGCGTGTAAGTGATTCAGCTGCACTGAACCGATGAAGTCACGTTCGAAGGTGCTAAGTGTACTATCTCTGAGATTGTTGCGGAACTGAAAGTGTCGAGGCAGTGAAGAGTAATTTTTCTCAGCATGGGCTTTGATGTCACTGATTCTGTTAGTTATCGTCCAGAGTGTGCTTTATCGCAAAATAGACCTACGCAACCCGTTGATAGAAAAGCTCCATGTCACTTGGCCGGTTCCTCTGCAAGTTGAGAATGTCCTCTTTTACCCTAGCACACAATGCGGTCCAGCGAGTCTCAGCCATATAACTCGCTTTAGTCGAAGGGTTCCAGCTGAAAGGATCATCGATCTCATTATCGGGCTTGTTAGGAGATAAGAACCAAACATCATCAGGAAGCGGACTTGATGGTATCTGAAAATAACAGAACTGTCTATTCATGCGGGGTGGTCGACCGACGAAGATGGCAACGTTTTTGTCCGCCGAAAACACGCGGGCAAAGACGGCCTTGCGTAGCTCGGTCAGAAAGCGAGGCGTTTCTGGCTTCTCGTCGAGATTCTCATGGTAACCGAGAGCATATATCGAGGATATAACATCTCCGAGCTTCCGCCACGAATAGTAGCCTGGACGCGATTAGCGATACATAAATGTAGAGCATTCACATGGGAAACGTACTATGATCGCCGTCTACATGAGAATGCACTATGAAATTTTCGTACTGTAAGCAGACCTGAAGATCGTTTAGACAGTCGAGGGATATGGTAATCTCCAGTGCATAGTCAGCTAATCTCGTGCACAACTTGCGGAGGCTATACTTCTTCTCCTCGGTTGTATACAGCGACGGGAAGAACTGAATATCCATGGTGGCTCGGACCACCGCTGACAGAAAGAGTGCGAGCGTTTCCCATCGCATATTCTGGTTGATAAACTGTGCGCAGAATTCGGGAAATGTAGTGTGCCGAGAGTATTTAAGCGGCTGGGAGGAGTTGGTGAGAAGGGATTTGGCATATAGCAGATGCCAGTCTTCGTTTGTCGACGAGGGTGGGAGGGGGATGCTGTCAACACATTGATCCACAAAAGCCCCCATGATCGCAAGATTCGTCCCCCTTGCCTGCCAGAGCTTTACTAGCTCTTTCATAGCAGGCAAGGAAAACCTCGTCAGGAGCATTTTGAGAGCGTCCGCACATCGCTGGACGACAAGATCATCGTCAGGTGAGAAAAGAGATGCAGTCCAAGACGCGGTGCTAGGACTCAGATGGGATGTAGCACTTTGACTATCTGGCGAGGTGATGTGTTTGAAGATGGCAACATGGCTGGACGACCCAAGATATCCTGGGTTGGGATATCGATTTCCTCCTACATGCGGTGGGGACGATGCTGGGGGTGATAGGTCTGGAGAGCTAAAGTGGTGACACCGAACGGAGTGGCGAGGTCTTAGCTGATGTATAACTGAACGGCATCAGGAGTTTCGGGACGTCATACTGATGAGATGATTCAGGATCTGTCACCGCATTGCCGGTCTTTCTTCTTTTGAAGGGTGCACTTCTGTAGATACAAAGACCCGGTCGGTTGCCATCCCTGCATCGGTTGCACACCGGCTGTTGATGGTCGCACGCAAGCTTGGACCTTCTGCAAGGCTCACATGCGGCTAATCTAGTTGCCATTGTACAAGCGCAGATCTGATAGTGCAATTACTGCGTTGGCGCCCTTGAGGGTGGACCAGTGAGTATGGAGAGGCGTGGATAAGCGTCGTCGGAGTCTCGGAGCGGGGTAATCGACTTTGCCGAGTGGAGTTAAAGCATCAATGCCATTGATAGTATACTACTCTTCTTTATTCCTCATGAATAAGAGTCTCGGTGTGGTCTTAAGCGAATATTCTGGCGACTACGTGAGCGAGACCCTGGCAATCTACAATTGATACTAGTATATATATGGCAGTCTTGGTCGGACACTATGAATGCAGAGAACAAGCTTCCGGGCTAAAAAGACAGTCTGATCGAGGGCTCATAGAGGCTTTTGCAATACTAAGATGCGGGAAAATCTCACATCTAACTAGAGCAGTAAGAAGGGAATTGACAGTATCCCCTTGTTATACATGCTTACTGGACAAATCCTCATCATATGGGCATCAAAGACACTAGGGGTTCGCCCAGTAAGTACACTCACGGGCGATGTCGCTGCGTTTTGACGAACGATACATACATGTTCCATGCATAGAGCACCATATTCAAGTGAGCCCGGACTAGAGACAAATCGAAAAGTACTCCGGAGAGGGAAAGAGAAGGCGCGATAAGCGACAGACAACATCGGAGTGATCGGAGTGATCCAGCGCATCACTCCGATCACTCCGGGATCAAGATAAGTGATGTCTTGCTATCTTGCCAATAGTTATAAGAGAGAAGACCGATCCATCACATCATAAAATATATCCTATAAATTTCGTAAAATCAAATACACCTCTATCTCCACAATGACACGCCTACAATCCACCGAAATCCAAGCCCTTCGCGCCACAGCGCCTCCTCTCCCTCTCATAGTTGCCCCAGCCGTCTCCTCCGAACAGTACAAATCGCCCTACAACCGGACAAAACCGCCCGCAAAACGACTCGACAACCACTTCAGCATCCACAGTCGGGACTTTGGCGGCTCAGCGCTGAAAAAGGGGTCCAGCCCAATCGGTCCGCGCAAGATCATCTCCCTGGGAACGGGACGACCAACTGCGGACTACTATCCTTGGGAATCAATAACCCTGAACGAGGAGTCTCCAGAGCCGACAGTGATCAAAGATACAACGAAAGCCAATCTACCACTACTACCCAACGGACAGGAACAAGAGCACTCTGCGCACACCATTTCCAAACACGGTGCAACATACAACCTCTCAATCGCATTAAATTACTGCCTCGCCAACGGATCAGCACACTTACTCCGATTCATCACCGAGCACGTCGAGCTCGTTCACAATCCCCCGTATGCAGACTGGGGAACGTTTCTCTCCTGCGGTGCGACTGCCGCGATGGAGATGGCGTTTCGCATCTTCTGCAATCGCGGGGATACCGTTCTAGCGGAGCAATATACGTACCCGGGGACGATAGAAAGTGCTGCTTTGAATGGGGTTAAAGTGCAAGGAATCGAGATGGATGCAGATGGTTTGCGGCCTGATGTCTTGGATGGGGTACTGTCTTCCTGGGATAGTAGCAATTCCCAATCACCCAAGCCACGCGTGCTGTATACCATCCCGACCGGGCAGAATCCAACAGGAGTTAGCCAGCCGCTGGGAAGACGCAGAGCCATCTACGACGTTGCAGAAAAACACGACCTCATAATCATCGAGGATGACCCGTACTATTTCCTGAGGATGGGTCCTTACCATGACCATCATGATGGTGCCAACGGGACAAATGGTACTAACTCTGCCTCCGAAGACGACAAGGCCACAAGCATCTTTCATTCCCAGTCCATCCCCTCCTACCTCACTCTAGATATATCCGGCCGCGTGGTACGTCTCGATTCCGCAGCCAAGATTCTCGCTCCCGGCCTACGTGCCGGCTGGGTCACTGCACCCACGCATGTCATCGAAAAGTTCACCGCATACCAGGAGGTGAGCACTCTAGCTGTTAGCGGCCCCTCCCAGCTTATGCTGTGGCATTTGCTTGATGAGACCTGGGGTCATGATGGATTCACTGCGTGGCTTGCTCACCTCTCGCGAGAGTATCGATGGCGTAGGGATGTGCTCCTTGATGCTTGCAACGACTATCTGCCTAAGGAGGTTGTGCAGTGGAATACACCAGAGTTCGGCATGTTTTTGTGGATTAAGATTGACTGGACACAGCATCCTCAGGCTAAGGTTTCGTCTGAATCGTCACTGGAGGAGCTTGATGCGCAGGTAGTTGCATTGGAGGAGAAGATTGCAGCCAAGGCTTTGGAAAAGGGAGTGCTTGTGACCAAGGGTTCGCTGTTCTCTTCGAATAAGGAACTGAATAGTCAGCTGCATTTTCGGATGACGTTTGCGGCTGCAGAGGAAGGGGATCTGAAGGAGGGGGTGAGATTGTTTGCGGAGGCTGTCAGGGAGGAGTTTGGATTGTGTGAGTCTAATTAGATCAAGGGATGTTGACTGTCAATGCCTGGCGTTGTTGAAGCAAGCCAGTTGCATGTGTCCACCCAATGTTGGTGCCTACTTCGCATGATCCTAATGATCACATATCTAGCTACCTATCCCGAACAAGCCAGTTACTTAGTAGTGCGAATTCCCCCTAGGACACACCCTACTACTGATTACAAGTAGAGCCGACATTGACCGGGAGTCACCTTTGCCGAGTGACTGCCACTCGTAGACCTGGACTCATCTCATGGTACCGATGACTTGGCTCTACGGAGGACGAAGAGGCCCGGAACAAGGCTCGTTTTCCGGCTACAAAGCGCGTGGTGGTCGTGGCGCTGGCGTACCCTCGCACCCCTTAGAACCGTGCCGGAATGGAGCTGCCATCGATTGCAAGACGCCAGCTCTTGCATGTGATGCATATCATGCCTGTCGAGTACGCGATGGCACTGTAGAGCCTCCGTGACCAGCCAACCTCATGGGAGAGGGACCTCCCATCTCCAACTACATTCGAGCGATTGACGAGGACAAGGTGCTTCAAATCACGATCCCGACTTTGTCTCAGACTATGCAAATCCACGATTGTATGACAGTAGCGCACAAGCTCTTGTCATAACCGGGGCAGAAACCTTTGACCACGAAGCACTGCACAAGAAGGGATTCGATGGCACGAATTGCATACTGAACGACTCGCAGACGGTGGTGTCCAGTTGGGGGTCAAATACCAAAAGCGATCGGTCTATGGAGGGACAGAATGGCGATCGTAAACGGAGGTATGATGGGTTCTGGAAACGAGCAGTGTGTTAAGGAGGTACCGAATCATGTCTCAAGGCGCCCCGGTAGTCCTGCGCTGCTATTGTTTCCCTTGGAAATCCCAGGTCAGGGTAAATGTAACGCCTCAAAGCAGTGAGCGAGGCTGTCATGGCGAGGGATGAGAGTGAGGTGGTGGTTGGGGATCTTGAACAAGTTCATGTATTAGATTCGGAGTACTCGTTATCACCACCAGCAAATAGAGGGGTAGAGCTCACCACGGCAACGAGAGGGGCGCTCTCTCTGGGATCAAGTTATTGACCCCATCGCCCTCATCAGTACCCGTCACACATAATTGCACCGTGCACCCGATCAAAGCATTGTTCCAGAACGACAGTGCATATATTCCTCTGTCTGACGAGGGATAGAGTCGCGAGAGGCATCCGAGGCTCAAGGAAGAGTAAGAACGGGCCCGACCGGGCCAGTCAGGTGACCGCGGAAAAAGGCACCATCTCCGGGCATCATTTTGAGTCACCGGAACTATCTGATAACTAACTAACTAATCTGAGATAACGAATGAATCTATCCAGTCACTCGTTGCATAATTTCCAAGAGATTTCAGGTCTAAAAAATAATCCCCCAGCCGATTGGGACTGGCGAATCCCCTTCCAGCACGAACAGGAAGCAGAGCTAGTTGGGATCACAATGCGCGATTCCCACATCTAATCACTTAAGGGAGCCCTGGGCTTGATCGTGTATAACTTCCACCATGAGCAAGCGTCCTCATCAAGGGTCCCCGCCCCGCCCTGCCTCCCAGTCCCCCGATTTGGTGGATCACACCCCTCAGGGCCTCTCGCCTGGGGATCCAGAACAGCAGCAACATGCATCCGGGCCCAGCAGCAAAAAGCCCCGAAACTTCATAGCCACTGTGGTTGGTGCTTCCCCGCCAGCAATGTGCGCGATAGTAGTAGTAACCACTCCACTCCACCTAGGCATGTGAGAATTGCAGGCTTAAGAAGACGCGATGTGATGAGTCGCGACCCAAGTGCGGCTTGTGTAAGTCGCTAAATCTGGATTGCGTCTACAATGAACGCAAGACCTCCAAGTAAGGCCGATTCACCGTCGCCAGTCCCTTCTCTTCAACCTTGCTAACGCTCAAGGTAGGCGGGATCATTCCCTCAGCTTGATAATGAGCACATTGCATCGACTGGAAACCAAGTTGGAGAACGTTCCCACGACCATTTCCAAGGAAATCCACTCCCTTCGGGGTCAGATGCCCCGTGGTTTGGATGGTGCGGAGACGATGAGCTCGCTTGCGCATCATTCTCGCAGCACGAGCAGCTTGGGTAGGTTGGAACGCTTGAGCTCTCAGACTAACACGCCAGAAGCAATGCGACTGAACGAAGTGGAGCATGACGACCAACCCCTGTATCCCAACCCGACGGAGGCAAACGGGCTAGTCTCGATTTCATTCAGCCAGCATGGAGTGATCTCCTGGTTAGGTGCCCAGGAGATCCTCCCACAACGGTTACTTGAAGCTCACGAGAAACTGGGCAAGAACTATGTGATTGACACGGAAATGAAGCGCCCTCAATTGCCCATGTACATCTGCCCTTTCCCCGCGCAGGCCGGGGACAACTGGTTGAACGCACTTCCGTTGGCTATGGTCAAGGGCCTTTCGGATGCATTCTTCACAACTTTCAACCTGTTTACGCCTATAGTTGACAAGAACTATTATTATGCTTTCACCCTGGGCGCGGCCATTGAGAGCAACTTTGGCTACACCATTGAGACTTGCGTGGTTCTCAATATCATGGCGTTAGGCTGCATCGCTGTCCACGCCTACCAGGAAGGGGATTTTCCATTGCTAGGGACGCGCAGTGGTCGTTTCGAGCCTCCTGACTGGATGGGAGTGGTTTACGAGAATCCCCCGGGTCTGCGCTTCTTCAACACTGCTCGCCAGCGCATTGGATTTCTGATGTGTGACAACAATCTCCAAAGCTGCCAATTCTACCTGCTGTCATTGTAAGTTTTTCCCTCGCAACTGTTTCGGATGGAATTCTGACTATGACTAGCATCTACTACAGTCAGATCCTTCGCCCGATGGATTCGTGGGCCATGATCCATCGAGCCGCCACTTGCTGTCTGTCCATGCTCACCAAGTAAGCCATCCGTGACACATAAAGTGACGCCTTGGGATGAACTGACATTTATCCAGTCACGATGTCCACTTCGACGAGTGGGAAGGCGACATGAAATCTCGAGTATATTGGAACTGTCTAATGAACGAAACCATTCTCGTCCAAGAGTTACACGTCCCGCCCAGCGGTCTCTCCCGACTTGAAGAATACGTCCCGATTCCCAAGTTCATCACCTTCGAAAGTGTGGGCTTCCCAGCTTCCCGCTCACTCCCACTCGAAGAGATAGACGATTCATTCTTCCAATACCATTTCCTCGCGCAGGTCGCCCATCGTATCATCCTCACCCGTATCCGACACTCACTCTACTTCCATTGTGAGTTACTCCCTCGTCTTGATATACCCCAAACTAACCCTTCATCCCAACCAGCCGACTCCGGCACATTCCCTCACCCAGCAGTGAACGCCGAACTGCGTCACCAACTCGAACAATGGCGCATCAACCTCCCCGCCGCCCTCCAATTCTCCGATCACACCACCTCAGCTCCGACCACAAACCCAAGCACCCCTATCCCTCCATCCCCAGCCTCCCAACACCACCTCCCCTTCACCCCTTCCCACCGCCACGCTCTATCTCCCGCGATCGCCGTCTCCGAAGCCATGCTTCGTGGCCGGTACATGATCGCCAACTTCCACATCGGCCGTCCCTACCTCTACAAGGCGCTCCACACGCCCGGCTCCCTCACCGACAAAGATCTCGAACAAATCCGCAGTGGTCTGCTCAACGCCATGAATTGGCCTGTCGTGGGCGGCATCTTCCAGCGCATGAAAAGTTGTATTCCGATAAAGTTCGCTTTTTGTTCTCAGTAAGTCACTCCACCTCCTCTGTTTTACCTATGATGCCACGTGCTTACATGCTTGTATATAGATTCTTCGGCCAAATCCTCCTCTTCTATTGTATCTCTCACTCTCCCGATAGACGACTCCACGAGACGTTGCCTGCGGGCTGGGAACAGTGGAATCAGGAGATGATGCAGTTTCTGGAGGATTGCGCGCAGGCCAGTCCGGCGGTGGCGAAGGATTTGGAGTTGTTGCGGTTACTTTAATTGTTAATTAATGTGTGTATGTATTTATGTATGGTCCTGTATCTATGTATGTATGTATGTGTATGTGTGAATGTGCTCAAGTCAATGATTATGTTAATACGCTGTAATATTTGAAATGATTATCTATGTCTAGCCCATTTCAGATGCCATGTGTGTGGGTGTGGTAACCAGTAGCAAATGATAGCAGCTCGATTGTAATGCTTAGCTGGCTGAGGACTGGCTATTCATGTTATAGTGTAATGATTGCCACGGCTTTATTATAAGTGAGGACTATACGAGTATGAAGAGAAGCAAGTAAATTATTGGTCAAGGAGCTAGCTGAACACGGTAAGACTGTCCCACTGTCTATTTGTCGACGCGTTCTTGTGGTATCATTCAGAGCACGCAAATAATACTCCTACCCAGAATTTCCCGTTTCCTTTCCGAGTTCCATTTTTAATAAGACGCAGAGTTCCGCCGTTCAGAGTGTCATGAATGTCGTAGCAATCGTAAAGATATCGGCCATTCTCCCAGGAGGGGAAAAAGCAGATTAGAGCGAAGAGAAAGAAGACATGAAAAACGACCATGTCATGATTGGCATGGATAAGACAGAAAGCAGGTCCAAGAGTTGTCTGGCCTCGACAACAGCCCGAGACATGAAGAAGTGTACTATTTTTATAGACGAGCGGTTCGTTAGGCTACCGGTATTTGGGATCTGGAGCCCCAGATCTTAACGATGAGAGAGTAAAGCCGTCCAACTCAGTAAGATCTTCCGGGAATTGCGGTGCCTGTATGACACTTTTTGCTTCGGAAACATCACATTCGATAATGAGATTCGTTTCACCAGGAACATTCTTTGCCCCAATATATGTGCGTCGCATAAAGTCCATTAGCGACCTAAGTGCCTTTACTTGTGTTTCCTCGGAAGCCCGCTGTGTGTGCCGGAGTAATTCCGCAAATAGTGCGGGCATGTAATAGAGAATTACAGCTTGTTCGCCTTCCAAACCACTCTGATTGAGCTCTTTGATAAGTTCAGCTTTATGATCATCTGGGAGGCTGAAAAGGGCCTGGTGAAAGCGCTCTGCCAACTTGATATCTGCTACCCTGCCCATTGCGTACAGGCGCAAGAGGGCCCGCTCTTGCTCGTCATCCGTGGATAATTTTGAGAATCCCTTGTCGGATAAGATACGGCCTCGATTCTGCAAGACTTCATTGTAGGCTTCCTGGATAGTAATCTCTTTTGATATGACGCGCTGCAGAATCTTATACGTAAGTAGGAATGATTGGCAGACCGGTTCAATCATTCGGACTGAACCACAAGCATCAACATGCGCCCCTGCACCAGCCACATCGAACATTATCTCAAGATACTTTAACTCGAAGGCGTTTTCCTGACCTTGAAGCTCTTGCAGACATTGCAGGCTTCCCGGAACGTTCTCACCTTGCGCTAGCTGCGGGATATTGAGCTTGGCCCCCAGTCTCACTCCTCGAATTACATCATCTCGTCGAGGAGCCGGTAACGATTCCAACGGGGACCCGATGAGACCTAATTCAAGGGCCTTTTCAAGCACCGTGTCATGGTTCATTGCCTCGACTGATGGGGTCTTGAGTTGGGCTTGCACCTCTTTGGCTAGCTCATGGTCTTTACCCACGTCACCTAGGACCAAAGCTGCAATCAGAGCCATTAGCCAGTCCGGCTCCTTTCGGATCCGCTTCGCTAATTCGCGAAAGTCATCGAAGGTTGGTTTCTTGATTTTGATGGCATCATTTTGATGGCAGGTGAAGGTGCCGTATGCATCGTTGAGAAGCCACCTCACGGCAAGGACATTAGTCAAGGTTCGATTCACCTCGGAGTAATCCTTGTCGAAAAGATAGCGGGAGGGTGTAAGATCATTTTCATTTGATTTCCCCTCGATGCCTTTCCGGGTTAGTAATCCTTGGGGATGCGCATCGTCTCCCTCGATGTTTTGTTCGACATGTTTGAGTCTTTCGATTACCGGCTCAAATTGACGATACACGAGCTCAACAAGTTCTTCGTCGCTAAGCCGCTCGAACTCTCTCCTATCGATCACTTCTTTGAGAGATGTATAGGGTGTCATATCTGCGCCACAAAGTTTGCGAAGCCTGACGATGAGGCGCGCTAAGAACGGTAATGGCGATGAATGTTGTGAGAATCTATGATTGCGAGAAGGCCGCACAGTTTGCTGAGGGGACGTTGGTGTTGGCATTGTTAATGGGAGTGGAACGCGGCCCAGTTAAATAGTAGGCCCTGCCGTCTCCCTCGCGGCAGGATGTTCCTCCACTATTATACGGTTCCGCCCGTGTGTGCACCGCCTCACCACGCTAGGAGGGTTCCTCCTTAACTGGGGACACTTGTTTATGTCGGAGAAGATGCGTGCAGAGTTTGTTCGCTCCTCGGTAGGTAACTGGTAACTGCTTTGTATCTGGTGAAATTCTCTTAGTCTTGAGCTCGGGATCTCTTCAGCCGTAGATCTCTGGATCCAATTCTCGGTGGGTATATGGTCATGGGGCTCTGGCGGCAACTGGCCGCATGATAGGCACCAACCGACTGATTGACTAGTTACTTTAGGTCGGTCTTAGCAGTGGTTCTGGAAAGGAAAACGCTGCCAGGAACAACTGACTCGATGTTCGATCTCCGCCGACCCACATCACAAGCGAGAGGCTGAGGCACGAGGATGAGGCAGGAGAAACAATCCAGGAGAAGAAAGGCAGTCAAGGCGTTCAGGTGATGAGCCGTAGTGCGACCGACCCTTACCCGATTGGGAAGTGAGATAGTCGTGGCTGAAGCTGAGCGCATCTGAGTACGAGTGCAGAGTAAATAGTTATAGATAAATGTAATTCCCCGAATACTTAGTGGTATGTAGCGATTTGCCTACTCCAGCGGCTACGATGGAGCTGTCAGAATTCTTCAAACGCATGGCTCCATACGTGTCATTGCATCTGCGACCAACGAGAAAAGGAGGGCCAGACAAGGATGTGTCGCTTTGGCATTTGTCCACATTTATTCACCTTGCTGCGCCTCGTGTGTTTGGACCCTCTGAGTCTAATCGGCACGTGCCATGATGAATCTAGACTGTGACCTATAGAGAATGGCATAGCCTTTTACAATCTTACAAATTCCTGTAAGCCTTCTGTATCTTGATAAAGCAAGGTTCCAGTGGAAAGCATTATAGCTGACAATTATCAAATAACCCTTAATGTTGTTAAAAAGTTGACATCATATTCGCTCTAAAAGCTCGGTTTTTATATCTGACTATTTATACATCAAGAGTCATATTCAACAACCCCTTACAGCCTCTTCAGGACATCATCCAAAACCTCCTGGGTAGTAGCCTTACCACCCATGTCAGGAGAAAGGAACTTGGCCTCATCGAGGTTGGCATCAACAGCAGTGTAGATCTTGGCAGCAGCAGTCTCCTCGCCCAAGAACTCCAGCATCAGGGCAACACTGCGCAGAGTGGCAATGGGGTTGGCAATACCCTTGCCCTCAATGTCGGGGGCACTGCCGTGGCAGGGCTCACCGATAGCGAAGCCATCACCGACGTTAGCGCTAGGAACCAGTCCCAGACTGCCAACCAGGGCAGCAGCACCGTCCGACAGGATGTCACCGTACAAGTTGGGGGCAACAATAACGTCGTAGTATTCGGGCTGACGGAAGAGCTTGTAAACCATGGAGTCGACAATCTGCTCCTCAACCTGGACGGAGGAGAAGCGGTCGGCGGAGAGGGCCTTACGGGCGGTCTCACGGAAGAGACCGTCGGTCTGAGAGAGAACGTTGGACTTGTGGGTGATGGTCACCATGGGTTCGGTGCGGAGACCAGCGATACCAGCAACGCTGCGGATCTTCTGGCGACGGAGGGCGATTTCACCGGCAATGGTGGAGATGCGGAAGGAAGCGTTCTCGGAGATACGCTTGATAGCCTCGGCAACCTTGCCATTGGGGGTCTCCTTGGTTTGCTCCTCCTTGACGTAGAGATCCTCGGTGTTCTCACGCACAATCACCAGGTCAATGGGCTTGCCGTCGGTACTGCCGGCGGTGGTCTTGACCGGGCGGACGTTGGCGTACAGGTCGAGCTTCTTGCGGAGGGCGACGATGGGAGAGGAGTAGCCGGCGACCTTGGTGCTGGGGGAGCTGTGGAGGAATTGATCAGAAGGGAATTGACTGGCGAAAGAGAACGAGGAGATCAATGTTGTACTCACCTGACAGCTCCGAACAGGGCACCATCGCACTCCTTCTTGAGGGTCTCGACCGTCTTATCGGGAAGAGCGGTACCGGTGCGCTTGAAGGTGTCGAAACCCGCATCGAGATCGACGAAGCTGAACTTGAGGTTCAGGGAGGAGGGGAGAGACTCCAGAACCTTCCGGCCGGCCTAATTCAGAAGCATTGTGTTAGAATTGGTGCTTCGACAGGGAGCTATTCGCTGTGGTGACTCACCGGAATGACCTCTCGGCCGATGCCGTCACCGGGGATGAGACCTGCATGAGGGAAGATGTCAGCAGCTAGACAGGCAGGGGAAGATTGTTAAGAGATAGGGAGGAGCAATTGACCTATGCGAAGCGTCCTAGCAGCAGCAGCCATTGTGAATACCGTGTACAAGGGGATGCAAAGAAAGAGAGTTCCTGCTGGCTGGAGAAAAACATCCGCTTAACGGACGCCGCGATCGGAGGATTCCCGCTAGTTTAGCCCCATTCGCGGGGATGCACGTGATAAGCACTGACCAGATGTGCGCAGGTGGCGGTCTAGCCATCCGTAACAGTAGTATATCGGAGTGTCCTCAGAGAATACAACAATTGTTCATAACCACGCATGATTATCACTCTGGCTGCTCTCGGAATGGTTATACAAGTCTTTGTACTTTTGACTTACATACAAATCCTAACCAATACGGCCCTTTAAATCGTGGCTGCGGTTAGATTCTGTGCCGATTTAAACTGATAGATACTGGCTGCTTCTATACCATGGCCTACTATACTCATATTTATATACTAGCGTTAAGCCATGGCTTTCTGCTACTACTAGTACTTATCAAGGACACTGTAACGATTGCGGCAATGGACCAAAATTATGACCTCTCACCCTCAGATATCTGTGTCCTTTACTCAATATACCACTCCTAGAGAGATAGTCGTTTCGCCCCTTATGATACCGAAATAGATCACACATGTACTCAAGTCACATAGAATAGACTATCTACAAACGACTTCCCTTCCTCTCTCGCTTCGTATCACCCGGCAACTTCATATACTCCATCCATTTCCCCGACAACGCCAACCCACCCCTCTCCGACTTCTGGCTATTATACTCGCTCCAGAACTTCTTCTCCTCCAAATACCTCTTCGCCTGCTCTACCAACCACACCGAAACCAACCTTGCCGTTTCACCCACCTCTTCAAGGGGAGCCGTATGAGACGCACCCTTGACAACCTCAGCCCTTACTATCCCCGCCCGAACACCCCCATTACCCCCAAGTCCTGTACCAACACGCAGCAGTTTATCATCTCTCCGCGCACCAGGAGTATTTAGATGACTTTTCTCCCCCCACACAAACAGAACCGATGGCCGAATATACGGCAGGAACTCGAAAGCAAGACATGTCCAGGGACAAGTCGCCACGTAGCTGGGGTCATTGCTGGTGCCTTCTTTACCTGATGTAGCTAGGTCCGGACTAAGGAAACGCTCAGCATTTTCACTATTACTACCATCCTTCTGATCAGTAGAACCTGCATATGGGGTAATATTGAAGCGCATAAATGTCCACGCTTCTTGAGCTTTGGTAGTTGTTAGCGTCACTGAATTTGGTGTCACTTTCGGGGCTGAAGATTCTCCTTCAAAAGAAGGGGGATCTATCGGGTAAAGAGCCGTTGGGACAGGCCGCAGGCCATATTCGATGTATTTTGTGACAGCACGGGGATCCCACTTTCGCCAGAAGGGGTTGCTTCGGATATGCTTTTCAGCTTCGGACTGGGAGGGCCAGAGGTCGGGGCGGGTGCTGGCCCAGAGGGCGGGGCTGCGGCCACCTGGCTTGATGGGACTTTCGACTTGAATCATGGGTTCGAGGAAGATGAGGCTGTGAAAGAGGCGTGGGTGTATGAGGGATAAGTGAACACTGGATGGTGGTTAGATGGCTCTTCAGTGTACTGTGAAAGAAAGGGTGTCTAGGATGTTGGTTGGGATGCGCACAATGGCGAGCAGCTGAAACTGTGTGCTACTCCTACAATTGGAGGCTTGATTTGGTCTTGTAAGTGAGTGACCATTGATAAGAGATCTCGGGAATGGTCGAACCAGTTCGCTATTAGAGATTGATCAGCCCTGTTAAAGAGGGTTTGAGATGAGTGCCAATAACTCACGGTCGTTACCCAGCTTATCTTCGTTCAAGACTCCACTGGCGCCCTGATTTGCGCAGTCTGCGAACCAGATAGCCTTGATTTTTACCTTGCTCGTTGCAACAAGGTCGTCCCATAGTGGTTCGTAGCATTCCTGCAGTAGGATTAGCATAACTTTGGCTCAGCATAGATGCTCAATGCAATCTACTGATAGTGCGCTTCCTGACCTTGGGAATCCCATTTGCATGTCCGGCAATAATTGTAACATCATCCGGCCCGGGGTGAATATTATTGAGTGGAATGTACTGCTTAATTGCCAATTGTAGTGTTTGGCCATCTTTGACACCATGGTGATATTCTCGGAGAGAGGGACACGGGATGGTGTGCTCGACTACTCGGAAGTGAGAGGTGCTCATGGTTGCACCCAAGCTCCAACTATGTGACGAAGCAAAAAAATGGAAACGGGGATAGACTAAAGTATGAGCGAAGTGGTTGCATTTTATATGGTAGGAACCGTTTCTTGGCTTGTCAACGCATAGCCGTCTAGTGCTTATGCTAAGCCGGACAACCGGCCAATACTAAGCAGTACATTGCTTACTCCCGATGTAGTCTGGGTTCGTATTCATTAGTGTATAGCTATTGGACCAGCTAGCTGGCTCTGATTAGTTGCTAGACTAGTTAGTGCAATTTGTTTGCCTCCCAAAAGTGCTAGTTGATCTCAGCCTTGCTGGTTACTTTGTTCATCTCCGCCTACTGTTCATATTTTGTTATAGCTATTACCTTCCCATCCACAAAATGTGAATGAGCTAACCTCACGATATAGAAATAGGTATGGGTTACAAAAGTAGATTCCCAGTGTACAGGTGTAGTATGAGATCGGTCTGAATATAGGATACACTCTCAAATGGCATGGGAGAAGCCTCACACTGGACAGCAGACCCAAAAAGCCACCGTAGAATTCAGATATTATTGCCATTGCTCCTGACTACAGCCTTTTTACGCGTGAGGATAGCTGGTTTATAGGATCCATCGATGGGCGATATGTGAGGTCCGATATGATGGACTGAATTGTCGTCTTCTCCCATCTACTTCACCAAGGAAATTAAAATCTCTCGATATTTCTGAGGTAGCTCATCTTTTCTACTACTGCATTGTAGGCTTGGTAGGTGGCTAGCTGTATTCCGAAAGAGATCATGATTTCATTATAATGAAAGGAAACAATTCATCGGCTGCAGTTGAAGTGTAACAACCAAAACCGTCTATCCTCAATCATTCAATTCATCACTTGGCGCATCATCTGAGACTGAACTGTCTGTAACAGCACGGCTCTATTTTGCTGCCCGCAATGCTGACGACCGACCAATCGACCAGCCCAGGAGCCATTAGATGATGATCGAACGTGTACTGAGGATCAAGGGAGCCCCTCGTGGCATCCTATCATTCACGCACCTCATCTCTCTGCTGTCAAGGGCCAGAAATACCCCTCCCCCTTTGATGGAGATTCAATGATATCCTCAAAACACCGCTACCTCCTCCGCATAACAGCCAGCATCTCAAAACCCACCAACCCCACCTCATCAGGATCAGGAATAGACACGTTCGAGAACGACGAATCGCGAAAACACGGCTCATAATCAGCCCAATCCGCACGAGGCCCCAACCACAAAATCATCTGCACCGACGACTCAGAGTCATCGCCATACATTTCGATATACTTGCTAACCAGCTTCGGCTCGCGCGGGTATACAAACATCCACGCTGCTGCTTCCGGCGCACGCGCGTACAGATCCCACGTCCCGCTGACCACGTCGAAGTGCTCTTCTGCAAGGTAGCGGTTGACTGATGCGGAGACTTCTATTCCGGTGATTTGGAGGTTGGGATGGTTATGCAGTATTAGAGCTTCAAGAAGACCGGATCCACAGCCTATTGAGAGGGTGAATGCGGGCTTTGGGGGAAGTAGCCCTGCTAGGTGGGTGATTAGGGTGCTGGAGATGGATAGACAGCAGTTTGGGAAGGGGGTTGGTGATTCCGTGAGGTGGGGGATGTCCATTGCTTTTTTCTCTTCTTATTCCTCGTGTCTCAAAACTTTAGTTAATTGTTGGCGTAATTTTGAGGTTCGTGATATAGTATACTCATGGCTGGAATGACGGAGGAGGGGAAAGAAGAGGCGGTCGAAATACGAATACTGGATAGATGAACGCAGAATGAAGCTGTTTGGGAGAGGATCATCGGCCCGGATTTACGTTCTGCATGTTTTTGCCAGTCAGCCTATCAGGTTCTATGGAAATGGCCCGCGGGATAAGTGGGTACTGAGGTAGGGGAAATATGGATCAGGGTCATCCAGAAGAGCATCCAGAGAAGCCCGTGGCATGTTACGGAGCAAGGTACTACCGATTAAGCCACCAGAGTTCCTGACATTGCTTGTATGTGCATGGGATAGACGGCCTACTCCATTGATAAGTAGCCCAGAAAATCCAACGAACTTATTAGTTCTTGTGCCGCGACTTCCCACGTTAGGGCTAAAATAAGAGTAGTATACCACGAAAATAGGTATAATATACTGCTAACTGTAACTAACAGCTTCCATCTAAGTTCTCTTTCTTTCTTTCTATCTTTCTCTCAGTCCTTTACAAGCCATTCCCCCTCACTGTACTGCCTGAGTGATTGACGGGCACCCAAGGTATGCATTCAAGGGACGGTGGTGATGATTACAGCTCAAGTCACTGGAGAACATAGGAAGATCACAGCTAATTACATTTTTAGACTGACCTGTCACCCCTAATTCCATTTTAGCCCCGCAGGTAATCCCACCACGGTCTCAAGTCTCTATTCCCGCATCCATTCCCCTTTTTAACTTTTCATCAACAAAACAACAAAAGCCCGCCTCCCATCTATCGTGAATATACATAATTTCTATATGAAGCCATCTCTGTCTTTTAGGTATGTTTTAAACAAAGATGATGGTGAATCACCACAATGTCTTACCTAGCTCGCTTAATATCATGTATTTGTAATCTTTTCGGAGCCCCCTCTGTACCCGAATCCCCATCAAAGACGGAAACACCATTGCAGCCACAGTAGACTTGTACTTGGACTTGGACAGATAACAATATACCGCTATCTTAGGAGTAATTACAGCATTAATTGGAGAAAGATTGTGTCAGGGCGCGTTCCTATTACTTTCTTCACAAGGATGGTACGAGGAAGGAAAGTAGCAATACATGTTGAATGACCTTTCCCCGTTCTTACTATCCCTTGGTATGCTGGTGCCACGAACAGAGATCACTATGTAGCTCTGTGATTTTATTTGGATCATTAACTAGAAGAGGATCGTGTCTTTTTTGTACTGTGCTATGTGGTCTTCACAGTATATTCTCCAGACCCTATGTCCGTCCCGATATGTTTCTCTTTGCAGTGCTGTATGTCGAATCAGTCCCTTTCGAAACCCGCTGGGTATAATTGTTAGTATCAAATTTGAAACTATATACTCCAACACTTGCTTATTGATGCGGATCGTACTAGTATGTACCGTCCATTTGCTAGTTGACATTGGAGTAGGGGGATGATTTCTCTCACCATCTCCGGCATCGAAGGTAGAGGGAATCATTGAACTAGATGAATTATATCGACTTCAGATGAAATATTAACGACTGTATTAACTGAGAAATGTTGATAGATGATAATGGACTATTTTCCAAGGCTATGCTAACTCCACTCCTTCGTGAGAGACGTGTAAGATGTACGTAACCCTTTTCGTAGCCGAAAGACTCAAACCGATTCTTCCTGCCCACGGAAACGCCAAATAAGCCCGCTCTGTCTCATAAAAACACCGACCGGTTCACGTGTGAACAAGTATGTGCCAGATTTGAGAGGAGCAGGGGAGTGCCAAGCCTCCCCTACCCATTGATAGTATCTCCAACCCCAGAAGAGCACCACCATCGAAGCAAGATCTCCAAATCGTGGACGTTCCGTTCCCAGAAAGCAAAGCGTTTGGATTGACGGATCACTAGGTTGGTGCCATCATGATGGCCCAGGAGAATGCGAGCATGTCTTGGGCCCACGAAAGAAATGAGGAGCACCTTTTGGGCAAATTAGTCAGAGGGATTCGAGTGAGACAGATGAAAGGAATAGTAGTACTCACCGGACTGACTTGATGGGCACGATACACTCTGGGTCCGAGGCAAGTGATCATGATTCGACACATAGAAATGATCTCCCCACGGGTAATCTGATCATCGTCCGCGTTCACACTCTCGACTAAAGTGCATTTCATCCGAGGCCCACCCGGAATTTCGGTTATACCGTCCACGCGCCAGTCCAAAGATTTCTCAAGATAGATCTCGAAAAGTATACATGGAAAGTCAACGGTCCTGGAGACTAATCAGTAAGTTCGTCGTAAGATACGCTAGGTCTGCCCTATGGACGGAGTTTGATCATACTGTCTGGGACTATGTTGCCATTCAATACCCTCGAAAATTATGAGACTGCTCAGGTAGTAGTGAAAATAGTCGCTGAGGACCATTGTCTCGTCCAGCGGATCCATAACTTCCTTCGGGCTGGAGGGCGAAAAGTCTATCTCCTCCTTCGGTTCCGGTATGGGCCTTTTGTAGGGGCAGAAGTATTCAGGCTCGAATAATGGTTCGCCATTGGCGGACAGGGGCATAGGGAGGATCTTAACGGAGAGGTTCTCCAAGTCTTTGTGCTGGTATCGATTTTCCCGACGACTCGAGATGGCTTGCGCGACAGCCTCGATGGCATGTCGACGAGCTTGGTGTTCTTTACTTTCTGGCATCTGAGCAGAATTCAGTAGAGAACACCGAGAGAGGATTATAGGTGGTGGGGAAATTTTCAAGAGGAGGCAGTTGAAGGAGGGAAGGAGTCGGGATACGGCAGAGGATGTTGATTTATATAAATGGCGGTTCCGGGGCAACCCCCTTCTTTATTAACATTACCGCCCGCGATGAATGTTATCAGACGGGAGGTTCCAGCCTACTCATCTAGATATATACTCCAGGCGTATTCACTGGCGGGTTATTCCATAATGAATACCTTCACTTGATCTTTGCCAGTGTTGCAGCGCAGGAATTTCCCTGATCAACAGCACAGCCAGTGAACGCCGCCAGCCTTTGTGGCTTCCATTATAAGTAGTAGCAACTTCCATAGACTAGCAGTTCCTACACTCATTGTTAGAACAGCGTTTTTGCTAAGTAGGCCCAAACGAGACATCGCTGGCTATTTGGAGCAGACGGGGCACCCCAAGTATCAGATTTCATTATCATTATTTTCTCAACCTATTAGCCCACAGCGACTGATATAAGCCATGAATAAAAAAACCAAAGATGTTCCCGCAACAGCCAGCGTCTGGGCTGGGTTGGCAAAGAAAGAGAAAGTTCTCGATCAACCGATCCACGAGGAGGGAGAATTGTTCTCTGCTTCGAAGATCACATTGCGCCAGTATTTACTGCTACGCGTTCTTCGCAAGAGATCACGCAGGACTCAGTTGGATCCTCAGCGGCTCTGCCTAGCACCGTGGATGAACCAAGCCAAGGACATGCTTCGGTCTTACCCCTCATGGAACACCTATTGTGAGAGCTTTAGGGGCAAGGCTGGGGAGGGAAACTTCTTCCTAGTCAAAACCTCACAAGAAGAGGCAGCAAAGGTCAAAAGCACCGGGATTAGCAAGGATATCCTCTTCTCCCCTGTTTCTAACCGCACGCGCCAACGCACCCGCGAGAGACGACGCGAAGAGCACATGACACCGACGAATAAGTCCAACCCACCTTCTCTTGAGACGCTCACTCTCAATGATGACATTCCTGCAACAGGACCGGTTACCCCAGGAGCCAAGAAAGACGACGAACTCATCTCCAACTCGACGGGAGGCTCTCTGGGGCCTAAGGAGCTCCTCCGCGAAATGTATCCAACAATCGACGATGAGCAAATCGTTAATGTTGCTCTACTGAACTTTCTTCAAGCTCTCACGGATTATTTCCCTTCGCTTGGAAGCTCCTGGACTATACATCGGAAGCAGCTCAAAGCCAAGTTCAACGGCATAGAGTATGAGGCGAGGACGGACGGATATCTTCGAGGCAAAGCTGATGGAGAGGTGCGTGCTCTAATTGAAGTCAAGGCACCCCTTCGGGAACTATCCCGGCTGGAGATCTGCATGCAGGAGGGTGCACAGATGGTCGCCTGGCTCAAAAACTATTCCGGATCGCCAGAGAGGTTTCCGTTCCGGTAAGCAGACCGTCCAGAAAGTTGTGTGGTGCTTCTAAACTAACTTGGATCTCCAGGCTTTTTCACGTCTCACAAGATAGACATGAAATCTGGCTGAGCTTTGCCGAATACGACGCGGAGTATATCAGATACATTGAAGCGGGCTTCCAAGACCCAGAACGTCCTCGATCGTTTCTGACCATGCATGAGTATGGTCCCTATGATACTAGGAATGAGTCACACATGACTGAACTTGCAGTGATTCTCCTTGCGCTCACTTTGCGTGCTGATCACGATCGCAAAGTAGAGCAGCAAATCTCTCCATTCGATGGCCAACAGAACTGACGGAGTCAAGAAATAGAGACCTTAAATCATGCAGACATGTCTGAGTTGACTAACCTAGATAAAAAAAAACCATCATTTTGAGAGAGGGGATTGTTGAAGATCGAGCTTAGAAATGACTCAAGCAGTTGCATTTACTTAGGAAGAGATGTATCTGCTGATGGTGGGTTGTATTCAGAGCGGATAGATAGAAAACTGAAACAGCGTTTCTACGAAGTTGACTAAAACTCTATATCGCTAGCTACTCGGAGCAGACGGAGGAAAAACTTTATATAGAACATGTACAATGATAGATATAATCCCTGTTTTACTTCATTTACTTCATTTACTTCATTTACTTCATTTACTTCATTTACTTCATTTACTTCATTTACTTCATCTACTTCATCTACTTCATTTACTTCATTTACTTCATTTACTTCATTTACTTCATTTACTTCATTTACTTCATCTACTTCATCTACTTCATTTACTTCAATACTTTACGCCAAATGCATCTAGCAAATCCCAAACCTACCCCCTACAAGGCACTCTCCAACGGCGTCTCAAACAGGGCCAGAAAAATTCAGGCACCACAGTTCCCCATAGGCGGGCAGGTGCATAGAAAGGATCTGAATGCGGAGGCAATCCAAGTTAGTGTCCTGATTATTATCAATCCTTCCAATGATTCGAGATTTTCTTTGGTGGCTTAGAACAACGATGTCACCCGCAGAGCAGAACCAGTTAGTTCCCCTGTGAGTCGAGTCCATGATATCTTCCGTGTGTGATGATCACAGGTAAGCTAAATTTAAGCTAAACCATAATCGAGAAGTGTAGTTATTGATATAGCTTCTACTGCTACTCTGGTGGTTATTACTGTAGCTGAGTATGCATAACGATTATTCTTCTTCAGTAATCAGCGGATCAATGATTAGTATATACAAAGTATGTTGTGCCGTCAGGAACAGTATTGATTCGATCAGTCCTTTGCTAATATTTCCCTTTGTTATAGGTATTGTCCCATTTCGATGAGTTTTTCTATTCTGTTTATAGAAGATGGTGGATCTGATGTAGATTGATGAATTATGTACAGACAGACAGATGACATTCAGGACGTTATATCTTCAGCTACCATCTCTCATAGCTGCTCATGCTCCCCCTAATGCATCTCAATAAATCCCAAATCTACCCTACAAACGATTCTTCACCGGCGTCTCAAACCCATCATCACCCGTATCCTCACGATGCAACCTACTCCCCCTGGGATCAACCAACGGCTCCGCCGACACCGTCGCCTTAATCTGTCTCCCAAAATACTCAATCACCACCGCATCCCCCTCACGCACCCTCCCCGGCAACCAGGCATACGCCGCCGGCCTCTTCGTCGTATAACTAAACACCGTCGTTGTCACATACCCCACGGGCCTTTCCTTGAAATAAACCGGCTCCTTCCCCATCACCACCGAATGACCATCATCCACAGTCAAACACCGCAGCCTCCTCAGCGGAGGCTGTTTCCTTTGCGCCGCACTCTGCAGCGCTGCCTTGCCCACAAACTCCTCCACCTTGTCAAGGTCAACAAGATGCGCAACCCCGGCTTCGAGCGGATCATGTTCCGTCGTCATATCCACTCCGTACGTCCTGTACCCCTTCTCCAGCCGCAAGGCGTTCATCGCACTGCGGCCTGCGGCGATCAGACCGTGTGGTTTACCGGCCTGCCAGAGGACATCCCAGAGACGGGAACCGTATTCGGCGCTCGTTTGGACCTCCCATCCTAACTCACCGACGTAGGATTTCCGGTGGGCCGTGATGGGGATCCCTGCGATGGTGGCGCGTTTGACGGACATGTAAGGCAGTGCGGTGGTGGAGAAGTCGTCGGTGGAGACGGCGCGGATGACGGCCCGTGAGCGAGGCCCCCAGAGGCCGATGCAGCAGCTGCTGCCGGTGATGTCGGAGACTTGGACCCATTGGGTTGATGGGGTGTGGTGGTGGTGGCTTTGACGGCGGGCTTCGATGGAGAGGTAGGCGACGTCGGTGGCGGTGTTGGCGCCGATTTGGAAGAGGTCGGGTTCAAGACGGGCGACGAAGATGTCGCTGCGGATTTTGCCTTGGGGGTTGAGAAGAAGAGTGTGGGTGATGGCGCCGGGAGGGGAGGCAATGATGTCGCTTGTCGTTAGGCGTTGCAGGAGGGTGGCTGCGCCGGGGCCGGATACTTGGACGCGGTGGAATGAGGTGAGGTCGTACATGGCCACGGCGTTGCGGGTTTTCCATGCTTCCACGGCGGTGATGGGGGAGGTGTATCGCGATGACCAGGTGTCTCGCGGAGGGGGTTGCCATTGTGCTGGGAGGGCGTGCAGGAGCTGGGCGTTGGCTTCGTACCAGAATGGGCGTTCCCAGCCGCCGAGTTCGAGGAAGAAGGCGCCGAGTGCGCGTTGTTTCTCGTAGAAGGGGCTGACTCGGAGCTGACGGGGGGACTCGCGAGGTTGTAGGGGGTGGAGGATGTCGTAGATCTCGACGAAGTTCTGTTGCGATGTCTCGCTGACGTAGTCCCGGCTGAGCTGTACTTCCTCGAAGCGAGACAGTTCGCACTCGGTGAGATCGATGGTGGATGCCCCGTCTGTGAGCAGTTCTGCCATGCTTTTTGCGACTCCTGCGGAGTGGGTGACCCAGACGGCCTCCGCTACGTAGAAACCATCGAGGTGCGAGGCCTGTCCGACGAGGGGGCCTCCGTCTGGGGTGAATGAGAAGATGCCGTTGAATCCGTCCTGGATCTGGGTATCACGGAGGACAGGAAGCAACTCCTGCGAGGCTGTCCAGGCGGGCGCAAAGTCTTGGGCTGTGAACTCGAGCCGAGAGGGCATGTGCTTCTCGTCGACGTGCTCCGGGGTCTGCCCCAGGGATGCAGCCACCACCGGCATCGGACGGTGTCCATAGTATCCAATTCCCACCTGATCCCCATGCTCCCGATAGTATAGATCCTGGTCCTGATGCCGCAGAATGGGCATACTCGCGTTCATTCCGTTCGGACGGTGGTTCACGTCGCGGTTCGCTAGAGCAGGCACGGTGGTCGTCTTTGCATACTGATGGGCAAGCGGCAGGAGAGGGATGGCGACCCCAGCCATGGCTCCGATTTCGACGCCCCAGAAGCCGGCACAGGAGATGACGATGTCAGCGGGAATTATACCCTGGGAGGTCCTCACACCCGTCACACGAGATCCTGTTTGTTCAATGCCTGTAACGAGCGTCGAGCCTCGATAGCGCACCCCGGCCTGCTGTGTCCGGGCGATGAGCAGCTGAGTTGCGCGGGCAGCTAATGCGAGACCATCGGTCGGAGTATGCAGACCAGCGAGCACGAGGTCCTTGTTCAGCAGGGGATACTTCTCCAGACACTCTTCCGTTGTTAACAGACGCGCATCCACGCCCCAGGACATCGCATAGCCGTGCTTGCGCTTGAGCTCTTCGACTCGGGCAGGCGTGGTGGCCACCTCGAGACCTCCTATCGAGTTGAAGCACGGCATGCCATTCTCATCACTTAGCGACCGGAGCTTCTCGACTGTATATTGCGCCAGTCGAGTCATCGTCTTTGAAGCATTGGTTTGAAATACCAGCCCCGGGGCGTGGGAGGTCGAGCCGCCCGGCAGGTTCAACGGGCCCTGCTCGACGACGGTGATGTCCTGCCATCCTCGACTGACCAGTTCATCGGCGAGATTGGCGCCCACGATGCCAGCCCCGATGATGACCACACGTTGTGTTGTTGCCATTTTCTATCTTTTGGTGAATTGGGTGTTCATCCGCTGAGAATGAACGGATAGTCTGTCCTACATATTGTGATCACTTCCTGGCGAAAGGTCCAGCTATTAGTGACAGCTGGTGAGGGTCGCAGCTGGCCGGACCAGCACCGGCAGCACTTCCGTGGCCGAGCCGATCATGGGGATGATGGATACTCGAACAGGGCAACGCAACCGTTGAGCTGCAGGATTTGGCAGCAATGATAAGAGCGCGGGGATCGGGCCAGGGAACCGTCTCCACCCGGATTTATGCAGTGATGCTTTGGAGCTTGCTGAAGCCATGGAAACATTGCCCTAAAGAGGCAAGGCGGTGCTAAGCTGGCTGGGAAGCTTGGGCCACGTCTCTCGCATGGGAAGGATACAAAGATAATTAGTTAGTAGACATCCGTGGTTATCATCGCATGACCTGCACGCTTTCCGACCGTGGATGCGTGCGGGGAGATCCAGATGCAACTGTGCGGGAGGACACAATCATTGCAGATTATTGTGATTATTGGTTCAGATAAAGTATTCTAGTTATCTCAGTGAAGAGATATATTTCTACTTACAGCTAAATATCCATACACATCAACGTCCCCAACCACGGCACATTGTTGGCCCTGATATGACTCCATTCCCCGACAGCCCGGAACCCTTGCTGCTCATAGTATCTATCATAACATGTTAGTCCTCCAACAACCTAATCTTAAAATCTAAGAAAATAAGAGATAAGAATAATACATACCTGATCAATTTCCTCTCATTCCCCGCCCATCCATCCACCCACAACGTCTTCATCCCTCTGGCCTCTCCATACTCCTTGATCCCTTTGATAAGCGCCGCTCCAGCCCCGCGAGACAACTCCCTCCGATCATCTCCCCCACTACGATCTGTCACCATAACTTCGATATAAAGGAACCCACCACCACCATTACCACTAATATCAACATCCGGCATCGGAAGATGCATCTGCACCTTCACATACTTCGGCACCCAATTCTCACGAACATACCCGAATCCAACGGGTAAGAAGCGCCGTCCGTCGGATGTCACCCGAACAAACTCGGAAGTCTCCTCCTCATTCCCATCGTTATGGTGGTGGTGATGGAATAATTCTCTCTCAGCGATAAAGATGCGGAGATTCCCATCTATGCTGCTGGTTCCGGTAAGTCGGTACTCTTCTGAGGAATTCAGCTCTTTTAGGGTTGCTTCCGAGAAATCCCCTCGTTGGGAGAAGGGAGTCTTGCCCCATTGTTCGTGGCTGCCGATGGAGGCTAGAAATGGGAGGGAGGAGTCGAAGGTGGAGAGGATGAAGGCGTGGTCGGTGGGGGTGGGTTTGGCGGGGCGGAGGTGGAAGGGTGAGACACTACTACTACTAGTAGTCATTTTGTAGATTATTGTTGATGATTATTTTAGATAACTAGTGGAGGGTAGAGATGGTGATGCTGGGCATTGAGTTGTAAGAGGAAGTACGGAGTAGTGCGCGGACTTGGTGTTCCATTAGGTTGATGGAGTGCTATGTTAGGTGACGGACTTCCGATGGAACAACAACGGCTGTTGACCAATCCAGTTAATTGTGATTATTATTATTATTATTATTATGTTTATCCTCTTATCCATGGAATTGAATAATAGACTACTAAAGCCCTAAGACTCATCATCACCCAATTGCACTGCTTTAGTGCCACATTCCCTCATACGCCATTAACATCACAACAAAACCCACCTATTACTGGGAAAGTCCGGACCTCACAACAGCTACTAGGCACACCGAACGAACCTTGGCGGCAGCTTCCATTGGACTATTCCTATCATAAACTTGATAGAGGTGGTAGTTTCCTACATTTTTTTCAAGGCTTCACAATGCCGTACTATGGATGTGTTACTATCCCCATGAACAGGCCCATTGAGAGAGTGAAATATGTAGCATATGAGGACATCATTGTGAAATGATATGTCTGTGCCATGTCTTCGTAAATGTGGCTATCCGTGTCGTATGCAGTTAATCCCATCTATTGGACGCGTCTCTAAGCAATCTTGCTCAAAAGTGTGTCAGTCAATCCTTCCATCTCAAGCCTTCCCTGTGTGTTGTAAGACGCAACCCATGTATTTGTCCTCTTTCCCCAACGGGTGCCCGCGCTGCCATCATATCCTGCCCAGAAACCTACACTAAAGTGGCAAATGACAGGGCTTGATCGATGAGATTATGACACATTCAGCCGCATACACGCTGTTACTCTCACGCCTCGGTTCTTGCCTCCGGCCAACGATATTGTGTAGGAGCACCTTACAGGGGCACCTTCAAGAAAGTGGAGGTGTATTGCACACCTCAAATGATGGAAGTGGCATGCTTGAGTTGCGACTGGATGGATGCACGCTATGAAGGGATATATCACTCAGACTCCTCAAGTAACAGTGTTCCCTGCTTGGGGCACGTTAAGGCATGAACAAATAGATTCTGGATATAAAATGGGACTCACGGCGCGCACTCATAGGGAGAACGACCAGCCTTGCTTCTTTTTGCACCCTTCTTCATAGCAACAATCAATCGCTCGTCGTCGCAACAATCAATCATGAGGTGTGCTAAGTGCGGGTACAATAACCTTACTTACATTAAAAAGTGCGCGAGATGTGGCGCCAGACTTCCCGAAACTGCGAAAGGGGCTTAGCACTCATGGTCAGGCTCAAGAACAATGGGGTTAATTTGATATCCTGGTAAGCTTCCTGTTTCCGCTTGATACCTAGGCTTATCGGCTATATTTGTAAGACGAAGGACTGTTCCTTTTTTTTTTTTTTTTTTTTTTTTTTTTTTTTTTTTTTTTTTTTTTTTTTTTTTTTTTTTTTTTCAATCATTTTTTTCCTGCCATGCACTGGAGAGGGAGCTGTGCAGTTCACAAAAGCCGCTTTCTTGTATAAAAAATCAATGACTGAGAACTCTCAGCTCAATTGTCGTCGCTCGTTTCCACATGGGACTCTGATTTCACTGGAAAACACATCATCGCTGCTTAGCAATATCGCCCATCCATTTATCCTCCACCCTTCTGTCTCCTCGGAAAAAAATTGACATATCCGATCGGTAAAAGGTTCAGGACAACAAGCATGGAACTTCTTTTGTGCGAGGGAATATGTGTCCAAGACATGGTAATAGGAAAAGGAAGCTTAATTGTACCTACAAAATTGTTGCGGGCAACGCCCGCACCTTCCCGATTGGAAGAAACGCAACATCTACGTCCTGCATGTGTTTAATTTTGGTCTTCTTAGTTAAGTTCCTTACATTAGTAACAACTTCGCATCTTGAAGCTATCCAGAGCATTTCATGTCTCTTCTTTTTACCCTTAGAATTGGCATAGAACCTCAGCTTGAGGGGAACGTGCCAAAAAAAAAAAAATGACCGAATGGATTGTCCGACCACGATTCGAAGAAGGCTAGATGCCGGGATAGAAGAGGGAATCAACTCGAAAAGGCACAACTTGTGTCCAGGGTCAGGAGGCCTCCCGGGAGGTGGAAGCTGTCTTTCCTTCATTTCAAATGACACGTCGCTTTACTGCTGACAAGAAGTTATTTCCCGTTCCCATTCAAGGTTGCTCCCGTCTTTCTCTGATGCAACTACTGAAACCTTGAAGGCTTGGCACTCCATAGCCATCGATGTATTCCATATTTCCTTTCACGAAAACAAGGCAAGGCGGTGAATATTAGTCCCTGGAGGGTGACCACGACCTATATATAAACACAACTGAAAGCACGCAGATTCTCCCATTGAACTCTTTGTCTTAACTCCATTCAAACTGTGGCTGCTTGTTACTACTACTGATCCATCCACCATGACCTCCACCACGACCTCCACCATGACCTCACCCCCCCCTTGCACAGCATGTAGCTGGACCCCCGAACGCCAAAAATACTGCAGCTACAAAAGCTATGTCAAACTCTTCTACGAAGCCGGCGACCGCGGCGTATGGTCCCTCGGCTCCAACGTGATACTAAAAGATCGAGGCTCCAGACTTCCCACCCACGAAGTACCCAACGTCCACTTCGTGCAATCGCAGACCACGATCCCCGTCCCCAGCGTCATCGAATCCTGGACCGAAGACGAACACACTCTGATCCTGATGCGCCGCATTCCCGGTGAACCGTTGAGCAAAGTGTGGTCCAAATTAACCACCGAAGAAAAGAACAGAATTGCCAAACAAACCGCCGAGTATCTCCAACAACTTCGATCCCTCCAATCGGATAAAATCCAGTGTCTTGAAGGGCGTCCGGTGTTCTCCGACTTCCTGTTCCATAATGAGAATCACTTTCACACTCCAATTGGTCCGTTGGCTTCGGATGAGGAGCTCTGGGCGGAGATGGAGCGTGGGTTGATTGACTCGATTCCGGAAGCTGCGCGAGTGAGACTTCGTCAGCGCATGCCTTCTGCGATGCCGTATACTCTCACACATGGGGACCTCACGAATGTGAATATTATGGTGAAAGATGGTGAGCTTACGGGCATTATTGATTGGGAGTGGTCGGGGTATTTTCCGGTGTGGTGGGAATATGTCTGCACGTCGGTCCCGGATAGTGAGGAGGATAGGGAGTGGAAGACGTTGTTGAGACAGTATATGCCTGATTATAGTGCGGCACGGGAGTTCTGGTTGGACTATTATTACCTTTGCAGGAATCTAGACAGTGAAAGAGCCATCAAGTTCATGGAAAAGATAGGGGATGAGTCTCATGAGGGAGGCCAAGCTGTTACCGTCTAAATTTGTTAGCAACGTTCTTTCCTCTCCCTAATTTCATTTTGATTGTTTACTATTATGATTTCCTAGATAGATAAATTGTCCTCTTAGAAAAGAGAGGAGGTCTTTGAAAACTCTTGAGCAAGCATACTGGTCAGCTAATAGTTACTCCGTACTACTCCGTTGGAGTGAAATCTTGCTTGGTTCTGTGTAACTTTTAGTAGTAGCTGTCCTCATGACAGAGGAAAAAAACCAATCAACCCATGCACATACTCGTGCTGCCGGGAGAATTGAAGGCCGGTCTAGACCGACGGTCGGAGAATATACTACAAGTGGCGGTCGTTAGATTGGACTCGACACCCTGCCAAAAAAAAAAGTGTTTATGTACAACCATCCCTAGATAGGGTTAGCCCCCCCCCCCCCCCCCCCCCCCAAATAACTATCTCATCAGTAAGGCAGACTTATTTCAAAGCAATTCCAGTCATAACTATACTCTCAAATTGTTTCGACTAAAAATCTATTTCTGAAGAGCTTCCAGGGCACCCACTTTCTTAAGAGCCTTCTAAGATATCTCCTAGAGCCAGTTCCAGGGGCACACTCTGCAGGCACTTACCGGGGCTGCTACGGGAGCAAAAAGCGCCCGGAATTAATTGAGTTTTGTTGTAAAGGTTAATACTCCGAGTCTCAATCTCCTACCTGTAAAAGAGGCCAACTAGCGCGGTGTCAAGTCCAAAGAACAGTTACCGGTCGTAGATCAGTGGCCCCCCCACAGCTTGTGAGCAGTCGGATTTCTGGTTCGAGTAATGTAGTTACTTACCTGTAGATAATTAGTATTTCTATCCGAGTGAGGCTAAGGTTATAGCTCGAATGCAAAATAACTAGCTGGAGAAATTCACTCCTAAAAGCGCCCTAGGAGCGGGGTTCTGGCTCTCGGTCTATCTAGGCTCTTGCAACAAAAGTACTAGTAGTGATGGCCATCCTTGTTTACAACCTGGTACGGGTCATTGACCCGGTCCTCTTTTTTTTTTTTTTTTTTTTTTTTTTTTTTTTTTTTTTTTTTTTTTTTTTTTTTTTTTTTGGGTGCTCGAGTCCAGAAAGACATGATTACCTATTGTGTTTTTTTTCTCTCTTTTTTTCTCTTCTTTGTTTTGATTTTTATTATCAGGATACTTCAGGCATATGGGCCTTATTGGCTCGGCGTCTCTCAGCAGCAATAGTATAAATTGGTCGCACAAAGCGTGCCACTGCTAGGATATCGTTGAATACCTTGCCTGCACAGCCATGAAGAAAAAAGTAATAAATAAATAAATAAATATGAAAATAACTAAGTTAAAGCAGAAATTGGAAAGGGGGAGCGAGAGATGTGAAAAAGTAGATGTAGAATGTGCATCCCTGCTGATCCTAAAATTGGACAGCTTCGAAAAGCTTATTGATCTCCGCGGGCAAGCTATTCAAGCCCCGTTACTCTTGGCATAACTGTAAATCATAACGGGGTAATACAACTAGGGTGTAGTAGATAAAGTACCCATGTGCTAGCAGTGCCTCCCTGTATGAATTTAGGTCACCCTGAGCGACTATGCACTTGCTAGTAGGGTGGTTGCATCTCAATACTATTAGTAGTGGGATTTATTTGGGATGGAAAGAGCTATTTGCTATTTATTCATCTGGTTGGTTATTATTGTTATTTTGATATCTCCAGATAATACTAGACTAGTATCATTCAAGTGTACTGTTCGTAGTAACTATATGCCATTTACATCCCTATCAATAAATCCCAACACAGCCTTATTCCCCCCATGATATCGCCGCAAATACAATTGAATAGCAGGACCCTCCACTCTCGCCCTCAACCCAATCCACCAAATACATCTCCCCGCCTTGTAATACCACAAATACAGCAACACCAACGCCACCGGATCCCTCTCCTGCAACAAACCCTCAAACCCACCATGAATACACCGCATAAACATCTGCACCGGACCCATCGTGACCTCACTATCCCCCACATCCAAGATCTGCGATACTGCATGAGCCGCATGAAAATACGGATTCGTATCCGCCGTAGATTCATCCGTGATATCACACAGCGCAGCTAAAGCCGGTGGTATACCTGCTTTACCTCCTTCGGGTAATGGCGAATGCATATGAGCAAATGTCCCCGCCATCACGTGGAAGATACTATCTTGTCGGAGCGGGTTGACGATCTTCCATAGGGACATTTTACCTTTGTTCATGGGTACCCAGTCTAGATGGGAGGAAGAGGAAGAAGAAGGAGAGGGGTTCAAGGGCCATGATTGTTCTGGTGTGCGTGCGTGAGGGGATGAGAATGTTAGGATTACCAATGCGGCGGCGGTGCCCCAGATGGGGTCTCTGTCGTTGGGATGGATTTGTTCGCGGAGTTTCTTGTTGAAGAGGATGGTGCTTTGTGACCAGTGGTGGCATTCTTCTAGGGTGCGGTGGTTGTCGAAGGGGCTGTTGAGATGGCGGTCGTAGGTGAGTGCTACTGCTAGAGATGCGTGCATGAGGAAGGGGTACTTTGAGATATTAGTGTTTAATTTAAAATTTAACCTCGGGGTAGATGTGGTTAACTCACGGTAAAGGCTAATTCTAGGAGCTTGCGGTTCACTTGTCCCATGTTAGGGTCATTGGGGGTAATTAGACTGCGTCCTAAATACCGAGTGATGAAGTCTTGACATCTGGCGTTCAATTGGAAGAAGGTCGATGCATCCGATGTCCAGACTGCATTGGTGAGAGCGGGCCGCAGTCCTGCTGCTGTTGTGTCTCGAACTATCCATGACCGCCGTGTGTCCGCGGCGATGGGGTGGAGGTCAGGAGTGGTAGTCGATAAGAAGTTGCATACTACCCCGAATGAACTACATCGCTTGCATTGTGGTTTTGTTTCGTCGCACTACTTGATGAATCAGTTATGAAGTACGTACTAGATGCTAGGGCACCACCTTGAGTTTCCGCAGCTTGCAATTGCGGCAGCCGAATCTCGATCTCCGCTGCGTTCTACCTTCCCGTCCTCGTGAGCCAGTTGATGTCATGGTGGCTCTGAGGAAGTGGATGTGGAAGGATTCGGCGTGAGTGGTAGTCATGGCCCCAACCACTATTATAAGCTAACCTGGTCTCGGATTGCATCCAACGCTAAACCCGGCCTCGGATGCAGACATCGCTGATTGGCTGCCGCTGGCCTCCACCATTTGGTCCGAGTATACAGCAAGAAATGAGTAACATGTCATGATGCAAATTCCACTTATAAAAGGGATATTCTTGCTCAATAATTTTCCCAGTTATCCTATTTTCAAGTTACTCCCAACGACATAAATTGGAACTTCATTCAAGACGCCAAAGAACCCGCTATTCATACCATACATACATACTCCAAATTCTACCCAAAAGCCTCATTTACTTCATCACTATAACCACATACTACAACAACATCCCAACTACTCCCGAATTTAGAAACAAAATGACCACCCACCTCGCCGCCATCTTCCCCTCCAAATCCACCTCTCTCACCCTAACCTCCCGCCCCACCCCCACCCCAGGCCCCAACGACCTCCTCATCGCCGTCAAATCCATCGCCCTAAACCCAGCAGACACCATCATGCGCGACACAGGCCTCTTCATCCCCTCCTACCCAACAGTCACCGGCTTCGACCTGTCCGGTCTCGTCCTCGAAGTCGGCACCAACGTTCCCAACTACTTCAGCCCAGGAATCACCCGCATCGCCGCCTATTCCGCCTCCGTCTGGAAGGGCTGCGATCCAGACTATGGCGCTTTTCAAGAGAAATGTCTAGTTCCGTGGCAGCATGCTGTGCCTCTTCCAGATGAGACTGATATGATTTCGTGGAACGAGGCCGCCACGTTGCCTGTTGCTGTTCAGGTAGCGCTGAATGCGTGGGAGAGGGTGGGGGTTATGCTAGATGTTGGAAAATCATCAACATCAATGCCTAAATGCATGATCAGCAAGCAAAAGAAGAATGAGGTGCTGTTGGTCTGGGGTGCCTCCTCTAGCGTTGGCTCGATGGGTGTGCAAGTTGCTCGAGTGCTTCGGGATGATCCGCAGACGCCTGTCAAGGCTGTGTATGCTACTGCTGGGGCGGCGAATCATGAGTATGCGCGGTCGTTGGGTGCGGATCGTGTGTTTGATTATAGAGATTCGAAGGTTGTGGATGAGATTGTGGAGACGGCTAGGGAGGATGGATGTGTAATTCGGCATTGTTTTCTTGCGGTGGGGGATGTGCGCATGTGTCAGGCTGTGGTTGGGGCTTTTGTAGGGGATTTTGAAGGGGAGAAAGAGGTGAAGGCGAAGATTGCCTCGGCGCCGGTTATTCCTCCTGGTGTGGAAACTGTGAATGGAGTGAAAATCATCTTTGTGGTGCCGTCGATGGATGATGAAGAGGAGAGGTTGAATCAGTTCCAGTATTGGCTGGGGAGGTGGGCGAGGGAGAATCTTGCTAATGGAAACATCAGGCCGAGTCCGGAGTTGAGGGTGGTGGGAAGGGGGTTACAGGCTGTTAATGATGGGTTGGATGAGTTGAGTCGGGGAGTGAGTTGTCTGAAGTTGGTTGTTGAGGTTGCAGAGTGATGGGTTGGGGTGATTTGCTTGATTAGGAGTAGATACTATTAGACTCCTTAGATGGAAGGTTGTAGACCTAGATAATACTATAGGATATTGCCAAAGAATACTAGCGGATGTATTGTATATTAACGAGCTAATCATTGGGATCGCATTTAGGAATGCAGTAAGCCTTCGAGGATATAAGTATCAATGCGAATGAAAAACTTAGGACACACTTCAGAACAAAGGTACATAAAGAACAAGATCAGACAAGCAAGCTAACCCAGTCTCGACTTCACATCCTCAACGGAAAGTACTGGCTGAACTTCTGCATCCCCACTCGGATGGGATGGAAGCAAAACCGAGTCTACAATATGACACACGCCATCACTAGCTAAACCATCTTGTACAGTCACGTTTGCAATTCCATTCACACGCATTGAGATCAGGCCTCCACATCGAGTTACAGCAACCGTCAGATCCTGTCCATCCAAGCACGTGGGGAGAGAAAAACGACGGACGCCTTTAAGAACACGCCACATCCTATCCCCCTTGGTTTCAGGAGTAGGAACGGTATGATCAGGGGTATCTTCTGGCGTCTGTATGAAGTGTTCTGGTACAGAGTTCTGATCATACAGACGATTTGAGTATAACGATTGATTCGCAACGACATGATATCTCAAAAGAGCTTGTAGCGATGCAGCCCCCTCATCGCTAAAGAGATATGTCTGGATGTCCTCAGGCAACTTGCGGAAGGCTTGGTTGGTGGGAATGAACAAGGTTCCTCCGCGACGAGAGTCATCCTGGAGAGTATTCTGTATAACTTCGGACTGCTTCACTGCCGACTGGAACAGGTCAAAATCGTGTGATGGCAGAGCGGCGAGGAAAGCTCTAATGGTGGGCCGCGGTGGGAGAACCTGGTTGATTACATGGACTAGACCGTTTGCCACGAGATGGTCTTGTTCGATTACAATTGCGTGAGAGTTCACGCGAAGGCCGTTGAGTGAGGGTCGGACTGTTAGTCTCTGGGCACCGTTCAATCGGTCAGGATGGAATAGTGTGTCGACGGTTGGAGCGGTTAGAAGGAAGTGGACTGGGAGAAAAAATGGCGAGATGTGCGCTTGAAGGAGGGCCAGGACTTCTTCTTCGGATAGCTCATGGCTCAATTGTAGAATTGCAGTATTGCTTGGAGCCCAGATAGTGGATGAATAGTCGTGATCCTGCAACAATTGCTTGACTTGAGGTATCTGGTCCACAAGTCGGATAAACTCGGACGTGTTGGGTTTCTCTGTAAGGAAATCATAGAGGGTCACTGGGATTTTCTTTGTGTCGACCAACAATGGCATGAGTGCATGGCAATATCCAGCATACTGATGTTCAAGATGCTCAAGGCTGTCTTCTGTGGGGGCAGCTGCGGCCATCCATCGCTCGTGTTCAGTTGCAGCCATGATGGACGATTCTGGGGGACGAAAAGCCAGCTGAGGGGGAAATGAGGTACTAGGCAACATCGTTAGATCATATATTCCCATTGTCGTCTTGTGTTCGCGTGATAGACATGGGTATATGTGTTAATCAGAGCACTAGTGCTAGGACAGTCACTAGCCAGAGGCTAATAACCAATGGCCTGCACTGGCGTAGTCAATGCTCAATATACCAAAGATAAGAGAGTCCAAATACAGGACTATCCAATGGTAAGTCCGTTGCTTCCTCCTACATTAGTGCCTTATCTCACATCATAGTCCAGTCCTATGGTCCAAGTGGAAAGCGAGAGTAGATTTCATACAGAACTAATGGCATTGCTCCACCATTCAACAACCTTCAACAGCTTGTATCCCCTTTAACCTCCCATACTACCATCAACCTTTTTCACATCCTCACCTCCCAGCCCATCCACCCACCCATCCTTCCGATGATAATATATCTCCATATCCAACTCCGAGCACTTAAGCCGATGCTCATCATCAAGCGTCCCCGACTTCACCGCGACAACCTCCTCATCATCGCTCGACCGTGACGTGAACGGTGTTCCACAATCAGGACAGAACTCGCGTAGTACCTGGACGCCACGTTTGCTACTGTCCGCATACAGCTTAGGTGTACCTTTGGTGTACTCGAAACTCGCCTGCGGGACGATAATGTTGGCAGAGAAGCTGGAGCCGGTATAGCGCTTGCAGTTGGTGCAGTGACAGATGATTAGCTTATGCAATTGTCAGCGACGAATTTAGCAGATTGAGTAGCTGTGAGAATCAAGAAGATGTAATGTACCTTAGGGTATGTCTCCGAAGCAGGCAAAGTAATGCGATATGCAATTTTCCTGCAGAGACAGGCGCCAGTCAAGGTATTCTGAGCCATGATGAGGGTTATTGTCTTATGGCTAAGGGGAAAGCCTTCGGTTCTTTTTTATAATTGGGACTGCTGTTTGTCATTCGAAGGGCGTGAATCTCAATTTAGATGGCGGAACGCGAATGAATTATAGCTTCGTAGCCAGATTTCTTGGTATCTAGCTTTGACCCACTAGGGTTCATACTAGCATGATCCTGAAGCTATTTTTATCTCGTGATGGATGGCATACTGGATAATTCCACAAAGAGGTGTAGTTTTATAGCAGTAGTGCATGTATAATTTCAAGTTCATTGTTTATCTCGAAATAGGCAGGCCTGATTTTGATACTGCTGTCATACCAAAAGACAAGGCAAAAGACTGATGTGGATGAACGGACCAACGTCAAACACGAAGCCAAGAGAAAGTGAAACCGGACTGAAGACAAATACGGGCATATACCTAATTTTAGTCCGCACTACTGAAAATGCTAAATATTCGCGAGTTGAACCTATTCTGCTAATTCTGATCTGACTCTACGCGGACAGTGTTTTGTATACTATTCCAGGTGGCAGGTTAATGTCTAAATCGCACCTCCAGATGCTTGTAAACTGGGAGATTATGAGACTAAATTTTGAGCCCACTTCTGGCATCCAAATCCAAATTGCAGGACAAAAACACAAGTAGTTATACACAGTTGAACAGGCAGCATGGGATATATACACAAGCACACAGCCGGAAATACAAACATAATACAACAGTAGTGAAAGTGATAGAATAAATGCCACCCGAACTCACAGCAGATCTTCAATTTCACGGATCTGCCCCAGACAGTGCTTCTCGCTCCATCGAAGCGCAATCGATTTCGGGTCAATGTCAATGCGGCCTAGCACGGCCTCCAACTCATATTCCTCATCCCATCCCTCAATAGTCTCCTGGAGATGGGCCTTCTTATACAGACGCCGTTCATCAAGAGGGCGCTTTAGTAGCCGGCGACCGGCCTTCTTCGCCGACGGATTGGCCTTGAGCTGCCACAGCTGGGGATCACCCTGGCTCTTCTTCTCTAGCAGATCAACCGCGTGTGTCAGATATTCTACCCTCTCCATGTCCCGAGACACATCCTTCGATCGTTCAGCCGAGCTTAGCTGACGTTGCAGGTTTCCAGTGACACGGCGAGCTTCAATTACAAAGTCGCGGTTCAGTGCGCTTCCTCGGGCCAGGGCAGTCAGAATGCACCACCGCATGCCATGCATGTTCCCGGTCGCTGCAAACGCACGTATGAACATCTTCATGCAAACACCGTCATATGCTAGTGAGTGTCGGAAGCGGGACATGTAGACAGTGGCCAACAGATCGACGGCCAACTCGGGCTTCTTCACTGCGATCAGTCTTCTGCTCGTCGCCACCGTGATATGGTGCTTGACTGTCATCTTCTTGTTTGACCAGCACAGTTCATAGAAGCGAAGCACGGCCATGTTGATCAGCTGGCCTTCGGCTTCGGAATCGACTTCCATGATCTGACGGAAAAACTGTGGGAAGAATCGAACCAGGTGGCGAATATTCTTCCACTCAGCGTCGATCAAAGCTCGAGCAGCACCGACACCCTCTTCGAGGAGCGTGCAGATGACTGCAAGTTCAACATGCAACTGCTTGAACTGGAACCGCGCGTTCTTGGCATTTTGATAGCATTTCAATGCCTCAGTTAGCTTGCCAACATGCATGTAATGAGACATCTGCTTGTGAAGCTTCTGATATTGGTCGACTGGCCTCGAGGGTGTCATGTGTTGCAGCGTTCGCTGATACCACGGCAACGGGTTCTGCGTGTATGGCATCAGGTTGACTTCCGGAAGTGGGAATGAGCGCTGGTCATATCCGAGCACTTGTTGCGATGTGGCAGCTTGTCCGTGTTTCGCCCGAGCTGCCTGCAACATCTGCCAGAATCCCACTGGTGCTTCCTCAAGAGCGTGGCGACGGACTCGTAGCATTTCCAGAAATTCTTGCTCGTTGATGTAGTTCGGCCAACGACGCTCACGTGCGAACCGCACAAATTCATCAACCATCTCCTTATTGCCCTTCTCCACGAATGCCTCCAGTATGTGTTTGTAAAGAATCTTGTCGGGAACCATCTGGAACTTTTCGATATAACGATAGACAAAGTCGCGGATTTGCTCGCCCGAATGCGATACCCAGTATTCGAGGAAGATGCGGTCAAATATCGGCGTAAAGTCATACTTCCTCGAGGTCAACTTCAACTCATGCATCTGCTGTAACCCAGCGTCCACCCCTTCCCAATCACAGGCTAAAGCCCTTCCGAATACCAGAAGACCTTTTGTTCGGCAGCGAAGTGGAATGCCGTATCTCGTCGTCATATCTTCAACCAAAGCTTCCGCATCAGCCAACCGACCAAATTCCACGTAGGCTTTAATCACAGGGTTGAAGAGCTTGTCGGTGGGTTCCTTCCCCAGGCGAGGGAGGATTGTCAGTATTTTCTTCAATTGCCCATTCAAAAGCTCGATACTCCTTGTCTTTTTCCAAAGCCCTGCGAGATAGGCACCGCATAATCCACAGCCACGATCAACCTCGAGATTTCGCAGAAGAAACCATTTCGCCGTGGTAAGTCGATGAGACTCCAGCAGGCATCGAAGCACAATATCGACCATTTCCGGGGGTACTTTGAATTTGTGCATGTAACGAGTAAATATAGTGGCGACGGATTCGATGCTCCCCTTTCTTGCTAGCGCGAACATCAGAACTTTCCACATGCCTGGAGACACTTTGTCCACATCTTCTAGGCGTTCGAAAATGTTCCTCGCAACCATAACGTTCTCTTCCTTGCAATTCGCATAAAATGCCTTGACCGTGACTTCCCGTCTATCTGTGGATATGCCGTTCACCGTCGCGGGGTGCGCGTCCAAAAACAAGTGGGCAGCATCGATAGGCCGGCCGTGGTCAAGAAACTTTTGCATCTCTTCCGTAACCGAGTCACGCCATTGAGCTGCATCACCTGTTTGGTCCTCATGATCTTCGGTTGTTCTTTGCTTCGCATGTACAAGGGCGGATTTTGCTCGGTCCAGTGCATCGGTCGATCGTGTAAGGTTCGGAGGGAGATTGGGAATTGAGGTCGAGGTCGCTGGCACTTGTCCGGGAGTAAAGGTGTCAATCAGCTTTGAGCGTGCAGTATCCATGTAAGACTCCGCAGGGGCAGGAGGTTCTTGGTCTTGCAGCTGAACATCCCAGCTCAAGTCGTCACCCCGAACGTCTCCCCCAGCCGGGAGAGCTTGCGCTTCTCTGAACTTCCGGTCCTGCTCCTTTAGTGATTCCAGGCCCATAAACTCTCCCGCCTCGGCCGCCTCCATCATACGTGCCAGTCTCCTTGCTGCAGATGTTGCATCGTAGTTCGGTGCTGAGGTTTGCAGGGCCCGTTTGTTCTCGACAATTCGTTCCGCAACGCGCACCCGACGATGGACGTCGTAGGTAATGGCTGCAACCGTGCAAAAGCTGCCCACAGTCGATCCTGCAAGAGCCAATCGACGGAGGACTCGTAGGGCATTGCGTGAGGGCACAGCTGGTGTGCCGTTGGTGGGTTTGGAGACCATGGTGGTTAACCTTGCGCACCGCTGACAGCGGGCTTGGTCGTTTCACCACTAAATCATCAAGTGAAAAAGGAGGCTACGAGGTTTCAATGACAAAGGGACCGTCAGGAACCCCGCGCCGGCTGGTTAATTGAGACAATTGGAGTTCTATGATGGAGCAGGAGGGATTCGGAGCTTGTCGGTCGGAAAGTTTGCACCAGCTTGGCCGAGTTGGTCGCTACCGCCCGCCGTACCGCATCCGGTCTTTTCCCGGTGTGCCCACTCGTCTGACTAACCATCCTTTACCCGTCGTCGTCTCAGACTACTGTGAACAATAACTAGACTCACGCTACAATGGTCCTTTGACGAAGTCTATTGAAGTATAATATGATACCCAACTCCAAGTTCCATGTATGCTTTGATAAATCGATACGCCAATTGTTACCAATACAAATTCAATCGTGACCCGAATCAGCGGTTGAATGCAAGATAGTAACTTCCAGGCTCCACCTCTAGCTTAGAGAATGGAATCCCCCACGAAACCTTCTTCATTAGCCTCAGCTCGAGGACTACCTGGGTAAGAGTCGTCAAGTGAAACTGCCAAACACAGACCTGTAAGCCGACATTCCCACAATGAGAAAGGGGGTCACGTACCATGTGGTTTGATGTAAAAACTGCTACAGAAAGTAAGAAAGAACAACACCCCCAGAACAACAAATACCGCTGGAGTAAACTTTCCAACAGTCAGGCTGTAAAGAAGGCTGCAAACGGTTGGAGCAATCACTCGAGCCAGAGCGTGCAAGAGTCCCTTCGCGCCAAGGATCTGACCTAGTCGTTCACGAGGGACATGCTTTGTGAGAGATGATTGCATTGTCGGTATTCCCATGCCACCAAGCGCTGTGACTACTCCTGAGAATACCATGATAGAGCCCTGGTTTGACATTGCATATCCCACGTAGCCAGCCATGTCTAGCAGAAGAGAAAGCCGTATAAGAACAACCTCGCAGGTGCTGGAGCCGGAAACGATGTGATCTGGCTTGTGTGGCTCGCGGAAAATTGCGGTGATGATCGGATATACAACAAAAAGGTTCACGACACGGGCAATGCTTATAATTGAGATGAAGAGGCTCGATTCCACATTGCCCCAGTCGAATTTGTACTCGGCATAAATGATGACCACTTGAGCGGTTCCCAATGCGACTCCAAATGCAATGGTATCTATCGCTGTAAGGAGTATAATGTTTCTGCGCAATGCCGGACTCGCGCCGTGACGATTAGGGAAAAGCGTGCTGGGACGTCCTACTGGCGGTAGCAAAACCGATAAAGGTGTAATCAGCCTTTTGGGGTTGAAGTTCTCCAGGCTCAGCCAACCTGCCTCCCCTTCGTCAATGACTTTTCTTCGATGCCTGTCCTGCGCTTGCTGCTGACGTTCTGTTGACAATGATTCCGGGATAATGGTCATGACTGCAATGAGGTAGACTGCATGCATCGCCAACGAGGCTTCAAAAGTACTTAATGGCCCCCCTGTTTTCTTGATCAAAATAGCCGCCAGCAGAGGTCCGGCTGCGACTCCCGCGAAAAGTGAGCCATATACATAGCCGAATCCCGCACTTCGCTTCGAAGGGACAGTGCAGTCGGAGGCATACGACATTGTCAGCGCCATGATGGTGGTAAAAGAACCACAGAGCCCGTCCACGATGGCGGCCAGTAGAAGCACATTGACAGATACTAGGTCCGGCTTGGCTGCAACGAAGACAGTAATGGCCTCCGCCAGAACGGTCCCCAATGCGCTCAGGGCCAATATCTTCGTCCTACCGTAGCGATCTGATAGGTGACCCAGTCTGGGGCATGCTAGCGCAGATAGTATCCCGGCCAGTAGATTAAAATACAACTGGAACTGAGCAAGTAAAGACTGAACTTCGGGCGTCTGACACTGCGAATTCTTATTTCCAATGATGACAGGCAGATACGTGAAACCCGGATCCTGGGTCGCCTTACTGGCCATGTAGTCTCGGCAAATGAGAGACATCATCAGGTTGAGTTTGGGGACTGCGGTGCCGCCGAATCCTAGCATATAAATAACAAGAAATGGAAGAATCCAAAGGACCTGTTGCATGTCAGACGTCGCGGGCGCGAACGTTGTCCACGGAGGATGGAGGCACTCACGCTTGGCCTTCTCCATGTCTGCCAGAACCTTTTCTGATCGGCGGGAGCATCATCTGGTAGGCCAGCCCCATGATCACGCTCCGGTAGGGATTCTTCGTTCTCTTGTTGCAATAAAGGGGTTCGCTCGTGAGTGTGGGAGTGCATGGCGCCTTCCCAGCTCTCAAGTCCAGCATCAATGGGCGCTGAAGCGTCCAGTCCGGCTTGCGATGCCGGACCAACCTCGGCATGCGTAGCAGGCGATGCGTCGCCCCTGATTGTGGACATGATGCGAGCGTTTCGCACCGGGAGCAGGAATAATGGGTAGAGCAGACAGGCCGGTGCCTACATTTGCTTGCTCCGGGGGTAGAACAGTACAGCACCTGGGGTGGGCTCAGAACATTTGGGAACCGAGCGGGGGGAATGACGGAGCCGGCAAGAAAGGAGGACTAAGATAAACGACAGTCCATTAATTAAACTCCGAGCAGGTTGCTTATCAATCGGCATGAAACGCAGGACAGGTCAGCAAATGCTGGATCTGGACACATGCCAGCGCATTATGGTATCTCTAGATAGGCAGTGGTGACGTGATTAGAGAAATTCAGCCTAGGATGCCCATGACTGGTGAGTGATTGTGGGAGTTGCGTTTCACGGTTCAAGCCCATTCTCGGGGATCACCCCCGGCATGCAGTCTCAGAAGCAAGGCAGCGCAGCTCGGCGATAACGCCCTGGACTAATCGCGCCTCGGGCCACTTACATCACTCCACGCTGTCGACACGGTTCAAAGTGTACCACTTCCCAGTTCTGGAACGTCTCAAAAAGCTGCCAGAAGTCAAGACGCGCATGAAACACTCTGGTAGGGCGGTGATCCTGCTGCTGACTGGTTTTGGGTGATGCATCCTATCGCAAATACACGGAAGTCTATTCGCCCACGTGAGGGTTGCGCCGAAATCTTGATCTTACAGTTGTACCTTGTTGCTTGTATAGACACACAGACTATCGTACACTAAACGCAACGCCTCCACATACGGACATCAAAATGAACCCTTGGCAAAGGAAAGAAACACTGGTTTTGAAGTAATTTATACTATCAAAGATGCCCCCTGTTCTCCAGCGAAGAACTTCTTCTGCTCCAAGCACCTTTCACTCCGGCAACCTTGACAGCGCAGCGTCATTTGCAGCGAGCATTTTTCACCCTTGCGCAAGTGCTCCTGAGCAAGATCCGCAAGGGCCTGGATGAATACAGGGCTGCCGTTCAGACTTTCGGCCCGCTTGACACCCGGGTGATTCGCCTCTTCAATGACTTCGAGATCCAGCTCATACAGAGTCTCGATGTGGTCGCTGGTGAAGGCGATCGGTACGAGGACAATGTCAGTCTGTCCACGCTTTACATACTCTTGGACGGTATCACTCGTCTGCGCCCCAAGCCAAGCACTTGGTCCGACCTGAGACTGCCAGCAGAGGCGGTAAGGGTTGCTAAAATTGAGCCTTTGCATCACCGCATGCACGGTTGCAGCGACCTCGGCCGGGTATGGATCGCCTAAAGAGAAGTTCTCGGTTAGCCACTGGGACTCCGTGACAAGGCCCTTGGGGACTCACCTCGGTTCACAACGCTCATGGGCAAACTGTGGGCCGAGAACAAGAGAACCACTCCATTTCTCTTATCTTCCGGGTAGGTTTTCAATTGATCCTCAATGTTTCTCGCAAACGCCTCCACAAGACCAGGGTGTGTAGGCCATCTGTCGATAACGCTCCATTGGATAGCTCCAGAGGGGTCCACGTCTCCGTTTGCCCGCTTGCCCTCCAGCCGATTCCTCCATTTCCACAGCTCGTTCAATGAGCTGCCCGTAGTAGAACAGGAATATTGGGGATATTGCGTAAACGCGACCGCACGACCGCCCTTCCCATTACCAAACCCATCTTCCAGCAGTTTTGTGTACATTTGTTCCGTCAGCGGGTTGGCGTACCGGAAGGCGACATACGGCTTGTGAGGCGCTGTCTCCGGGTTGATCTTGTCCAGCAGCTTGCACATTTCCTCGCATTGGTATTCGGACCATTTTCTGATGGGTGAGCCTCCGCCGATATCCGCGTATTGTTTTTGGATCTTGGGTGTGCGTCTTTTCGAAATGAGGGGCCCGAGGTAGTGTTGGAATCTGCCCAGAGGAATCAAATCGCCGTCGGCCTTGAATTGGGTTATTTGTTAGAGATGTAGCAACCATAATGACAGCTTGTCATTGTCGGAAACGTACAAAGAGCCGGCTGAGGAAATCCTCTACTTCATCTGTCGTCGAGGGCCCTCCCATGTTCAGGAAGACCATGGCCGTGGGGCCCTTGGAGCCAGTTGCATCCTGGGTCACTGGAGGCACCGTTGTCGCCAAACCGCATCTTTGTTCCTGCTTATACCCGAACAGGGTGCGAGAAGCCGGTCGCAGCAATTGCCGGGGAAGCGTAAACGGGCGGCGGAGAGCCATGACAGGCAATGGTAGGATCGGGTAATCTATTCAATTGGGATATAAGAAAAGACTGTTCGTATCGCGCAAGCCGATAGATTATTCAGATCCGCATCAGAAATTTTAAAGGCAGACAAGTGGCAAGAACAAGTAAGTGGGTGTATACAACAGCGCAAGGCCTTCTGGAAGCTGAAAAGTCCAGAACGGCTTGATGACGGAGCATCGATACCGGCTTGGAACACCCGACAGCCAATGGCCGGCCAGCCAGCGTCATCAATTACCAGGCGGGAATCACATGATGTTCGTGTCTCCCCGCGTCTTTCGGCCCATCGATTTTATCGCGTCCCTCGCGACGGGATCCAGTGACGATATACTCCATAAATCCTCCTCGGCTGCAGGCAGCAGAGGCCAAACAGGCAGACACAGCAGCCCCACTTGTTCCTGGTTTCGACTTCACCTTCTATTGACATTTATACATCAATACCTCTCAATCTCGAATTTGATACCACCTTGAATGCTCTAAAATACTCTACGGCAACCACTATGGCGGACGGTAACCCACATCGGGAAGATGAGGCGGCTGAGGAAGAAGAGGAGATTGACGAGACTGTGCGCATATTTTACCCCATGAACTCGACTGGAAGTCTGGAACTGACAACTATATTAGAGCTACAGATCAGTCAAAGATGCGGTCCTCTTCGCAATCGATGTCAGCGATTCCATGTTGACGCCTCGCCCCTCAGCAGATCCTAAGAAACCCACCCAAGAATCACCCACTACAGCTGCGCTGAAATGCGCATATCACTTCATGCAACAACGCATCATATCAAATCCACAAGACATGATGGGGGTTTTGCTGTTTGGGACGCAGGCGTCCAAGTTCTTTGATGAAGATGAAGACAGTCGAGGAGACCTCTCCTACCCCAACTGCTACCTCTTCACTGATCTGGATGTTCCTTCGGCCCAGGAGGTCAAAGAACTTCGAGCGCTGGTAGATGATGAAGGAGACTCAAGGGAGGTCCTATCTCCGGCGAAAGAGCAAGTCTCTATGGCAAACGTTCTATTCTGCGCCAACCAGATATTCACATCAAGAGCGCCAAACTTCCTCTCCCGGCGATTGTTCATCATAACAGACAATGACAATCCCCATGGTAATGATAAAACCCTACGGTCGGCGGCGACTGTGCGTGCTAAGGATCTTTACGATCTTGGTGTCACCATTGAGCTGTTTCCGATCTCGCGTCCTGAGCATGAGTTCAAGAACTCCAACTTTTATGACGTAAGCTTTCATACTCTATAGCAATGTGGCAGGGGCAGAAACTCACTATACATACAAAGGATATTATCTACAAGTCATCGCCCAACGATCCAGAGGCGCCTGCATATCTACAATCCGATTCAAAAGCGGCGACAGCGACAAGGGACGGGATATCACTTCTCAACACGCTTCTATCCAGTATCAACTCAAGAACGGTCCCGCGCCGCACTCATTTTTCGAACATGCCTTTAGAACTTGGGCCAGACTTCAAAATCTCGGTTTCGGGCTACATACTCTTAAGAAGGCAAGCGCCCGCTAGAAACTCCTTCATCTGGCTGAACGGCGAGAAGCCTGTGGTCGCGAAAGGAGTGACTACCCACTCCACAGATGATACTTCCCGTGAAGTCGAGAAATGGGAGATTAGAAAGGCATATAAGTTCGGTGGCGACCAAGTAACCTTTTCGACTGATGAACAGAAGACGCTCAGGGACTTCGGTGAGCCAGTGATCAGGGTCATAGGGTTCAAGCCTATCACTGCGCTCCCATTCTGGGCGAATGTCAAACATCCATACTTCATCTATCCATCCGAGGAAGACTATGTAGGCTCTTCGCGAGTATTTTCGGCATTGCACCAGACTCTTTTGCGTACCAAGAAGATGGCGCTCGTCTGGTTCATTGCGCGCAAGGGCTCAGGCCCCGTTCTCGCCGCTATGATCGCAGGCGAAGAAAAGCTCGATGAAAATGGCGTACAGAAATACCCTCCTGGCATGTGGATTCTTCCCCTCCCGTTCGCGGACGATATCCGGCAGAACCCTGAAATTACGTTGAATGTCGCTCCGGAGCCATTGATCGATCAGATGCGCGTGGTCGTTCAACAATTGCAGCTGCCGAAGGGGGTGTACGAGCCTCTCAGATACCCCAACCCATGTAAGTCACTGTCTTCCACTGCTCGTATACTATGGACGGGAAGTTGACAACCCGTGACTAGCCCTTCAATGGCATTACCGCATCCTACAGGCTCTCGCTTTAGACGAAGATCTCCCTGAAAAACCAGAAGACAAAACCATTCCCAAATACCGTCAAATTGACAAGGTATGTCCACCGCACCTAAGAATTAGCTCTTGCCCGGGTTTCACTAACTAACAATTACACCGCAGCGCGCCGGTGACTACGTATTATCCTGGGCCGACGAACTCGAAAAGCAATACGCCAAAACCTCAGCAGCGGCCCCTCACCCGACAAGCACCCTCGTTAAAAGAGGAGCTAAGGACCGAGCAAGCGAAACCGAAGACTCCAAACCATCGAAAAAGGTCAAGGTCGAGGAGGACTCCGGAAGCCTAGAAGAAGAGGTCCGCAAGCATCATAAGAAGGGGACGCTATCCAAGGTAAGCAAGCATTGCAAAGTCTCATGACGGAATCTGTGACAATATATTAACTAGCTGTTTTCTAGCTTACGGTCGCTATCCTAAAGGATTTCTTGACATCCAATGGACGCTCGAATGCGGGTAAGAAAGCGGATCTTATTGAGCGGGTAGAGGAGTTCTTGGAGCAGTAGCATAATAGGATGGTCGGGTTCGCTATTTAGCCCCTGAAGGATGGCTGTTCGTTACCTGATAACATGAGCTTGTAATTAATGGGGGTTGGATGTCGGGGTAGGCGTCCTTCAACGAAACGTAATTCATGGAAAAGAAGTTGTTTTTCTACCAGGCCATGTCCAATGTAAAGAACCCGAAGGAATAGCGGTTCATCATCATAGAATCATGAAATGAAGCACTAGCGATCTAAAATATCCGAACCATGATTTGCTACCTTCCAAATCCACTCGCGCAAAGTTACCGAGGCCAATTGTCTCCATAAAAGAATACCATCGGTTCAGCTGCTGCGCGTGACATCTCCAAACTGAATTAAATTGAAGTATATCGTCAATAACCAACCAAGATTTCGCCGTAAAACGATAGTAAATCGGGCTTCGGTAGCCAAAATGGGGACGAGTAATGTCAACGAGCAGTCCCTGTAAACAAACGCCACGCTGTTTGTATGTTTGTAATATCCCCAGTAGAAACGGATTGTCGCTGGTACTAATCACCCACAAGAAATTGGGACTGGAAACGAGCGAAGAAATGGGAATAACTTCGAAAGAGAGACGAAAGCAAGAGAGCGCCGGAAAGGAAGCTATCGTGATAGTATATATACAAGTAGTAGAAGCCGTGGGTATTTTTGAAAAATTTGGAAGCAGAAACGTTAGTTGATGGTATGTGTACAATGATCAACATTGTCCATAAACTTGGCAGTAGCAGACTTCTTCGTCGGGACAGCTAAAGGTGTTAACACGTTAGTATCGAAAGTGTATTCAGGTGTGATATGCAAAGGCAACATACTAGATTGATTCTTTGCCAAATATGACGTGCCAGAGAAATTCCATGACACGACCGCTACTGGCATCATTCTTGTCTGTGTCGATGATCCACTGGCGGATCTTGATGTAGTCTTCCCGTGGTCGTTGGTGGACCTGCTCTCGTGACACGGCGAATTGCGCACAGCACGCCGCGCCAATCTGTTTCGGCATTTGCAGGAACTTCTGGTACTGAGCTTGGTCGTATTCATCTTTCATCGTTAAACCTCCGGTGGAGTTTAGAGGCGGAGTGCTTGTGCCCTCGAAGATCTCTGCGAAGACTTCTTCGGTCACGTGTTGGTTGGTGCGATGGTCCTGCTTGCACCCCGGGTTCCAGTTGCAGCGGAGGTTGACATAGCCATTGTCTTGAACGAAATCGAGACGCAGGGATTTCATCGCAATGACATTGTCATGTAAGGGCGCATCGACATGCCAGGCCATCAGAAACCCTGCGCGATGAGAATGAAGGAAAGCGATGGTGGATGGTAGGCTGTCGTAGTGATCAATTAGGTAGGTGAGATAAGCCATCGATTCGTGACCCTTGTTCATGGGGGTTGTAAGCGTCGTGTCGTCAGCTGCGAGCTTTTTGGAGGGATTCACGATATATATGGCTCGTTGCCAACTTTGAGGAGAGAGGCAATCAGTGCGCTGAAATATGAAGGGACAATGGGAGAAGAATAATAATAATACTCACTCTGGTAGCTCCTGCTCGACCCATTCCGTGTGCTCTTCCTGTAACTTGGCCATCACAATCACCTTGTCCCCTTGTGCGACTGGACGAGAGCCATTTAGTTTGTTCATCGGCGGGCGCAAATCCAGCCAATTGATCAGATATGCGCCCGCGCGGTACTGATCGCAGATGTCCTCGAGATGGATCTTCAACAGATACAAGGGTAAGATGAGTGCTAGACTAGCACACAAGGCTATGCGAGCGCCCCATCTCATGGTGAACGGCTCAAGGTGTGGCAACCTCTGTCCACGGCACAGGTCTGTCCCTCAAAAGGAATTGGTAGGTCAAAAAGCCAATGAGGACAACTTTCGAAAGGTCGTTGTCAATGCAATGCTGCTTACACTCTATTCTTCTCTTGTGGAGGTGATAAGATTGTGAAATAATGAAAAATAATGTCACAATACAGGCAGGTGTAAGGAATGACTTTTGAGTCGGAAAGGACCGATAAGGATGAAAGACCGAGAGAGGATGATTTCAAGCACCAAAGGAGGGTCAATCTGATGAGGAAGAATCCAAAGGAAGGAAAAGAGGGAAAAATAGAAAAAAAGGAGGGTGGCCTTGGAGGGGCTATATGTGAACCATATTGCGCGAAAATCAGAGATGGAGAGGAGAGAGAGAGAGACGGACAAGAGGGGTCAAGGCGAGGGTGATCAGGAAAGGAGACTGGCACGACCACACTTGATTATGGATTAACCTATTCGTCTGCCTACCAAGGCGGTAGAGGTAGTTACAGTAGTTAGTTCAGGCCCCAGGTACTTAGTGACTTTCGTGACTTTAGACTAGAAGAGTCACTAAGACGAGTAGGCCAGGCCCGTCGAATGTTTCCAATTCAAGCCCCCATCTGCGGCATTCTGTTTCGCCCGCTCAGGCACTCGAATCTTTCAGTTCTTGTCGTTTTGTGGCGCGGCATGGAGGGAGTGGGGCGTAACCGGACCCCCACTGTGCGGCCACGCGTTAAATTTGATGCTGTCGTTTGGTTCCCCCAAGTTGAATCACTATGGAGTACTTCTTAAGGGGGAATGGAAGAGACTGTCATAGGCTCAGACAATGGCAAACTTCAAGAAGTTAAACGGGAGCCACTTTCTTTCCTTAGCGGGCCTTAGCGGGGAAGCTTGGCAGCCGCCAAGTTGAGCGTACGAGCACGACAGATTCTTTTTATTTTAGGAATGCTTGACTTGCCCCGTACATACGAGTACGGCTTGCTGTTTCTATCTATCTGCTCTATCCCTCAATCTACCCCTTCAATCCTTGGAAAACTTCTCCCCCCTCGTATAAAGGACTGAGATCACCCCCTTCCATGCCTCAAGTTGGCTGTGCAAACCATGGACCGCTGGTGGCGGACAACCTTCGCCCCTTGACGGGATGACGTCGCGGGGGCCATTGCGCGTACGTGGGCACCACTCATATCTCTGACCAATATGCCCTCGCTGCTGCCAGCCTGCCACGCTAATCCGCCATGGTTCGCATGTCACAGCCATCTTTCAGAATTTAAACGTTCGTTCTACGGTTTCCAGATTAATCGCTTGAGTTGCCAGAAACGTTCCCCCGCGGATCGGCAACATTGTTTCGCAGCTTCGCACGTCCCGACACGGTGGATAATAAGCAGTGCCATGAAACGCTGGAACTGGCATGCGACGATGGGCAAAGCGACAGCGAACCATGGCCCACTTCACTATGTACCAATCTGCGTGGAGTTGGACAGCTGGGGAATGGATTTATTATTTGCCCGCCAGATGACAAGTGTCTCGGGGATTTATCCACTGATAAGAGAAAAACGGGGACACTTAACCGTCCAGATCTAATTTCATTTCCCACCTAGTTATCTTCTTCGACGCCCCATCCATCTTGTTGTGTCTTGACTCTCTCCCAATTGCCTGCCTCACAACCTTTTGTGTCGCGTGTTTCTGATTATTCTTTGGGGGCCATATTCGTTCCTTATAAGATCAGCCTTGCTAAGCCTTGTTGGGCGCCACTCTGACTGTTAAAAGATATTTTAGGAACCTCTGAACTTGGCAAAGGGTTAATTGCTTACTATGCACTACAAAAATAACCTGATAGTGGGTATTATCAGTAGGCGAATCAACAATCTCGAGCACGCAAGATAGTGCGGGGAATCAGGTTAAAGCATCTTGTATCAGGCAACACTTCAGTCTTCGACTCAGTGGCGTACCAGGCTAAAGTCCCACTACTTTCCAAAAAATTGATAGAATAGATCTCATCAGTTCTATCACCTGGATACGCATTGATAACAGTCTTCGATGTTCCCAATGGGACCCTGTACGGTGTTAAAAATTGCTATCGAGGCGCGCCTAACCTTCCTAGGCCGGCTACAACCGATTTACGAAAACCTCATACTCACCACACTCCCTGGCAAGCTAGGTGACCGGATAGTCGAGTGGTGACTATCTAGCAGACACTGAAGAGATGTCTGGTAGTACTTTCCTATCCACGTCTATATACAAAGTGTAGTAGGTTTAAACCTCACAGCTACTAATCCTACAGGGAACTATTTCAGAAGAATAGACTCTTTTTCAGATATACTTAATGCTGGGAGGGAAGGGAATCTATAAAATATAATTTTCATTCATAATTTTCCCCCTCGCTGTCTCCATATCAAGCGCGTGAGAGGTCTTTATAGATTCTTTTATATATTAACAATAATTCACCATAGACCCCTACAGTCCATATACAAGGAGGTGACAGAAGCCTACTAGTTTTATAATTTAGACAAGGACTTATAATCTACTTTATTCACTATATGATGACATACCGCCTGTATATAAGAGAAAAGATAGCAAAACACGTATATGGGGCTATTGAGTTGGCTGAAAAGTCGCCCAGTTAGTTAGCATAGACTCTGATGTGGTCGGCAACGATTGAAACAGAGAATAATGGGATTACCTACCTCCCTCCCTCCCTCGCAAGCTATCAAATGTAGCCTTTGAATCGAGAGCTTGGCCACATAAAATACCTGGTCATCCAAACAAGCATTGCATCTATCACAGCATAGTAGATTTGTAAGTTTCTAGAAGGGTGTTCAGCACTATGATATGAGGGCGTACTCAACGATGAGGACACTTGAAGAGAGGATAATAACAGCCGAATATTTATGAATTTCTCCCTTCGAATATAGGAAATCAAAGCTTGGTCTAAACTATGCTAGCTCGTATCTGAACCTAGTTAGTTGCAGTAAGTAGTATGTGACCAATTCTTTCAACTATATCCATACTTCAATCAAGAGAACAACTCGCGGTGATTATACTAGAGTATGCTTAGCATCAACTCTACCAGCACTCTTGAACACCATCGAATGCAAAGTTCTATGCAAACTATTACCCACGTGCACAGATGTGAGCCACCATAGGAGAGACGTGGCAAAATACTATAGTAGTCTGGGGAACAGGGATAGTACTAGTATAGTAAAATAGATCAGCTCCACTCAAAAGAGAATGGATACATATATTAGAGGGCTCACAAGCGACGATGGCGAATGAATGTAATCCGTCGGACTCCTTCGGTGGCTTCTGCTGATATCCTGACCACAGTGGACAAAGATAGCGCGATTTTAATTTACCATGGGTCATTAGACTGTTGCCTGGCTCGCTTCCCCAGAAAATTTACTGACCCTCTGCTTTTCCCCAATCCTCGGTTTTCCAGAAACTTTCGCCTTTATGTGTCTCAAGCAAATCGATCAATCTTCTTCACTACTCTCTGATTAACCATAGCTTATCGCTTGTTCTATGCAATTTCTGCGTTGACACCACAGGATGCCGTGACACACGTGTGTTTATATAGTGCGTGGCAGCAGAACAGTATCGCTAGATTCTTAGAGGTTCAGCAACAAAATCGCTAGCACCAACTATACAAGGATATCAAGAGGAGGTAAGATATAATACACGATGGTATTGTTCTTATTACTTTTTCAATTTCTAGTGTCCTTCTTACTCTCCTCTTGTTCTCCTTTGGCGGAAGCCATGAATCTGCATACAAATGAGCAATGCAACTACTTAGAGTACTATTGCATAGCACCGCGACACATAGCGGATGTCATCCATATACGCCCAAGTAAAGTCATAGCCATGAAATAACAAACTTCAGTGAAGGGCTAATAAATACATATAAGGCCAATACATAAAGCAGTCTACCAAGGTCTTGGCGACCGAGAACACAAACAGGGAGTAAGGGGCGCACAATAAGATTCAATCGAGTTGCACAACTCAGATGAGCCAAAGCTTCTTTCTGAAGTCAACGACGCCCTGATCATCTAGGCGAGAGCCTCACTGCCAGTCACTATTGAACAGCTCACCCTTTTCTCGGCGTGAGAGAGTTTCTGGAAGGATTCGTCATTCAAATGCGGTTGACACGTGGTTCATCCCCTACGTGCGACATTTGCAGGACCTGCAGTTTGACAGATCGAAGTGACAATTGATACAGCATTGGGGCTGTGTATTGTTTGGGACTACGTTGCGTAGTAGGTTTTGTCTTTTGCTTTTCTTCTCTGACGAATAGTACTTTCTAAACCATTGTTGAGAAGCAGAATCCCAATCGCTTGGGCTTACAGATCACATGACTGTCTATCCCGGATCGTCATCAGGTGATTGGGAAAAGCCAAAAAGAAGAGGCATCCATGCAAACCAAGCAAACAGCCAGCCTCACCAGCTGTAACTAACGCTACTACTGTCTTCAGTAGTAACTATCTATTATTGAATCTGCAAAGTGTGGTACGGGTACCTCTTCTCGCTTGAATGCCGGGTATCTACCGTGGGTGGGAGAGTTTGGAGGAACCGCCCGACTGGTTTAGCAGTGATGTGTTGGTGGTGGTGGTGGTGGTGGTGATCATCGGGCAGGTCATACCCTCGCAACTTAAAATGGGTTTTCGCTACGCGTGTGCGGGAGGGAGGGCTTACTTAGTCCCTCTTGTAGATAACTAAGTTACTGGTGGACATCTGAATAACCTTCAATGTGCTTGTCTGGTTCCAAGGGAAGCTAGCTGATGACAGAACCCCCTAGCCCGGTAGATCGTGACTTGTTCCATGTCCCTATTCCGATGTGGCTTCTCTAGGCTGTAGGTAACAGGTAGATATGTATAAAGTGTGGTGTCAAAACAATCAATAAATACCAGATCCCAAGATCGGCTCCCCCTCTCCTAACCGGCCAGCAATGCCATTACGTATCCGATCAATTAACGCTTCAGGTACCATTTGTTTTGGTCCTGGCTGCCCACAATAACTCTTGAGATTATCTGCTGTTGGCCTTGGGGGACTGTGCCGTCCTGGTATACGCACACTGCGACATTCTAGTAGTTCAAGCAGGGACAGAGACAGAGAGGGAGAGGGGGAAATACTGAGACTTGAGACAGACTAAGGCTGTTGACGGTCGGTGCTGGCCGAGGGGATGAACCTGAGGCAAACGGTGCCCCGAATCATTCCCCTGCCGGAGTGGGCTCCTTTTTCTTTAGTAGTTCCGCACCACTCATTCAGGCTGAGTACCCCAAAGGTTAGCAGTTAGTTAGTGGTTAGTTGTTAGTTCTGAGTAGGAGGTTAGTTAGTTAGTTAGTTAGGGTGACTGACTGACTGGCTCTCGTCCATCCGTCCCTCTCTTCCCTCTCCCTCTCCTCCTCTTTTCCCCCGCCCAACGAACGAGTCGCCCTCGTCTCGTTGTCCAACAACATCAACAACAACAACTGGCACTCTCTGCCTTGAAATCACTCCCTCATTTCCCCCCTTCCTTCTCCTTCCACTACTGTTTTTCCTCCCCTCCAATTGCCCTTCCCTATTTCCTTGTGTTTACTTCCCCTTCGGACTTCCAACTTCTTACTTTGCCTTTCTTTTCCTTTCCCTACTTACCCTTCCTATCGCATTGAACCCTGGTCTTTCCTTTTCTTCTACCTCATCATTTCACTCTTAATAATCCCTACTTATCTTTTTTTTTTCTTTCCCCCTTCGATCTTATCTATTGTATAGTGTGGACGCTTCATTGCATCCGCCTGTACCCGTAATTTCCTGGATTTCTTTCCCTCCGTCCTCATTCTGCGCCCGCTTCTCGGCGACTCCCTTGTTTCGCCCGCACGCCGCTGCCTCGTCCCGAAGGCGCACATCTGGTCGCACTCGCACAAGGTTACTCTGCGGTTGCTGGACAGGTACGCGTTTGTCGTCGGAAGCTTCTCTGGGAGCAGGTTTTCAGTTGCTTGCTCCAAGTCTTTTCGTCACAAACGAGGCGTAACCGCCACCTTCGGCTTTCCGGTATCGTAATCCGTCGATCCCAAGTGTTTGTGTTGTCTTCTTCGGTCGGCAATCGACGCGGCTGCCGCAGCGAATCATCCGCCAACAACGCGCATCCCCTTTCTGTTTGACGGTCGCGAACTCTTCCCAGCCCCGAGGCGTTGCGAAGATCGGGTCGCAGGTCGGCTCACCGAATCGCCTATCCGAATTGGAGAGGAACTAAGAATAAAACAGGCCGGCAAAGAAGATCGTCGCATAACCGGAGGATGACCAAAAATTAAAACGAGAAAACGACGAAACGAAGCGACGAGTGTGCCGGGCTATTGACGTTGGCTGTACCCTTACCCTACGGGATTAGGCACAGCCTGCCGTTCGATCAGCCGCAAGTGTGGCCGTCTCTTCACGCCGCATGATCAACGCTACTACCAATGGTGGACGAGGGACAACTGGCAACATGTCGACAATCGAAGACCCTTTCGTGTCCGCCTCCCAGGAGGGCGCCGTTCCTCGCGAATCGCACCGGTACTCGTCCTTTGACACCCAGCTGTACAGTCTAGATGCATCCTCTCCCGCGCAGGCCAAACGAGCCCTCGAGGCGCATCTGGCCGAGACCGAGCGTAGGCTCGAGGAGGCGAGCAAGCTCGGTACTGCTCTCATTGAGCAGCAGAAGGAGCTCGAGGAGAAGTTGAAGGAAGTCGAACAGCAGCAGGAGGCGGGCCAGATTGGGCCTGACCTTCGTCAGAAGCTCGCGGACTTGGAGAAGGAGTACAATGAAATTGGCCGGGAAACTGCGCGAGCATTCCTTGCCCCGAAACGCATGGCGGGCGGCGAGGATAGTCACTTGGGCACCCCATACGAGCAGAAGGTATGCTGAGGCTATTGTATGAGCCGCTGAGCGTGCGCCGGTTGCTAACCAACACCCCTTCGCAGTCACCGATCAGTCCAGCGCTTTTCGCGGGTCAAGCAACCAATTCCCCCAGTAAAGTGAGTGTCCCGTCTCGCAAACAGCGAAACCAATCTTCGACCCGCGTCCATGACATCGAATTCGCGACCGAGATTTCGACCTCCCTCCTGGCCCAAGTTCGCCAGTTACAGGCCTTGCTTGCGGAGCGCGAGGAGGCTCTCAAGATTCTCAACCTGGAAAAGTCAAGGCTCGAGTTGGAGGCAGAGGGGTACACCCAGCGTATCCGTGCACTGGACGAGAGCGAGGAGCGCTACAAGGACGAGAACTGGGCGTTGGAGACAAAGACCCATGAATTGATGGCGGCAGTTAAGGAGGCAGCCGATCGGGAGAGTAGACTCAATAGCAACCTGGGTATTCTGGCTTCCGAAAAGGGCTCGGTCGAACGAGAGCTTGAGGACTTGAAGCAAGTCAATGCGAAATTGATCGAGGATCATACGGCCGCTCAAAAAGCCAACGATTCGGAGATACATCTTCTGCGAAGGAACCTCAACGCTGGGGATGCTGAGAAGCTTGCGCTTCAACAGAAAGTCGAGGAGCTGAACGCGCAGAATGAAGAACTCGCGAGAGCAGTCGCCATGCGCATTCGTCAGCACGAAGCAGAATCCACTCGCGAGGTTTCCCGTGGCCATGAATCGGATGATCAAGACCAATCCACGCCGGAGAACTCACCTCCCCCATCGCCCAACAAGTTTACCCCTCGACACAACCATTTGGAAACCGAGACATTGCGGAGTTCACTGGGTCATGCCCATCGGATGATCCAGAATCTCAAGAGCACTATCCATCGCGAGAAGACCGAAAAGATTGATCTCAAGCGTATGCTGCAAGAAGCTCGTGATGAGATAGAACAGCGTCGTCGCGAAGCCGCTGCCCCAACTAATCCGTCAAGCAAGCGCCAGAAGACCAAGGCGGAGGCTGCCAGGAAAGCTCCTCGGCCCGACTTGCTGGGTGCTGGACGGAAGAGGGCCGAAATTGAGATCCAGGATTCGGACTGGGAAGACAATGCTACCGAAGCCAGCCCGTCCCATAAGGCTTCCATGAAGTTGCACCAAGGCCGTGTGGGAGGACAATCGTCCGACGAACCTAGCGATGCGTACCAGACTGCTACTGAAGCTGATGATACCTTTGAGACGGCCAACGAACGAGAAACCGCGACCGAAAGCGAAGCTTTCCAGACCGGAATTGAAAGCATGGCTGACGATAGCACTGATACCGATGAGCTCACGGAGACTGAGGAGCGGCTGCAGCGGACACCGCGCGGACGAGTGTCATCCTTGACTCTGACAAAGGCCCGCGATAGGACCTCCTACCAGAGTACTGCGTCTACCTCAGGCGATGAAGATGAGGATTACGACGAGGGTTTCCCGTCGCCTAGCCAAATGTCCTCGCCCAGATACCGGCTGAGGAAGAAGAGGAGCGTCATGAGGAAGATCCGTCCTTCAGGAGAAGCCCCGATGGCTTCTAGTAGCCGACCATCAAGTGCGCGAGAGTCCCCAGCGACAAGCTTCACCCAAGGCTTGCCATCCTCTGAGGGCCAGAGTCTCTTTATGGAGCTCGCCGAACTAGACGGGGAGGAAGATGAGGGTGCCTTTGGTCCCCCTATGCGGTTCGCTACAGGCTCGCAGGCTTCAACTCCGCGCATGCTTCCCACCCCCGACTCTAGACGACCCTCGGAGGCCATACTCGACGCGGTTCCCAAGCCTGTTATGGTTGATTCTGGAATGATGACTGATCCTTGGGTCCCCACAACTGAGACGACAACTAGCCTCCAGGATACGAAGGATGAGGCCGCTCGTGAGGTGCCTGCAACAATCACAAAGACAGTCATGTCTGACGCCAGCACCGCGACCGAGGTAGAGGCGCCTCCGCAACTGGCACACGTGGGGACACAATGGACTCCCATCGAAACAGAAATGCAGAAGGACCGGGCTGTTGTGGACGCTGAAGATGCCAAACCGAACGGCCATCCAATGCCTGATATGGAAGTGGATGTGTCTGCAGTTTCTTTCCAAGAGACTGTTCCTGTGGCACCGAAGCTACCAGAATGGAGCACCTCATATGCTGTTGGGGTTACCACCGAGCCTGTCGCATTCGTTGTTCCCGACCCGCCAGAGGTTACACTGTCATCTATCTGCTCTGAGTTGACTGAGCCGGCTGATGCCAAACTCTCTGAGCCCGAGCCTGCATATGTGGCAGATATGACCGTCTCGGCGATAGACTTCCAGTGTACACTGCCCGTTGCGCCAGCTCTACCAGAACCTGCGCCCCCAGTTCTGTTGTCCGAGCAAGGCACCAATACTGAGATGCCGGAGGTGTCTGTGTCGTCTATACTGTCCCAGCACACAGAACCGGCTGAAGTCCGTCTGGAGCCCGAGGAGTCAACCCGCGAACTCGCGATTGCAAATATGGAGGAAGCAGAACGCCCGGAGATTGCACTGTCGTCAATCTTCGCTCAGCAGACACAGCCGGCCGCGGCTATCCCAGAACCGAGGGAGGTCACCCCAGTAATTGCCATGGAGGAGGAAATGGTACCCAAGGCTGAGCTCGTGGTTTCTTCTATTTCTTCCCAACAGACAGAGCCTGTTGACGCTGTTGCACCCGAACCAGCGCTTCCTAGCCTTGCCATCTCTTCTACGGCCTTCCAATGCACCGAGCCTATGCCGGCACAGGTGCCTGAAGTGCCAGCCCCTCTGGTGCCACATGTGTCACTGTCCACTGTCAGCTCCGTGGAAACCCTCCCTGTCAAATCCACTCCCCCGCCACCTGCAATCCCCGTGCTTCAATTCCCTGACGAGAATGCCGCTCCAGAGTCCAACGAAAAAGCGCTTAATAACAGCTCGATCATGGAACCACCTTCGCTCGTGGTTTCAGAAGATACCATGGACGATAGTACACTCAACAGTGCTGCCAACATCAAGTTGGATGACTCGCTGCCCTTGAGTGCCATTTCCGGGAACGCTGTCCCACGTCACGTGCGGAAGCATTCGTCCTCTAACCGAGCAGATCAGGGTGCTCAGACGATCCTGTCGTCGAAGCAAATCGATCAGATTCTGATGGATCGTATCGTCGCCAGGCCATTGTCTCCTCCAGACAGCGATAAGGCTAAGGAACAGAATTCTTCTCCCTTTGCCACTCCCAAGGCAAGAACTCGCCCGACTCACCAACCCTCTGCAACGTCTCTCCCGTCTCACCACAAGAGGCCTGGAAGTGCCGTTAGTCAGACTTCTAGCATCCAGAGCCATCCTCCCTTGCCCGTGGATCATAGGGAGACCATTATGGCAGCCGAGAAGAGGTCGTTGGACCAACGCCCATCTTCTCCAAGCTTGATGGGCCCGCCTCTTGCCCCGGCGTCTGCCTACAGGACGAACGTAGCTCAGCGTCCACGGACTCCCAACGACTCCAACCTTCAAGTTGGAACCGCAACGACAACGTCACGGATGAAGATGAGGCGCGAGAGCCATGTGTCGCGAAGATCGTCTGTGTCATCATTCGCTTCTGAGATTGAAGAACGGTTCAACGGGCATCCGAACCCAGCTCTTGGCCCTCAGGGCTATGCTGCTGGTACGGATCCGCGAATGATTCAGGCCATCACACAGACTATGATCGGAGAGTTCTTGTGGAAATACACCCGCAAGACCGTGTCCGGGGAAATTTCTAACTCGAGACATCGCCGGTACTTTTGGCTCCATCCGTACACCCGCACATTGTACTGGAGCGAACAAGATCCACAGAGTGCCGGCAAGAGCGAGCTCCGCACAAAGAGTGTTCTGATTGAGGCTGTCAGAGTTGTCCCCGATGACAATCCTTATCCTCCCGGTCTTCATTGCAAGAGTCTTGAAGTGGTTAGCCCGGGTCGTCGGATCAGGTTCACTGCAACTACTAGTCAGAGACACGAGACTTGGTTCAATGCTCTCTCGTATCTTCTGTTACGTAACTCGACGGAAAATGGTGAGGAGCAAGAGAGCAATGCTTCGCTAGAAGACATCGATGAGTTCAACCCTGGATTCCGCTCACGGTCGCGTCAGACCTCCCGGCTGTCATTTTCGTCTTCTCGGAGTCGGACCAGCCGGAATTGGCCTAAGCAACGTGCAGGGTCCATCCTCTCAAATCGTCGGGCGGTCACTCCTGGTCGTAGTTCCCCGGCTTTGAGTACGCCGTCTCATTACTCGGACCAGAGGCACGGTTCTTCTTCCCGCCTTAGTACAATTCTGAACACCACAATTAGGGGTTCTTTCGGCAGAAAGGGTCCTTCCTATGCTACCTCGAGCATGCATGAAGGGAGCCTTCATACACATGATAGCGAGGAAGATCTGCGGCATATGATGGAAAGACAGGATGATCGGCTCGAGAATGTGCGGGCCTGCTGCGACGGTATGTATCTTTCCCCCTTATGCCCAGGCTTGGTAGCCCTACCATCATGGCAAGCAGCTGACGGCTTTCAAACAGGAAAACACGATGTCGGTGCATTGTCAAGGACCAGCAAATACAGCCCCCGTGTCAACCGAATCCACTCCCATCATTGAGACCGTTAATTACTGAGCCGTGGGGTTCGTGCCCTTAGGACGACCCAGCGACTTTTTCCTCTACTCTCTTCCCATGGTGTTAAACATTTGCATGAGCCTCTTTTGCATTATCACTATAGTCATATTTTGGCACCTCATCATGTTCATTTGGTGTTTATGAGCGCAGAATCAGCGTCTGGATCAGCTTAGCCGCGAGTTTGCATACCCCTGATGGGCACATTCCTCACTACCGCCAGTTTCTATACTTTAGTTCCTTTTAATCCTGGGGCTTGACCTCATCTCCCCGCTCTCCTGTGCCCCAATTTTTTTCTGTTGTCATTCATTTGCGATGCGAGCTGATTTCGCATGAACCATCCATATGTTTCCTATGTTGATAACTCACTGTGAGCTTAACATACCTTGTGAACAACTTGGGTCACTCATTACACCTGGCTTGACTGCCATGCTGTCAAATTTCCATTCTTTTTCTCTCCATTTTTCTTTTTTCTTTATATTAACACAAGATACTGTGCATTTACCTGTGCTGGATTGCACTTGTGTACGATCGAACCTGTATTTTCCCCTTTTTGAAGCTCAAATTGGTTGTGCGATCTGTGATGGCGGGTTTTTGCATCTGGCTCAGCTTAGCATGGCCCAAGTGAATTGGTTTCGTCCATGTCGTCGCTTTCTTGTGTGTTCTTTTACAATTGGGAAAATTGTTCTAGGAGCCCTAGACAAATTGAAGATCATGTGAGATTGAGACATTTCATTCCTGGTAATCAGCCAGCCGTAGAGAGATGGACAGGTAGTTACTACCTAGACGAATGATAGTAAAGATAAAGAAAGCACTGCCTAGGTAGTAGGCAGGTACCGCCTAATGAAGGCCACGGACATCAATCGACCTATCCATCCATCCATGACCGGAGAATCCTCGTTGAACTTGACTAAAATAAGGGTATCATATCATATACATATATAGTCCATACACAACAGATCTATCTATACTAGTATGGAAAAAAAATTGAAACGTTCATACCTATCAAGACTTGGTCGTGGTCATCGGCTTCGCCCGTCCAGCCGGCCAATAGTCAAATAGATACTGGGCTTCCCAAGTCCACGGGCCGCCTGTCTCTGATTCTTCATCTTCGTTGACATCTGTATCCATCCTGCTCAGTGGGCTGTTACCGCTCTCTGAAGCTCGACGGCGATGGTGAGGATGACGTTGTGGGGGGAGATGGGTGTTGTTATTGTTGTTGGCCATGTTCATGTTCATGTCCGTGTTCATGTTGAAGCGGGAAAAAGCGCTAGGGTCGGAGTGTGATTTTTGGAGGTTGGTTCTGCGCTCTATTGAGGGCTGTGGGGTTGGGGCTGCAGGGGTTGCTTTTGATGTAGTAGTAGTAGATGTAGTGTTGTGTTGCCGATGCGGAGGTGGAGGTGGAGGTGGTGGATCACTGTCATCATCATCTGATAACTCTATGGGGTCATTGGGGTCTTTGTCATTGTCGTTTCTGGTATGGGGATGATGGTCAGTTTGGTTTTGTTCCGCCATTAAGGTCCTGGGTACATACTGACTCTGACTGTGGCTGTTGTTGGGGTTCTGGTTGTTGTTTTTGTTGGGCTAAGATGGTGTGGTACATGAGTTTCTTGCGCGAGGGTTTGGTTTTTCTCGGGAGGCGAAGGATGTTGCCTGGGGCTTCATTGTTTCTTGGTGGTTCTGATTCTGGATTTGGTATCGGAGGTTGAAGCTGTCCATGGGGTCTGGGAGGAGGATTGGTGTCGGCGTGTTTGCGATGGGGGTTATCGTTGGACCGGTCTGTGGGTTTGAGGTGAGAGATGGGTGAGGTTGTAGTATGTTTCTTTGGGTCGGCTGTTCGGGAGGGTGCGATGGATGATGTCTCTGTCGTTCTCTTTGATGTCCCCGGGACTGCTGGCGCTGATTCGGGTCCTGTCAAGTCGATGCTTGTTGGTTCACGACGGCGGGGGACCTTCTCAGACGTGGTCCCCGTCTTTTTGCGTTTTGCAGGATAATCAACCTGCTCGTTCTCTTTCGCATCCCCTGGCAATGTATAGCTTGGTCTACTACCCGTCTGAGGCGAGCCTGCGCGCCGTGTCGGGGTCTTCTTGATACCGAGAAGATCGTTCAGTGACCGGGTCGGTTTCGGCTGGGAGGGTAGAGAAGGTCGCGCGGGCGTGGCGGATGTATAGACAGTTGTTGTAGGGGTTGGCGTCCCTGCTGGTCGCTGAGACGGTGAGCCTTGGCCTTTCCGTTTGTTGCTATACAGCCCCGACAGGTCTGTCTCCGTCCTCTCCACCGGTTCGCAAACTTCAATCAGGGCCCCGTTGTCCAGCTCCAGTTCGTCACCGTCCTGAATCCCATCATCCTGTCGCCAGTGATGGTCGCCCACGAAGTTACCAGCGACATCGTAGACCATGACGCGTTTGTTGAAGGTGTGGTATCGGAGGAACCCATCTTGCCAGCGCTTGGCTTTGCGTCGCATGTCGTAGGTGTAGAGGCAGCGGAAGCGGATCACAGGCGCGGTATTTTGGGTCGCGGGGACGCTCATGCTCGGGGTGCTTCGTGGGGTGGCCATTTTGGTGTGAATGAGGGGTGGTCGAGACAGAAACAGGGCCCTTGATCAGTGGCCCTGTGTCTGAACACCATCTGATGAGGAGGGGAGGGAGGGAGGGAGTGTGATTGTTGATTGATGATTGATGCGTGGGGGAGAAGTCAATACTGGCGGAACCGAACCGCGGACGGGATATCTGCCTCAGGCAAGAAGTTGGAGCATGATTTCTTTTTGGTCAATCTGCATTATTGATTGTCTGACGTGCATATCAACAATGCATTCATTCCCTGTTCTGTTCCTCAATTAATTCTATTTCGCTGGAATGGTGTCTTTGCCTTGGCGGTACCACTTGGTTAATTGGAGACAATTGCGCAACTCATCCCACGAGGTGTCTTTATTACGAGGACCGCGCGGCACAAGCTATAGATAGTATAAAAAGGAGGCCGTCAAGGATCATAGTGAATACTACACTTCATACAGAGACCGATAGAATTCTCACAAAGCAGTATATCTCTCTACCAGTTTCTGGTATATCCTTAGCGTCAGCGTAGCGCAGTTACTAGTTGAACTGGCCCGTTCCCTGGGAATCGCCAGGGGAAATCCATCGAATTGATCCTGATCGACAAGGCACTTTCCCACCCCAGCAGAATGGCATTATTCGCGACAAAAATAGCGTTGCGTCAGCCCATCCAGCCAGAAGGCTGAAACACGCTTGAGACCCTCTTTTTTTTTCCCTTTTGCTGGGGAAGCAGAAGCAGCAGCAGAAGTGGCAGAAGCAGCAGCAACGGCCCCTCTGGGGGGCTGCGTCATGCGCGGCTGGCCTTAGTTCTCACAGGCAAATGAGTCCTTTTCGAGCAATGCCACGATTCCCTTTCCCTTACTCTCGTCGCTTTCTCTCTCCTGCTTCTACTTCTACTACACTCCTTCTATCCCTTTCCTCGTCCCTGATCTTCCTCATTCACCAATGATTGTCTCTCCATCCTAATCAAAGAATTCCCCGCCTGTCTATCCCAAATCTCCGCATTTCTCCCTTCCTCCTCCCTTCCCCTCCCCTCCACTGAGGGGCCCAATTGGCACAGCCATGCAGTCCATGCAGAGGCAGTTTGGCCGCCTCATGAAGAGGTCGGCCGATGACAGCCAGGTGGCAATTCTCCTTAAGGACTTTGAAGAAGCAGACAAGATATTGGGACGTGTAAGTGCTACATACTATTTGTTTTTTTCTTTTCCCACCACCATACTTTTTAGCGTGCACCTTCCTGCGGGGTGTGATTTGTTGATATCCTTCCGTTTCTTGACTGACAGCTTCTTTTCCGCATTCCGACAGATTATCGATTCCACCAGCGCATGGCGCGATGCTTGGTCGTCCCTCTTGACGCACCAAAATCGCCTGCTGAGCGAATTTGAAGGTCTATATGCTCCCATCCTCGGCTCCTCCGACTCTGCTGCGCCACAGCCTGTCCAAACCCCACAGGCCACCTTGGCTCGGACCAACAAGCTCCGCGAGCATTATGAAGACCTCCGGAAGGATCTACTAGATGATCTGGCGGCCATCGATGATCGCATGATCCGACCAGCGTCGCAAGCTAGGGAATTTATAAGCCCCGTGAAGAAGACCATCAAAAAGCGAGATGATCGTAAGGTGCGCATTATCTCGCAGAGGAGCCCATAGTAACCCCGTTTTTGGGCCTCCCGCTCAGGAACCCGCCCATCAATGCATCCATCATATGCTAATCATACTGCCCACTTTAGTTGGATTTCGAGCGCTACCAAGGGCGCGTAGACAGCTATGCCAAAAAGACGAAGCGATCAGATCGGGACAACGCAGCTCTTGCCAAGGCAGAGAGTGACCTTGCCAAAGCGACAGAGGTACGAGGCACTTTCACCATCAATATACCTCTAATTCTTTCCTAATGGCCGCAGGACTACCACGCAGCGGATGACCACTTGCGAGAATGTCTACCACCTTTGATCGCCGCTGCATTCTCGCTGCTCCCTCGTCTGCTCGCCACGCAGATTGAGATCCAAAACACTATGCTAGCCAACTACTATACCGTCGTACACAACTACTGCCAGGAGGCGCAATTCCCTTCCCCTGCTCCCCCAATGGAGCAAGTCATCCAAGAATGGGAACGCGACCACCTCCCCGTCCAGCAAGAAGTAGAGGCGTTCGGCTGCATCGTCAATGGCAAGACCGTGAAAATGTCCCAAGCCCCCGAGGAATCACGAATGGGCTCTCGCCTCACCAGCCGTCTCCCAGCAATGAACGGAACGTCATCCTTCCGTCGTCCTTCAAACAGCGACACTCCTCCACCAAAGCCACCGCGGCCCACTTCACCTACTGCTACTGCTACCGCTACCGCTATCAGCAACAAAAAGCTTCCCCCGGCACCCAAACCAGCCTTCGACACCAAACCATCCCCAGTCTTCGAGACAAAACCTCGATTCACAGATACCGCCTCTTCATCATCCAACAACAACCTCACCATCCCCTCCAACTACCATCTCTCCCCACAACCTTCCTCATCCCCAGGCACCGAATCCTACTACTCAGCAACCGAGAACGCCCGCACCCCATCCCCGGGCCTCTCATCCTCCGTCGCGGCCCGCGCCGACTATTTCAGCCGAATCCAGCCCTCATCAACCCCGTCAAGCGCCATAAGAGCAACTTCCCCCGGCGTCAGCGCCCTAGTAGCCGGAAAGAAGAAGCCGCCGCCGCCGCCCCCACCGCGAGCTAACTCGAGCAACGCGCTTTACGTGACGGCCCTGTATGACTTTGGAGGTCAAAGCGCGGGTGACCTGGCCTTCCGGGAAGGTGATAAAATTCGCGTCCTGAAGAAGACGGATAGTACGGACGATTGGTGGGAGGGGGAATTGCGTGGGGTTAAGGGAAGTTTTCCGGCTAATTATGTGGAGTGATGATTGCGACTGGCAGGGAAGTGCATACCCAAGTATTTAGCTGGGAGGAAGTGTTGTGTGGGGATGAAGTTGGAGATGGGCGAAAGCGGAAGAATGAAAGAGTCGCATGTATTCCTTATAATTATTCATATCTATTAGTAATATCTTGATATCATCTCCCCTTCGGGGGAGCTACAGCAGTCAGGGAGTGAATCCTTGTATTGTGTATAGTACTGTACTTGAAGTCTTTTGGTGTCTTATCTGTCTCGGATTGTTAGATAACAGTGTTTACTTCTGTCGGACCAATGGATTCATGTGAAAGCACTTCGACTGGACAATGTTTTCATATAATTGCTATCATACGCACTATTACTAGATTGCTTTGCCCCATCACCTGCCACAATCGGTGTTTGTTCTTCATTAGCGCATAAGTCATGGCAAAGGATACACGAAAACATACAGATAACCGAATCCAGCAGGACACTCTCGTTAATGTAGACCTCCCCTGCCTATGGCTAGATGAACGCACCCTCAGATGACGCTCCGTCGGATATTTCGTTGCCCATTTGTCGTCGTCGACTTTCCAGGAACATCTCCACCATACGTTTACTCGAGATTGGCGAGTACATGTTCTGAAGTTGACTGTTATGGCTGGCGACCTCGTGATACCCACTCTCCCCACGGACATTCTCATCAGTCAATCTTCTATTCTCGTGAAGTGTACGTGAAGATCTGATTTGAGAAGCCTTCGAATCTTGGGGTCCTGGGAGCAACCTCGAAGGCTGCCTCCCATACCTTCTGCCGGAAGTTTTCCACCGGGCTGTGTCTGTTCCGTCCCTTCTTGGAGTTGGAGACTCTGGAGCTCGATATCTATTGTTCAATAGCGCAGGTACTGGCGACAATGCCATACCATCAGGCCGTGTTCCGACCTGATTAATGAACAAACTATGCCCACTGGAGTTGCTCGATACCTTGGGGGTCAAGTCTGGCGGTAGCGGAGGCGGAACAAAAGTGTCAGTTTGCTCCTTTGGCGCAATAACTGTAGTGCGTATACTAGATGACCGGCTGAACGGACGTGAGAAGTTATTTTTGGCTGTTACTTTGCAAGTCGACCACATGTCATCATCTGGCGATCCACTCCAAATGCCTCCTCTGTCTCGAGCTGGGGTCCGATAAGCAAAATCCGTTGTTTCATCTTCGATTTGGGCATCTTCTCGATAGTGGCGTCTGGTGGGTGTATGGCATTCAATTCGCTCCATTTGCGTGTGCATCCATTGCTGCCAATCCGCACTGGGACGTTGCATCGCATCGGGACCCTGGCCAGGATTACGTTTAGGTGAGCTATAGATCGTCCGCTGACTTGCGTATATGGTAGCTACGCCTGGCTCATTCACTGAATCTGGGTCACCCTCACCCATTATCGAGTTCATTGTGCTGGGCGAATTCCCACCAGTCGTGCGAGAATATATACTTGGGGAATCGTCGCCTTCTTCTGGACTCTGTCTTTTCATAGCCGCGTTTTCTGTCTCATCTCTCAGAGCCTCCCTGATAGTGTGTGTAGACGATGGCAGATCGGCAGAATCATGACGATTGTCTTGCAGGTGCTTTTGGCCACGGGTGCGCTGAGCCTGGCGTTGGTCTGGCTCGCAGGGCGTGACTGTGCCCGCATCAGCCGTCGTATATGAGCCTGGGCTCTGGAATGACTCATCGCTGGCTATCAAACGAATCGTCTTCTTGCTGCGACGAGTGTACATTGAGGACACAGGCGTCGGAATTGCGCGATGCTCCCTGACGTGCCCAAGGATAATCTCCTCGCTTGAATTTTCCGTCTTGTTCCCATCGATGCGCCTCATCAGTGCCGAATACAAGCGCTGACTGTCTATCGTACAGTTGGGCTTTGGAGTGCGACAAGTGGTCAGTGAAGCATCTTCGGATGAGTGTGGCTTGAGAGCTGAGCTTTCTTGTTCGTCTATAACAGACAAAGAGCTGTGGTCATCTGCTCTATGTGTTACTACAGTGTTTGCTATCGTCGAGTCTGCCCAGCTCGTTACGCGAGAGCGGCTTGTGGCAAGACTCTCAGAGCTTCCAGTCCTCTTAAATCCTGTATAAATCACAGTACCCGGTGATTGTGTCAAGACGTTGTCTTCGACGCCAGACTTCAAAGGATCAGATTGCTTTTCGGATATTGTCGAGGGCGACCCCTGAGTCTGTTGCTGGTCAATGGAGGAAAGTTTCCCCAGACGGGCCGAGGAAGGCCTGGTGAGCCCCAATACCTTCTTGAGTCCTTTCTTGAGAGACGATGACAAGGACCTGGCTTTGCCGTAGGAGAGAGCATTAGCGGGCCGCTGTATTGCCGGTGATACACTTGTTGACTCTGCATCTGAGCCTTCAGGACGAAGCGTTTTCTTGAAAGGTTTGTGCTCTCGCCTTGACTTAGGGACCATTAGTGATGATTTTCTGGGCTCTGGCTGATGATATTCTGACTGGGGGTAGTGATTGCGTGTCGATTCAATCGCCGCATCCTGACCCTTAGCATGTCGGAGAGCATCAGAATCCCGCGTATCCCCTCGGAAGAATGACATGGAGCGCCTCAGGGTGCCAGAAGCGCGTGAAACATGCTGAGGTTCTCTTCTTGCCGGTATATTATTGTTAGGACATTCAGGCGAGGAGAGCCCCCGGGATACATGGGAAGAACGCTGCCACGTCGTGAACATCGATCGGGTCTTGCGAAGTCGCCGATAGGAAGAAGGCAAAGTAGCGATTCCCGCATCGAGTCCTCCAAACTCCCTGATGGATGGTAAAGCAGCCCGTGGAGATAGATCGCTCGTCTTGTCGACCACAGGCCGATGAAGGGGATCCCCCGCCTCAGCCGGAGTATTTGTAGAATTTGGCGCAGGTCGATGCTGCCTCGGAGGCACAGCCATTTTGCTTGGACCACCTAGGACATCATAGGAGCACTTGAAACGTAGCATAGCTCGAGATGCGGCTGTGGTAGCTTGGAACCTAGCGAGCTCTGGATCGAAGGGCTCGGTGGATTGAGAGCTATGATGGCTTCTTCTCATGGACCGAGACGATTGAGATCTTCGCAGGGGTTCCATGGTGAGGATATAAGACCAACGAAGTGTATTCCTTGGGATGGAAGTATGAGAAGTAGACTATATAGATGTAAAGGTAATGCTCTCATCTGCAGCAGTTACTTAGGCAGATGGATGTCATTGTCGGCAGAGCAGAGGGAAGGCACGGGTTCCTGCCGAATGTGTACATCTTGGTTGCACTTGCACTTGCCCGGAATAATTGTCAGTGAGCTGCAATGGCTGTTGTAGGTGGATTAGAAACTGAGGAGCTTGAGGCCTTCCTGTAAGTGTAATCACAGCAAGACATGATTGTCTCCTTTTGGTGTAGATTCGAGATATCGATCATTCTGTCAACTAGTTAAGTAGTTTCCATAGAGGAATATCAGAAAAAACCATGGATGGCCTATAGGTAGTAGTCAATGCTACTACTATTTCCAATCAGTTCTATTTTCCCCTTGCCTGCACTTGCCACATAATCGAGAAAATTAGATTCTCCAGTGGGAGTAGGTGATGTAAGTTCCTGGGGGGTTAAACAATCGCCTAGACCATCGGTTCATCATCCAGTGCATACTAAGCATACTAGTATACAGCCTTTTTAAGTTGTTATTGGTGGGACCCGATCGATTCAACCATGAAGAAAGATGATATTACTACTAGAAGTACCAATAATCATGTGTTTTAATGTTTATTAAATAACGAGAGAAGCAGGTAAGTGACTAGGTAATCAACCACCATGATCCACTCCTTCACGTGGAGATATATATCCACTACTACTACTAGTCATACTACGACACACCATGAAAGTAGCAATTACACACTTCTACTACAGTAGATTCCATACCTTCTCATTGAGATTTTCACTGAAGCAGAAGGTAGAAACCACTACTTACTACTACTTACCAGTGCTAGTACTAAGATCAGTCGCAAAATGCCACACAAAGAAACCGGCACGCGGATGCCAATGATAGCCGAGGAGCCGAACGAACAATCTTCCCGCGCGATGATGATAGTGATGACGACGCCACAACCCTCATCGCCATACAATCCGATCCAGATTAATCCAATCACTGCATCCATCCAGATTAATCCCAGTGGGCATCCTTCATCTCGGGAAAGCTGGGGCCCGCATACGTCAGTCAGTCAGTCGATCACAGCTTGTTTCCATACACACGGGTAGTAGCAGGGTTGATACTAGGTGTGGTGCGCTCAGCGACACACAACGGTAAGTAGCTAACTAAAGCTAATTAGATAGTAACTTGATACACCGTACTTATTCGTTAGTAGAAGTAAGGAATAAATAAAAGTACCATGGCAGCCCGGCACATGTGAGCCGGGAAGCGATGACATCCGGGATCCGCGCTCTGCAGGGGTCTGGGCCCCCAAGCCCTCCTTCTCCTCCCCGGAAGTCACATCGGAAGAAGAAGAAGACGAAGCAAGAACCAAGGATCGACAACGGTCTGCACTCTGCAGGCATTCATTACATTCCCGGAGTTTCGGAGTTGCGCAGGAGGCGTAAAGTGGTCGGGGTCGGCACTGTCAGCCGATCATTGGTATTATTTACTTGCCTTATTTTTTGCCTGTTGCTTTTCTTTACTTCCCCGGGAATAAATGAGGGTCAAAGAAGATACAAAAGAACTTCAGATGAAAAAGAAAAGAAAAATAGGTACCTAAGGCAAATGCATTATTCGATTTTTTGTTTTATTTGAAAGAGGATAATAAATCGTACAATTAGCCGAATGGGTATGGAAATCGACCAACGATATTACAGAGCACACATGACATGACAAAGAAAAAGAGTACACGGAGGTGTGTTGGAACCAGACAAAGACGGTATAGAAAGCGAGGAAGGGGGAGAAAGGAAGAGGGGAAAGAAGAATAGAAGAATGACCGGGCGAGAGACAGAAAGATCCAGCCTGCATCCCCTGCGTCCACTGTTAGATGAATATCAGCGGTGTGTGCGCGTTCTTGCTGTCGGCGGTCCTGAATTATCAAGCCCATGCAGCTCTCTCTCTCTGTCTCCTCTCGCCATGGTCCCTTCCGGGCCCAGATCATAACCATCTGGCAATCCACCCAGTAGCCCATTAATAAAATATAGATAACCAAAAATGCCGTTCCTGTGATTAAATATAAAGCAAACCCACATGTACACCAGCCGACTCAACCGCACCCCCACCCTTTTCCGCCCTATGCAGGGAAGAATGGGAGGCGTGAGTGGAACAGTGCCAGACCGCCAGGATAAATAAAATCGATAAAGCCGCCCTTCCATGGTATAATAGATGATCGATCAAACTCCCAGCAATGCATCAAGTCAGAGAGCATCAAGCCGCATATGGTAAGCGAGAAGCGAAGCGAAGAGTAGGCGAGATAGGCTCAAAAAAAATCCCTGGGTTCGGTCCCAGCCGGCAGGACCCCTGGAAATCGGCGCAGTGATCTGTTGGGATCTCTCTGCATCCATCCTATCTTAAAGTGCCATGGGATCGTAGCCGTGTCATCATAGGGAGCGCTCGATCTCCTTGAATGGTGAGTCGTTGAGGATCTCCGATGGAAGGGCTCTCCGGTAGTCTCGGGGCTGGGCAAAGGGAGAGGATGAAAAAGGCCGACGCAGCTTCAATTGCTGTGATACTCCATGTCAGTGTTGCGGTTCTCGTATAATGCGAGTGAGATCGCGCATGTCCGGTTTAGGGCTGACGACTTACCACACAGTCAGAGCATTTACCTCCCTGGATGTTGACGCGACCGCGACAACCGCGAGGATAATTGGCGCAAGAGAACATGGCGGAATTTTTTCTTTTTTAATGGAGGATAGTTGACAAATGCGCGGGTGTTTTGGTGGCAGTCTTGGTCCGAGTGAAGAAGAGAAATCCCGTCAAGGGAGCTTTTCTAGGGCTGAGGCTTGCTGTCTCGGAGCGGAGCAGGAAGGGGAAAAAGTACAATAAAAAAAGAAGTGTCAAAAGCACCGCAGACAATGAATAATAATGAAGGAGAGACAGAGGGGAGGGTTAAAAAAAAATTCAAAATAGCCCCAATCGCAAGCCACGGGGCAATTACGTCAAGATCGCAAGGCCGTTGTCTTGCAGCGGCACCAGCAAGGGGAGCGAAAAAAAAGGAAGCGTATTTAGGCGCACCGGCCGGGGTCCGTTGAGGTTCTAGCGCTGAGGTTAGGCTGCGCCACTAAAGTGGGTGGTGGATGGGGCGAAGAGAGACACAAAAAGTGCAAGAGCGTGCAGCAGTTGACTAGCAAAGGAATGAATGGCAAAAGGAGTGCAGGGCAGATAAATCGATCGATCAACGGTCAATTGTCACACAGAGGGAAACTGGGATGGAACGTCGAGGGGACCTAAGAGGAAAAGGAGGTAAATTTGAGGGATCTCAGATTTATATCAGTAATGGAGATCTATGCGAAACGGCTTCCAGGAAGATCGGGGTAAAGGGTCGTCGAAGAACGGGCGAGTATTAGTGATAATAATTTCAGAAAGAGAAAAAAAAATGTCAAATAATATAAAGCAAGCTATGCAAATGGTCGTAATAGGCAAAAATCAATATTAATTTTGGGGTACCATGGCATCCAACGGGCCACGGGACGGGGCAAGATGGAGCCCGTGTGTATATTGTTCTGATGCAGCCCTCGAATTGGAACCAGATTTGTCTAGATACCCGACTGTGTATGGTCAATGATTACTACCTTGTGGTGCTGGTGACAATGGTGGCGATGATGGATACTAATAAATCATACTCCGTACACTCCGGGACTCTCCATCATCGATCTCAGCATTCGTAATATGAGTGTAGCACAGGGCCAGCTTTCGCTTGCTATCCTGGGCATCACCGACTGCTAGTCCTTGGCACAAATCATTTTGTTCCCTGCGATGTTGATGGACTCCCAACGGACCATTGGTTCTTCGAATGCCCAACAGTGGACTCTGTGTTTCCCGGCTGGCTGTTCGAAGGTGATCCGGAATGGGGAAAAGGGAGGGGGCAAAAGAGCGAAGGGGAAAGGGAAAGAAAAAAATTTTTTTTTTCTTTTCTGTTCCCGAACCTACCTCACAGTCTGCCCCCATGTAACAGCCTGATCGCCCATATGACTCGCAGTTTTGGCCCCTGGGTGAGTGGAGGATGGGTGACTTGATTGCAGGGCGGCGTGGGCCCTGTCAAAAAAGTGATTTTCATGGCTCAACCATGCATAGCAGTGCAGCTGGTGTTGTTGACCTGGTCGCTTAAGATAGAGAAGAAGATAATAATTGGGAGACCCACTGTTACCAACAGCCGGCATCGTAGTAGCCCATGGAGTTTCGGATAGATGATGGGTAATAGAGCCGTAGCACCAGAGTCTGGATCTTGGGTCCGAACCGTCGCACCAAGAAAGTTTCCACAGTTTCTGGAACGTCGACTGAGCTTCTTCTCCTTTTCTCTCTCGTTTCCTTCTCTCCCCCCTTTGCCCCTTTCGGAGTTGGCCCCTCTTCTCTCAGTCTCACCCCTTTTGTCCTCTTTAGTGCGCAGTCAGCTGTCGGAAGACACGGGTGAAGTGACCAATGAAAGGAGCTGTTTACTGTCTGGTCTTTGTTCTCACCCTGGCATTGCCATGATCCATGGCATTCATTGTTACTTCAATCGGGCGAGTCAGAAGACAACCTGAGGAGAGTCTGGATGACACCGAACGGCCTCCGCTTCTTTCCCTGGTCGCATCCTTGTATTCCGTTGTGTTACCTCTGTTGATCACCCTTCAATTGCCTTGTTTTGGTGATCATTATTGCTTTTCCAATATACATTCTGTCTGTCCGCCTCTCTTATCCGGGCCTTATTATTATTTTTCTTTTCTTTTCTTTTTCAGTCTTAGTTATAGTCTCGGTAAGAGTTAAGTGGGAGTCACTAGGTTCCGCACCGCTGGGTTGGCAAAAGTGGGGGAAGGCCTGATTGATGCCTGCCGCAAAGCCATGGACGGTAAATCCGTAAATCCTATAGCAGAGAGGAGGGGCAGGGCCATTATTGTTGTCTCAGAAGCAGCCAATTCAAAGTTCAATTCAGTGCAAGAAGGAATACGGTCCGCAATTCAGCCTTGTCCATGGCCATCGGGGTCAGGATCCGTCCAGCAAAGTTGCTGCTTGATCCAGTAGTGGATAAGTTGAAGCCGACAGACCCAAGGGAAATCCTGTCAGGTGAGCCTGGGTTTCTCCCAGGCTTTCCGCAATTGGTCCGCCTGCACAGAAATGCCGTGCCCAGCCATCGGTTTCAGCGAACCTGACAATAGTAGGTAATCATAACGAGCAACCAGACAGAGAGAGAGTTCTTGTTCCAGGGCCGATCCAGACAATCCCGGGCCGGGGGGGTCCAGACCTGGACCGTCATTGTGCGGTACGGCCGAGGGCTGGTGCATGGCTGAGCACAGCACAGCATCCATTGATGTTGGGAAGTAAGTGGAGGGATGAATATGAGGAGGGAGGGGAAATGGAAGCATCGGGAAACTTGAACTGTGCTGGTCACTTGACCTTCAAAGGATCATGTGCCTGTAGGCTACACGGATGGTCGCATTGGTTATCTCTACTTTAGTACAGAGCGTAGATACTAACATTAATAGTGAGGTAAGTAGTAAGTAGTAGTTGCTCTAGATTCATTTTCTATTTCTAGTTGGGACGTTGGTTACTACTAGTTATTGACGCTCAACCTCTGTCTCAATTACTTCCTCCGTGTTGCCGTGCAATCAGTTGGACTGGCCAGGTCTTGACGGACTACCATCAACTCCGTTGACCGCAGTATAAATCCATCCATAAAAATTCTATGACTCGGTGTGCACTTGCATGTGTCCTTCCTGCCACCATCCGGTAAGACCAATCCGAATTTTCATACAATCACAAGATAGTTGGAAACAGTGCCATTTTCCTACCGGGGCGGCCGAAGCAAAGGCTTGGCGATGCCTGTGATAATTGCCTTTGATTCCTAGGATTTAGTACTGCACTACTTCTGATACCAGAGTTTTGATTCAACTAATTACTACTACCAGACCCAGACCACGAGAACGAGCACGCACCGTATGATATCTCATAATTTCTGAATGTGGGCTTCTCCAGCAGCAAATTACTGTCCATTAATCCCTGTTAATGAGCAGCAAATTACTCCCATTCCATAGATTAAAACCTTCCAAGTGCAGATTAATATCAAACGTATATTAAACCCAGCATCGTCACCAGCTTCATCATCACCAGACTGACTACTGCCACTAAGCCGCTATAACCGACCGAATCCGGTCGGACAACGGTGCGTCGGTTACTAAATGGTTTCACCAGTGAGCAAACAGCGGATCCGCATCCTCCAACCTCAGAACAGCATCCATCTCTTACCACCATCAACTAGGACTGCAACGAAAAACCCTTTCTTTAGCGTCCTTTTCGGTGGTCTCACCTGCTTCGCTTCCATGGAGCGGGCAGCCCGTCCGTCCCTCTCATTAGCTATTTTGCCTTTGCCCTTGTTTCTCCATGCCTTAATTACCTCGGGATCTGGCCCGCTCACTGCAAAAAAAGACCCGTCCTTCTAATTAAATATTATGTATTAGATAACTTATTTCTCTAGATATCTTGCAATCAATCTAGATATCCTATATAACCGAAGCAGGTCTTCAGCTTGGCCGTGATGATCGACCATCCGTGCAATTGCTCCAGCTTTGCATGGACGGCAAGCGGCAAGCCATCGACTAGTAGACGAGTCTGGATGCCTATCTGGGATCCATACCCACTGAGTCGCAAGGCTAGATACCACCAAGCCCGTCAGACGGTCAGTGAGCCGATCTAACCGGGGCCAAACTTTCTTCTGTAACGGCTCCGTCGTCTCCGGGCACTATTAGGTTGTGTCGCCGGCTAGAAATTGGGAATTCCAGAACGGGATCCCAGAGCAGAAGCCTACAGCGTGGCTTATACACCTTGCAAACTAGTCACCACCCGCCCAGAAATCCTTCTCATTCCTTTGGAAGAAAATCGGGTGCCTAGATTGTCGATCTGCATTGAGCCTCTTCGTTTGCGCCAGTCTTTCTCTTCCCGTGTTCATTGGGCATCGGTCCCGACCGTTCTAGATCCGGCTCCCAGTCAGCTGACCCGGTACAGAGGCAATCCAATGTTATAGCTTGCTGGGTCCCACTGCAGCTATGGATCCAATACGATGTCGCCTTGAATGAGGCACCGCCGTGGCAAATGAACGAGGATGTGAGTGATGTTGCGCAGAAAGACCTTGTGGGCGATTATTCACCGGCGGTCAGAATGTTACCATCGGTTGATGGTGAAACCCGAAATAGCCCATGAAGATCCAGGACAATCACCCGTTCGTATTGACTTTGCATCTGCTACCGGAGATCGGGATGATCCACATGGGGCACAGTTTCAGGAAAACTCCGCAGAGCTGCAGGTCTGCAACGCATCTTCAAACGTTAAAGAACGATCGGAGCACGAGCCACGCCCCCAGAAGTCCTACAGCTGATGCAAGTAACAGGCCGTTTCCCTCCCAGGTCAAGGCTAGGTACGCCAAAAAGCCCACCGCAAGTTCCTTCCGTCGCGCGGCATCTCGTTTAGTCTCCCATTCTGGATCGATCGGGAACGGGACGCTCATCTGTGTCGCATCTTCTAGGTGCACGGACTGTGCCGGTATAGATACGGCCAATGCGACAGCGCGATGATCGGAGGTTGGGAATAACGGCAGAGCTTCATACTTCAGAGGTCTGACCTGACCTCGCTTGCTCGTACCCGGTGGAGAATCCAAATACAACACACGGTCGCACCAACTGGGCCAGCGGGTCCTCGTCCACTTCCAATCTGGGCGTGCATTATCTGCCATTGGATCACTGGCAGCCTGGCGTGCTGCCATCGTATACTTGTATGTTGGGGGAAAGGTGATCGGGGCTTCGGAGAGTCCGTGGAAACACCGGGACTGTTCCATCTCGCGGGAAAGCTGATCTTGTTTCAAGAGATGTGAGTAGTGCTGAGGGTCCGAAGGGTCTACATCCGCTCGCGGGAATCGGCTATGGTCGTCTGGTCGCGGCGATACGTTGGAGGTGCGGTAATTGAGGTCGCCCGCTAGGAAGAGATAGCTTGTAGGCATATAGATGCCCCGTTGGCCTTCCTGGGGCCTGGGTGTGGATTGCTGTAGCAGGGGCGCATTTTCCTCCGTGTTGGCTGTGTCGGCGATTTCCCCACCTGCAGCAGGTGAGTAGCTAAAGACCAATCTCTCGACCAAGCTGCGCCAGTCTGCATTCCTCCGGTCGACAGCATACTCCATGGGGGCGAGGTGCGCAGCAACAAAAGTGAGGTCCAAAGGATCCCCTGCCGATGCTGCGCCTCTGTAGGCAATCCGCGCCCCCACGGCGCCCTTGTTGCCCATCTCTTGGAAGCCGAATCCTACACGGGCGGTATCAACAGATGAGACTTGGTCAGCCACATCCGACCGAGCAAAGACCATGAGACCTGTCATCCCAGAATTGTCGGTGACCAGATTGACGTAATGGACATCCCAGAATTCGGCGACTGCTCGATCCACCACCTGCGTTATAGACGAGAAGTACGGCGTTAGGAACGAGCCTCCGAGGAAGGCGTAGGCGATAGGAGCTATTTCCTGCAGGGAGAGCACGATGAATTCCGGGGCTGCGGGCGAGCTGGAATCCTCAGTGCGGGGTAAGGCATCGAAGAAATGGCGGGTGAAGCGGTCAACGTCGACGGGGTTTCGAGCGCAATTGAAGGTCAGGATGTAGAGTAAGAGCGAATCCATGGTGTAGGTGACTTTCGGTGAAGTTGGCCCTGTTTCATGAAAGCTCAAGAATGAATAGAGAAACACGACCGTATAATGCGAACGAGAAAGCGAAGGTTGGGATTGAGAGATGATCTTGGAGTTGGGGGAGCTGGCAAGGTGGCCATGTGACGATCAGTGGATCCGTTGCCGGGGAATGAGATCATTTGCTGCCTCGAACTATCACGATCTATTTCATCACCACCAAACACTGCGCAACAGAATGGCAATGATAAATACACAAGTATATTCCTTGAGCATTGGCTTATACATCTGTGTAGCATTTTACCATCACCTTTGACGTTCTATTTGACGCTTGCTGGCTCCAGTGACTCCTGATTGTTCTAGAGCTTCCCTTGCAACCCGTCGGTCAATTCCACCAACAGCATCCCTTCTGCCACATCCTCTTCTTCATCCTCCATCTCGTACACCCATTGTGCGTGACCTGCACGCGGACTACGCACCTCCACCTCCATCTTCATCTGCTTTATGAACGCTATTACCTGATTCTCAGCTACATGTTCCCCCGCGGACACAAGCACTTCAATCAACTTTCCAGATAAAGGAAGGACAATGTGTCGCGGGTTACTCATGTCTCCGCGGCGATGAGCTGATGAAAACAAGGCAGATGCTGAGGTTGACGTGGCTGCCAATTCTAGTCGATAGGCAGTGGAAGAGCTGGGTGTCTGATACTCGATATCGGCTGCAAGCGAAGTAGGAAAGTCATTCCGCAGCACGCGTGTGAGTTGGAGACGATGTTGTTGTGACTGCTCGGATGCTTCCACTGGTGTGAGGTTAATTGACCATGCATCGCCCCGCCGGAATAGGAGATTCGAAGAAGGCGCACTAGGCAACACAGATGGACGCTGTCCCTGCACAGGGCCCTGAGTACGAGCTGATCGTGAGACACTTGCTCCCTGCTGGAGCACTTGGTCCAGACTGGACTCCAGCCATTGTGTGTCTATCCTCCCAGCAAGGAAATCTTCCTGGGCAACAATGCCTCGCAGCAACTCCAAGTTGGTCCGGACACCAGCCACTGTTGTGTCTGCAAGCACTCGCCGGGCCTTGAGCACTGCTCCCTCCCAGGTAGATGCAGTGACAATAATTTTGGCGAGCAAATTGTCCAATTGCGCCCCTACCACAACAGGACTCGCCCCTGCAGCACGAACATGGGTATCAACTCTCACACCATGGCCGCCCGGAACAACCAACTCGGTCACCTTCCCTACGCTCAGGGCAAACTGATTGCGAGGATCTTCTGCACACAACCGGAGCTGAATAGAATGGACAGTAGGAGTAGGAGTAGCCAAACCCACATCCCCAAGCCCAAGCTGCGCCAGCGTATAACCCATCGCCAGTCTCAGCTGAGCCTGTACAAGATCCACCCCGGTAACCTCTTCAGTAACCGTATGTTCCACCTGGATCCTCGGGTTAATCTCCAAGAAATAAAACTCCCCATTCCCCTCATTCACCAAAAACTCCACCGTCCCCAACGACCTATACCGAATAGCCCTAGCCATCCTCAATGCCGCATCCACCACCCTCTGCACCAGCCCCCGATCCCCAATCACCGACGGCGCCATCTCAACCACCTTCTGAAACCGTCTCTGTACACTGCAATCCCTCTCCCACAGATGCCTTACCTCCACCCCATCCCCCACAACCTGCACCTCTACATGTCGAAAGCCCTTCACAGCCGCCTTCTCCACAAACACCGTCTGCGACGGCGACTCATTAACCGCACCCCTCACCGCACCCTCCAACTGCTCCTCCCCATAAACAAGCCGAATCCCCCGTCCCCCACCCCCATCCACCGCCTTCACCATAACAGGATACTTCACCTGTCTCGCGAATGCCCGCACCTCCGCAACATCTGCCGTCGGCTGCGTCATCGCCGGCAGGACAGGAACGTCGCATTCCCGGGCTAGTTGCTTCGCTTGGAGCTTGTCGCCTGTGCGAGCTAATACCGAGCTACCCGGTCCTATTACGGTGATCCCGGCGTCTTGCATGCGGGCGGCGAACTCGGCGCTTTCGCTGAGGAAGCCGTAGCCTGGGTGGATGGCGTCGATGGCATGGTCTTGAGCTAGGTGCACTAGGAATGGGATGTCGAGGTATGTTGCCACTGATGGGATGAGGAGAGCTTGGTCCGGGTGGGCGGTGTCGCAGTGCGAGGTGTCATCTTCTGTGTAGAGGGCGTATACTTCTATGGGTTGGGAGAGCTCGCGAGCGGCTTGGATGATGCGGACGGCGATTTCGCCTCTGTTTTCTGTTAGTTTAGGGATCTGGTTGAAGGAGCAATGGTGTACCTGTTGGCGACGAGAAGTCGTCGGAAAGGTTTAGAGAATGTCATTATGGTATCTAGTTGTGAAAGATTGATGGACTCGAATGTCTACATGGATAGATTGGATTGACTTGTATGTATGTAAGTTGTATAGATGGGGGGTTCGTTGCATTCCTCGGACCTCGGAAATAAGAGCCATCCATCCCCCTCATGAGGGACAACCCGCAGCAGCAGATTGCAAGGGTGCGGGGGCGAACCTGCAATTGAAAATAGACTCAATAGCCACACCCTCTGAAATGAATAATAAAATTGATAACATCACATCATGTCCGACAAAGACACCAAAAACCCCCAAGAGGCCACACAGTCCAAACAAGCAACCAAACGACTCCGCCAACTCTCCCCACAACTACTACCCGCCGACTACTCCGACGTCCTCTCGCACATCAACACTCTCCGCACACTAGCCACCACCCCAGACCCATCTCGCAGAGGATACATCCGCCAAAAGCAAGCCGGGAAGCTATGGGTTCGCGAACGTCTCGAAGAACTCCTCGATCCGGGAAGCTTCCAAGAGATCGGCTCGCTGTCGGGAACGGTAACATGGGAGAAAACCGGACCGATGCGCGAGAAGCCCGTCTCCTTTACACCGAGTAATAATGTCCAGGGGATGGGGAAGTTGCGTGGTCGAAAAGTTCTCCTCACTGCGGATGATTTCACGCTCCGGAGTGGTCATGCGGATGGTGCGTCGCATGGGAAAACGATCTATCTGGAGAAGCTGGCTTTGGCGCTGCGGTTGCCGGTGGTGAAGCTGGTGGATGGGAGTTCGGGGGGAGGGAGCGTTACTACGATTCGGACGGCGGGTTGGAGTTATTTGCCGTATGTGTCGTTGTATAGGCATGTCGTGGAGCAGTTGAATCAGGGGATTCCGAATTTGGGGGCTGTGGTTGGGCCGGCTGTATGTATCTCACCTTTTCCTTCTTTCTCTGATGTTGAACGTATTCAGCTGACAAGAATATATAGATCGGCCTAGGAGCTGCACGGGTAGTATCCTGCCATTTCTCCGTCATGGCAGCGGATGTGGGATCGCTCTTCAACGCAGGCCCAGAAGTAGTCAAGGGAGCCACGTTCGAGGAAGGACTGGACTTCCAGACTTTAGGTGGCCCGATGATTCACTGCACGAACGGAACTATCGACAATCTAGCTGCCAACGAGGCCGAGTGCTACGAGCAGCTGCGCACTGTATTGAGCTACCTGCCCAACTCTGGGCGGGAAGCACCACCAGTTATCACTGCCGATGATCCAGAAGACCGCGAGGATGAGGCACTGCGCCGGATCATCCCTCGACGGCAGACGCGCATGTACAATCCGTGGACGATCATCACCAGCGTCGTGGACCGGGGATCGTGGTTCGAGATTGGTGCGCTCTGGGGTCGAACTGCTATCGGGGGCCTTGCGCGCCTGGGAGGGCGGCCGGTGGGCGTGATTTCGCTCAATTGTGAGGTCAATGGGGGAGCACTGGATGCAGCGGGAAGTCAGAAGCTCGCGCGACTATTGAAGCTCTGTGATGTGATGAATCTGCCTGTTTTGCAGTTCATTGACGTTCGTAAGTGTCCTCAGTTCCCTCCCCAAAGCCTCTCCGCTAACGATATATAGCCGGGTATGCCATCGGCACCGTTGCAGAACGAACCGCCACTATGCGCTGGGGTGTGGAACTAGGCAAGACGTATTTCACGACGACAATACCCTTGTTCAACGTCATTACGCGACGAGCCTATGGCGTAGCTGGCGGTCTTATGCTCGGAGCGCGCGATCCAGTCATGCAAGTTGCTTGGCCGTCAGGCCAATGGGGTTCATTGCCATTGGAAGGTGGGATTGAGGTCGCACATCGCCACGAGCTGCGCGAAGCAGAGAAATTAGGACAAAAGGAAGCCCGGTATAAGGAGCTAGAGGAAGAGTATCGACGGTTGATGAACCCAGTGCGAACGGCGAATGCGTTTGGCGTTGAGGAGATCATCGATCCGAAGGATACTCGGCGGGTGTGTTGCGCATGGGCGCAGCATGTATATGAGGTGATGCTGCCGGAGAGGCTGGCCGACCGTACAGCAGGGAAGATTCAACCGGTTTTTATGTAGGCTGCTAGTCGTGCCATCTGGTGTTGTGGGATGTGAAGTGGAAGATACTATGTGTTCTGCCAGCAGTACCTCCCTAGCTTGTGGACAGGAGATACTACAGTATATAACCGAGATCACCAAAACCAAACAAATTAACACAATCAATATACGAGATTATTCTCGTCCCTAGAAATCCCCACTAGGTGTTCATTTCGGCTAAATCCACTGGTGTCTGACAGACAAAGTGGAGAGCAGTCCCTGAGGGGGTCGCCCGGAGGTTCGGAAATTAAATCAATCAATTTCAGGGTCCATTAGGGAGACTGACTGGCTGTCTGTTATCTGTTTAAATAGATCAATGCAAGACAAGGAGATCCTAGAGATTGTAGCTTTTAGAAAATATTCCTGATTCTAATTTTTAAGCAATACACCATGAACTTCACAATCATCAATGGCCAAATCTACACTCCCGGTTTAGCCATCATCGATGCTCCGCAGCCCTATACTCCACTTGGAGGAGGTATGTCCATCCACCTCCCTACACAATACAACGAACACTAAAATGAGATAAAAATAATAGATACCCTCCAAGTCGCCATCGACATCTCCGGCAACGGCCAACTCTCCTCATCCTCCTCCAACAAAGAAACTGAATTCCACACTCTCACCCTCTTCCTAACCTCCACAACCACACAGAAAAACCTCACCATCTCCAACGGCACCACCCCCAACGCCAACAACACCTACGTAGGGCCGGTACTCGACCTCGAGCCCTCATCCACCGTCAAGCACGTCAACTGGATCTGGCCCGCTTGTTTCGTGGGCAGTGGTGGAGATAAGGCACCCCGCGGAGATTATAATGTCTCGGTGCATCAGGGTTTCCGGTGGGAGGGGACGGATTATTATACGGTGTTTGAGTTGCCGGTTTCGGTGACGAATGCGATTGAGGAGAGTGATGAGAGGGTTGATTGTACGGTGTTGGAGAATGAGTGGTTGGGGTGGGATGTGGTGAGGGAGAGTAATGATTCGTTGCCGGGGCAGCCTTGGGTGAAAGGGGGTAATACTACTACTAGTGGTGGTAGTGGTAATAGTAATACTGGTGGTGGTGATGAGAGTAGTGCGGGGAGTAGGAGGTATTATAGAGCTGGGGTTATGGGGTGGGTTGTGTTGGGGTTGGTGATGGGGGTTGTTTTTGTATAGTAGTAAAAATCATAATAATAATTGGGCTTTTTATAGTATGTTGTGACTCATTCAGTGTTATCTCTGGGTCAGGATTGATTGATTTCTGAAACGGTATGTTGTTATTTCTTATTATGTCAGATAGATAGCTCTCAAACTCCGATCCAAATTGAACGCTCATCAAGGATAGGAAGAACACTGGGATTCACCCAGTCCAAATACATACAGCAAACGCATCATGGCGGTCGTGAACAAATGACCAAAGGTGTTAAGACAAAGAGAGAAAATAGAGGTAAAGAACCAAGGGAGGGGAGGGGAGAGAATGAAGCTGCCATACACGCCCATTATCCTGTTGGTCCAAATTAGATGGAAGGTCGACGGTCGCCCCAAAGCCCCACGATACCCATGGCGAGTGCAAGACCAGAGAAGACAGTCCGGACCTGCTGGAATCGACGCTCCGTGTTCATCTCCTTCTGTACACTTTCACCGTTGACATTTTCCTCTGCCTCGACCACCACGATATCCTCTTCTTTCTTTTGCTTCTGGACGGTCATGAAGCCGCATCCGGTATCCTGCAGAACAGACTGGATCCAGGCCACGAAGCCATCCTGACCATGGAACCAATAGTCGAAAACATAAGAGCCAATAGTGGAAGTGACACAGACCCAGAGGAGGTAAGGGTGCTTGCGCTGTCTGGAAGAGAGGCTATACGCGAAGAGGAAACATCCGTTGGCGATGTTGGTCAGTCGTAGACCATGCTTACGGTTCAACCGCTTGACCTCGTTGAGCGACCGAGACGCAGTCGTGGCAGTTGGAAGAAGGCTCAGGGAGGGGATGGCGACACTGGAAGCGGAGTATGACATGCCCTAGAGGTGATACATTGCGCGTCAGTTGGCGGCTGGTCGGGTTTTACGAGGACTAGCCGAGAAAGACTCAGAAAACTTTGCAGCATCGATAAGCCAAATAGGTTATAGAGATCGTACCGTGAGCAGGCCCAGGGACACTGTGCCCACGAACTTCGAGACGGTGATGGGACACGCCATGATGGAGATGGAATTCAATGATGCGACAAGATGCTGTCACTGATGGGATGGATGCAAAAGTCTCTCTTCTCCCGAGAAGAGCTCAGAGACACTGCTCGAGGTGTCTGAAAGGATTGTTCGTCGATTGAAAGCGTGGTGCTCTGGTGAACTCCAAGGCGGGTTGTAAAGATAAGGCCATAGAAAAGTTCGCGATGGCAGATGGAGTGACGTTTTTGCATGCCTGAGGCTGGCCGGACAAAGCCAGCCAATCACAGCCCGCTTTTGACACTCCAGCATTCATCCGAAGCTAATACTATTCCGGCTAGCGTATTGAAGCCATGTCTTTCATGGAACTAAACCGAAAGGAGGCACAAAGAGTGGATTCATCAGAGACTAACTTACTGCATGGAGTTTAGACCAGATTAGTATTCAGACCGAGAAGCCGAGGCTTGATAACAACCGTGGGATTGCGGAGATCCCATCCAACGGCCATCCGGGGGTTTCTCTATATCAACTACATATCAGGGTATCCTCGACATTGCCAGGTAGCAACCAAACAGGACCAACTTTCTCATCTATACATTATATACCCTTACTCAGTATCCTTAAAATGTCCCTCCCCAAAGAAGCCTATCTAAGTAACACGTGGAAGGATGGCCTGTTCAGTGAGTCGGCTCGTGGCGGCCACCATACACTCCGACGGTCACTGACAACCAGCAGCAAACAAGGTCGTCTTCTGCACGGGAGGCGCAGGAACTATCTGCAGTGCACAGGTCCGGGCGCTAGTTCATCTAGGTGCCAATGCTTGCATTATCGGCAGAAATGTCGAAAAGACCGAGAAAGCAGCCCAGGACATTGCAACCGCTCGTCCTGGTGCCAAGGTCATTGGCATTGGTGCAGTGGATGTACGTAAACTGGACAGCCTCCAAGCTGCGGCAGACCGCTGTGTCCAGGAGTTGGGTGGTATCGACTATGTCATGTATGTACCATACCGTTTTGGCTGGATTTTACTAACCCGGGCTATAACTACCAAGTGCTGGGGCAGCCGGGAACTTCCTAGCCTCGATCAACCAGCTCTCAGCGAATGCTTTCAAATCGGTCATTGATATTGACGTTTTGGGATCCTACAACACCCTCAAAGCGACTATTCCATACCTCGTTGAGTCCGCGAAGAAGCACAGAGTGGACTCCGAAACTCGTAAGTGAGCGGTGTCGCAATAATCGAGATAAGCGCTAACGTCATACTCCTGTCAGTCAAACCCTCTGCAGCAGGCACTGGAGGACGTATCATCTTTGTTAGCGCGACTCTTCACTATCGTACGGCACCTTTCCAGACGCACGTCTCGGTCGCCAAGGCAGGCGTGGATGCGCTGTCTCACAGTGTGGCTATCGAGTTTGGCCCCCTAGGCGTCACTTCAAACATCATTGCACCCGGTCCTATTGCTTCGACAGAGGTTTGTCCGTGCTCGCCTGTTAAATGGATAGATTCCACTAACTCAGGTTTTAGGGCCTCGATCGCCTCCTTCCTAGTGATACCAAGGAGACTTACATCAAGTCTCAGCCGCTAGGCCGAGTCGGCTCTGTACGAGACATTGCAGATGCCACCGTTTATCTCTTTGCGGACACTGGCAGTTATGTCAGTGGCCAATGCTTAGTGGGTGCGTTTTGTCTTATTCAAATAGTAGTAGAAAATGTGCTAACACGAGTATAGTTGACGGCGCATCTTGGCGGATGTCGACCACGGGGGCAACTTCCGGGAAACTCGCGTATCCCGATTTCCTTCTTTCAGGCGACGCTGTCCCCAACGTCAAAGGCCAGAAGAAGTCTAAACTGTAGGGGTTTGATTTCCTGTCTCTGTACAGGCTAGAAACTGTCTTGTTTATTTTATCCTCGATAGATAGTACTCTTTGTACCCTGAAGCTGGTACATACTACGCTAGTATAGATAAAGAGGCCTTTATAAGGGAACAAAGACACATAATGCTCTGTGTGCTTTAGCTCTGTACTTTGGTTTATGTTTCATCAGAATATAGAACAAAGACTATATATGTTCCCAGACAATGCCTTGGTTCAGCACCTTCAACATAAGAAGATACCCCTCTAGAACCAAAGAGCTGAAGAAAGCGCCTAACGCATGAAAACGAACAAGGGGGCTACCAGTGTCTTATTAGTATGTCAGTAGCATAGCTTTGCTGTGTTCGAGACAAATAGAAGGACTGACCCTCGCGAACTACCTACTGTATCGTCGATTCCCCGACAAGGCTATAACCTCGAATAACTAGAATCACGTCCAACGCAGAAAAAGACACTTTTACTCCCTGATCGGGAAATCCCACCGAATCCACCACCCAAATCCTGCATATCCACAACAATGTCAGGCAGACGAATACCCATAACCCGGAGGGTACCTATTGGAGGACCTAAGCAGATCACTGCAGCCGAAAACGACCCGGACGGCAGTTCAGAATACGACGACAACATAGCACAGCAACTCACCGAAGCACAACACAAAGCGCTAGAACTCGACCGGGAGAACAAGCGCCTAACCAGCCAAGTGCATGATTTGAACCAGGTGCTTGTTGAGCGGGAACAAGCGTTCGCGCAATCCGAGCAAGAACTGCGACAGACTCAACGGGACCTCAAAGCCATAGAAAACGAAAGCAGGACGAAAGATGATCATGTGAAAGCCGCAGAGACCGCGAATAATATGCTCAATGTGAAGAATGATGCCCAGGCCGGCCAGATCCGTCGCATTCGGCAAGAATATAAGAAGCTCAAGGACGAGGAGACGTATCGAAGTGGTGAGAATGAGAAGTTACAGCAGCAGATACTTGACGCGAGTCGAGAACTAGAGGAACTCAAGCAGAAGCTTGCTTTGAAGGAATCGGAATCGGCAGCACAGAAAGTGGAGATGGAGCAGCTTGCTCAGGCGGTGGATAAATATAAAGGGAACGATACTGTCCTGAGAACGCAGCTGAATCGGCTGGCTGAGCAGGTGCATACGAATGAACAGGCGACGGTAGTAGATCCGCCTGTTGTACAGCCTACAAACGCGCTGGAAACGGCATTGATTCGTTCGACACAAAACAAGCAGATGCAGATCACCAGCAACCCCTTTGTCTTTCAGAATCCGTCTCTGACACTTAGGCAGGAATTGGGAGGTAGCTTATATAGTCGATCGCAAAGCACAGCAAGTAGTGGAGCCCTGTCATCGGTGGGACAGAGAGGCAGCGTGGGCAACATTTTTAACGCGCCATTGATCCCTGCTCAGAATTCGAGGCCACCCATTGAGGCGGTGCCGGTGGATTGGAGCAATATCCAGCAGGCAGCCAAAACCGGTGCGATTCCGCATGTGGAACAGGCCCTTGTCCCAAGTCCCAGTCTAAAGCGACCTTTTGCTGGATTAGAAGTCTGGCAGGGCTTTGATGGTTCGGAAGAGGCGATCAAAAAGCTGCGTGTGGCTGCTGATCAGCAACAAAATCTTGGGTCCAGTACAGACAACTCATTCCTGGCTATTTTTCAGAAGTACATGCAGACGTTGCAGGAGGCGACGAATCAGAAGCAGAGTCAAGAAGAACAACTGGATATGTTCAAGAAGACTGTCCAAGCATTGACCGCGCAAGGAAATACAAGCTTGGGAAATCAGTCTTCGACGTCTCAGAGCAGCTGGATTCAAGATTATCAGAAAGCTGCTGCACAGGCAGCGAATGATCCTTCAAAACCAGAGCCCAAAGCGATAGTCACTGCCGTTAAGCAGCCAAAAGAGTCGCAGCAAAAAGAAAAGCCACAAAGATTCCTGACCCGTGGACCGAATTACCAATGGCCAGTGTATCTGGATAAGAGATATAAGTCGACTCCCTTGACAATACCGCCCTTTCGGACGACACGAAAGAAGTTTGCGAACTTCTCCACCCCTGGTGCATACGATGAAGATGATCAGACTGATGCCACAGAATCGGAGTCGATGTGGGAGTTTGAGACTCCCCCAGAAGGCTACTACCAACCTCAGGTCAGTGTACCACAGCAAGCACCGACACCAGCCGCTGTCATATTGGCGTGGGTTTTGATCGGTGTGGTGGCTTTCCTATTTTTCCTCTTTGTGAAGGCTACATTTGAACGTTTCTTTGCATGGATGGATGGAACGCAGGATATCTGGATGCGATATAATGAGGTACCTGAGTATATGTTGGCTACGGTTCGGGGCAGGGGACCTCCTGATGTAGGGCTGATGCCGGGCTTGGATTACAGATTGGCAAAATTCGTCGACATCCGATCTCACCTGGTGGGTTGAGGCTAGTTTCCGAGGTAGATGGACCCGGTCTGCTGGTACGGAGCGGGTATGCAATTATGAGCAGGAAAGAAGGCATATTCCAGGCTTGTCTAACTATATTAGAATTCGTACTTTGTCTACCACCATCATGATGGCTTATGTGTACAACGTCGTGGTCGTGATGATCGACCACAATAAAATGAACGGGATGGCAGTCTATTTTAGGAAATTCAGACCACGTGACAAAGATTTTGCAGCGGATGCGTCAGCTGCACCCAAAGCAGCAGGCGGTGGGCAGCTCATGCGTCACCTGCTCCACCCGCGCGCCATCAACAGCCAATCAGAGAAGAAATCGGGCGATGGGCGATTCGCCTTTGAACCCCCTCCTGGCCGGCCATGCAAGAAGCGCTCGCTGGTTGGAATCCATATCATCAAAGCATTCCCCCCATCATCCGTTTCTTTTATTTTTACAGCTTAATATCATCCATCCTTCATCTCAAGAACTTCTCTTTTCATCTCCCAAACGTGTCCCTCATTTCACCGTTCTACGTTTATTGCGCTTTTTCACCCGTCTTATAGGTGCCTGGCTTAGATCCGCCTCGGCCACTATGCACCTCCGTTCGTGCCTTGTGGGGAGCGTCCTCGCTCTCGGCGCCAACGCTTTGCTTGTTATCCCCGAAATCGAGGAAGCCATCGCCCCTGAGGGTGACTTCCCTCCTCTCCACCCTCTGGAGGTGTATGCGCCCAAGAAGGAACAGGTTGAGCTGGCCTGTACCGAATGTCCGTTCCGTGAAGTCAGTGAGGATGGGAAGGTCAGCTGGACTGATGGCTTCCAAACCTCTTTGGTAAGTGGATTCCGAGCCAGCGTCTAGTACAACATCTGGAAGAAGCGAAGCGACATGGCTGCTAACACCTGCTTCAGTTGGTCGACTTCTCCACCGAAAATGGCTTCCTTCTCGCCAACGGTCGCCAAATCTTCCCTCCGCCACCTCCCACTCTCATCACTGCTGTTCAGCGCCGGGCGTCGGACGGCGTAGAAACGGAGCCCATCCCGTTGGGATACGCCGTGGAGGAAATGCCCTTGCCCACTCCGCCTGAGGACCCTATGGATTTGGTTGCGGTGCGCTTCACGGTCCTCGATCTCGACAGTCGCCCCGTCCCCTTGGATACGGTGGCTTTGACGCTCCTCCATGACCCTAACAGCGGCGAGCTGTACATCGCCAAGACTGAGATCGAAGAAGCCACCCCCGACCGCGTCTCTTGGAAACAATGCCGCGGAAAGCCGAAGTGTTTGAGGAAGCTGTTGTTCGACCGGATGCGCGCCCTGTTCGCAGCGGCCAAGGCCCGTATGCTTGGAATGGGACCCAAGCCCAAGGGCTCGCACTGTGGTGGTCCTCACGGCTTGGATGTTCCTCCCCCGCCCCGGCCTCACCATCACCACCACCACCACCCCGCCGATGACAAGTTTGACCCTGAGCGTATGCCGATGCCGCCCATGGAGGGAGAGGAGGCTGGGTTCCACGGACATATGGAGAAGTTTGGCCGTCCCCACCATCACCACCACATGCACCATGGCCAGTGGGAACGCACCGTCCACCGCGTGGTCCGTTTCATCGTGGTTCCCGCTGTGCTGGGTGTTTTGGCTGGTCTGGCCGCGAGCGCCCTCGGTATGCTGGTCGGTCAGATCGTCGTCTTCATGTGGCAACGTTTCCGCCGCTCTACTCCCAAGAAGTCTCTGGAACAGGGTACGGTGTCTGAAAAGCAGGGTCTGATGACCGAGTCCGAAGAACTCCCCCCGGCATACAGTGACGAAGAGGCCGTGGTTGAGGAAGTATCTTCGACCAAGAATTAATTTAGCCCCCGATAAATATTGATCACTCCTACCTCCCCATGCCGCAAATTAAGATACTGCACTGTCCTTGATCTTTCCTACAAAAGGGTGAATTTGGCAAGACTTCCGGGCACCCCGTTTGAAAACAAATAAATCCTGAACTTCACGTTTTTCTTCAGTCAATGTGATCTGTAAAGCGAACTCTCGTTTCAATTTCTAATTCTCTTCCGATTTTCTCTTCCAAATTTATCTTTATTGGTCATCGTTTTCTGCTGGGATTTATAGTTTACTCTCGGCTTCTCCTGTCGGCTGTACCAAGCTACTAGTCAGACTTCATTAGTTTCCTTATGTAGTTTCAATATGGCCATTAGTCATTCCGTTGCCAGTCCACTGTGCATCAACTTACCAACAGTAATAACACCTACAGCACGGTGTTTATGTAGCTACACTGGGGCTGACCTCGTGGTGTTTCAGAGCGAGACAGATCCCTGTCACGTGAGGATATTCACGGCCGCCTGCCAGGAACGGCCGCCGCCAACCTTCCCCTCCTCTTCCTACATGCCAACCGTCATCGCCCCAGGTTCTTCTGTCTGTCGCAGCCAGAAGCCCTTGTCGGACGATGTTGCGCTAGCTCTCTACGATGACCCTGATTTCTCTCCCGAATCATTCGTGGGCTTCTGTGCATCTTCCTCGCCGAACCCTGACTCCCGCTTGAGCTCCAGCAGCTCCCGCTTCCGTCCGAATCGGCCGTCAGCCGGATACTCAACCCAGACGCAGGAGGATACCTGCCTGTTCATTCATTCCACGCCACCGCACCAAGCTTCCCGAGCGCCATGATGCAGTGGACGTCATTCGTTCAGAAAGCCCAGTCCTTCATCGACCCGGCGAATTTCACCCTTCCTACCCTCTCCTCCTCCGATCGCAACCCGTCCAAAGCCTCCCTGTTTCGCCAGCAGTTCCGCCTCCCCGATTCCCAAAACCCGCTACAAGAGATCACCGCAGAGCTTATTCTTCCTATTCCCCATACCTCGTCACCATCTCATGGAGATACCAATCGCCCGTTCGTTGAGCGCGCTGGGAACCGCTATGCCGGCAGACTCCATCTGAGCGAACGATTTATCTGTTTCTCGACCCAGCCTACGAGCTTCACGCCATCTGCGAGTCTTGGGGCATCGACCCATTGGGCTGGCCAAACCAACGGCACAGGCCCTTCTGGAAATGGATTCACTATTCCGCTCTGCTGCATCCGCAGGGTGGAACGGCTCAACAGTCTTAGCCATGTCTTCTCCCTTGCGTTAACGACATGGAATGGCGCGCTGGGGAAGCAGGCCCCTGACTTTGTTCCGCAAAGATTCACGATCCAGCTGGCTGGAAGCAGGCAGGCCTGCGAACGCTTTTGCGATGGTTTGAAGAAGGGGCTGCGCGAATGCATGAAGGAGATCGAGAACTTGCGCATAGTCGTAAACGATTGTTACTCGGAGTACTTACTGTCTGGCGCTAAGTTGAAGGCCCAAAATGGAGATACTACTGAACAGCGTCAGCCACCGGATGCCGGGCTGGGCATGATATTTCGTTATCCTGGTGATGCTCGCAAACTCCGCGACCGAAGTAAGATGAGACTATGGGGGGAATATTTCAGAGGTATGCAGCTCAGTCCATCGAGTGTTATTATTGGGACGCTCGCTAAGTATGCGTGTAGAAAATGGCCGCAATGCCACTATCATTCGTCAACCGACTTTCCATAAATTGATCCGAGTCGGTCTTCCCAACCGTCTACGAGGCGAGATCTGGGAGGTGACGTCGGGTTCGCTCTACCTTCGCCTGAGGTCTCCGAAGTTGTATACTGAGACTCTCTCGAAGTTCTCCGGGCAGGAGTCTTTGGCGATTGATGAGATTGAGAAAGATCTAAACCGCAGCTTGCCCGAGTATGCTGGTTTCCAGAGCGAAGAGGGTATCGGTCGCCTTCGGAGGGTCCTTACTGCTTACAGTTGGACCAATGCGGAGATCGGATACTGTCAAGCCATGAATATAGTCGTTGCCGCTCTCTTGATGTTCGTTTCTCCAATACCAAGTTCGGGAGTGAAGCTGACCCTTACAGTTATATGTCCGAGGCACAGGCCTTCTTTCTGTTGTCTGTACTTTGCGACCGTCTCCTTCCGGGCTACTACTCCACGACAATGTATGGCACATTGCTGGATCAGAAAGTCTTTGAATCTCTGGTCGAGAAAACCATGCCCGTGCTTTGGGACCATCTCACGAAATCCGATGTGCAGCTATCCGTTGTTTCTCTCCCATGGTTCCTTTCCCTCTACATCAACTCCATGCCGCTAGTCTTCGCTTTCCGTGTACTGGATGTGTTTTTCCTCGAAGGGCCCAAGGTTCTCTTCCAGGTTGGCTTGGCCATCCTTCGGATCAATGGCGAGGAACTCCTGGATATCCAGGATGATGGTTCCTTTATCTCCGTACTCAAGGCGTACTTCTCGCGCCTCGACGAATCGGCCCATCCGAGGTCTGAAAATCCAAAGCTGAGAGCCATCACACGGTTCCAGGAGCTTATGGTTGTCGCTTTCAAAGAATTTTCCCAGATCACTCACCAGACGATTACGGAACAGCGTGAAAAGCACAAGGATGCTGTCTTGGAGAACATTGAGAGTTTCGCCAAACGGACGTCCATCCGCAATCTCGGACCAGACAGTAAGAAACTGAGCATGGATGATCTGGGTGTCATCTATGACCGTTACTACGAAGTTCTCTATGACCATCAGCAGAGGCAGAAACTCTTAGAAGAGGAAAAGAGGCGCCAGGAAAAGAAGCGGGTTGAGAGAACATCGATCCTTGGGCCTCCAGTGGATAGAGAGGTCGGTCGTGTTGGTCTTGGTCCTAGTCCCACTCACATGGACTATGACGCTTTCCGGGAATTCCTCGCAGCCACCGCAAAATGGGCAGTGGCGGACTCGCCCCCGTCACGAAAGGAGTCAGCCGAGCAAGGCTTCAACAGTCTCAAGGGCTGGGGTAAATCCTCTTCTTTGTGGAACAATAAGCCCGAGCCAGCAGACCATGAGTTCACACGACGACTCTTCCGCAAATGGGCAACGGATCCCGACGAAGGTCTGAGCTTGCAAAATGTAGTCAACGGACTTGCAAGACTGAAAGGACCGCGTGACATCATGAACAACATCCATTACTTCTTCGACCTCTACGATGACGAAGGGACTGGACGGGTGGATCGCGAAGGCATTTTGCGCATGTCAGAAGCGCTTCTGTTCCTTTCTCGACGAGGCTTTGACGGAACTATATCTCCCACACAGTCAGTGGAAGACGTCAAGACAAACGAACATGACCCGGATAGACTAAGTACAGACGAACGTTTCTTGGGCAGTGTCAGCTCTTTTATCCGTCGCTGTTTCGAATATGCCGACCCCAGCCATCCAGACAGCCGAGCAGCTGAAGAGCAGAAAGACCAGGCGGATGCGGAGGAAACAGCCGACAAGCTCGGGTCATTTAGCATCGGCGATGATGATGAAGAAGATCTCATTGATGTGAATGAAGATACCAAATCGACTGCGTCAGGTGAAACCGAGATACCGGCGAAGCAGTCGAATGAAGACAAGTCCACCACGCAGCACAATCGCGCCGTCTCAGAATCCGCAAATCCCGCACTCGATCCCAATAACCCTCTACATATCACTCTTCCCACCTTCCGCATGGTGATCCTTGCGGATGAACTGTTGGAGCAATTTTTCGATACATTCTTCCCGCAGTCATTCCGCCTTTCCGATCATGGACTGCAAGCCTTGGCCTCTTCGTCTCTCTCGTCCAACCTCACCACCTTCTCCAATATCGGTGTACCCAAGCCCCAGTCTAGCACAGCAGCCGGTGCATCGGTAGCGGGAGCCTCAGGCGGTATCGTGCCACCAGGCAAGGGTCTCCGCGGAGTCCTGGACAACATCGTATCAGATGGTATCCGCATGGCCGCAGAGGTCAAGAAGAGAATGGACGAAGCTCAACGTGAACTGGAGCGTAGCGCCCTCAACCGCGACGACGAAGAAGAAGACGAAGAAGAGGAGTACGACCCTCGCGGTGGCCACGCCACCGCGTCCGCAATGGTCGGCGGCATCTCTAGCTGGGGCGCAGGTGCCTATGGCGCAGACCCCGAGCGACGAAGCGTCCGAGATGCAGACCGCGATCTACTCGAGGGAGCCGAAGTCCTCAGTATGCGCGGCAAGGATGATGCATCCCTACTTGACGACAAAGACGAACATGAGCAGACAACACAAGGGAACCAAAGCCCTCATGAGCCAACTCAAGCTGAACATAACGTCATCAGCAAGGTCGAGTTCGAGTCGTGAAGCCCCCCAACTCCATCTCTATCGCCCTCTTTCCCCCCGCCCATCCCATTTTCTTTCGAATTCCCTTTCTATCTCTCTCTCTTCCTCCCTCCCTCTCTCTCTCTTATACATTGTCTGCCTCATGATTTCTCATCTATTCTACTGGTTATACTGCCGGTCATCACCCCATACAATTGCTGTCTATCCTCGTTTTAGACGTCTGCTGATTGTTTTCTGGAAGATCCATTGTATGTATGCATGTATGTAGCATGTTTTCATCACAACCCCCAATACAATCAAAGCTCTACCTTGCTTCTGCGCTTAACGACAGATGTAGTGTAATTCCGTAAAAGAATCACATGCTGTAAGCGAACACATACAGTCAGTCAATAGTTACAAGGCTCTTCCTGATCTAGTAGCTGCTGCAATGTATATGCTACAGCTACCGCAAGAGACGGAACCGTGTCTCTTTTTGCATGCGAATATTTGAACATAATTAGTGGGATGATTAATGGTTGAAATACACTGAAACGCACAGATAAAGTAGGTGAGAAAACAAGTAGTACCAAAACTGAGCTTTCTATGCATTACAATGCGAGGCTATCTTATGTAGTATGTCTGACTATGCCAACTATGTATGTACAAGATTCAACAACCCGTACTCAAGGGGCCTAGACATATGCCCTATAGTACGGCGATGGCTTGGTTTAAAATGAAACAGAAAGGATGGGGGGAAAGAGAAAATATATTCATCATGAAATGAAAAGGGAAAATTGGGGGTATAGAGTCAAAAAATAAAATAGGGTGAGAGAGAAGTCCAAAAAAGGGAAAGGGATGGATGGGGAATTGAAATTGAGACTGGGCATAGGACGTTTTCCATTCCGGCACACTAGTGTGGAATTTAGTCCTTTTGACCTTCGTTCTCGATCAACTCGAGAATCAATTGACTTCGCTCGTATTCGGGATGTTGCATGCATATCTTAACGGTCCGGCCAGTGTTTGCCAAGGAAGCACCGTTCGACAGCCCGCTGGAGAGGTTGACAGCACCTCCGGTGCTTGTAGGAATGCTGTTTGCACCCGAGCCCGGCATGCTGCTGCCATCATCGAGGCAGACGACACCGTGGCCTGGGATTACCTGGCGTAGGCGGCCGTTCATTGCATTACGCACCTCGACGAAGTCATCATTGAACAAGATGAGGAATTTTCCGTAGAGGCACGCAGAGTGGGCATGTCCCACGAATTCCATGACCACGCTGCGTGATACATCGCCATGTTGGTTCACATACACTGCACATTCAGTGTATACGACCAGGAACTCGCTGTCACTGAGGCGGAACATGCCTAGCGGGCGTAAAGCACCAATCCGCTGAGCTATACTGCTGAGATGGGCTTGCGCTTCGGGTGGAGCTTCAGATCGGAAATCGGGGACCGACCACGTATGTTTCTTGTCGATTGTGAGAATCTCAATGCCGCGATGAGTGGAGATTGCCAGGGAAGAGTGGAAGAGATTCATGCCATAGCTCTCAGCAGGGATGTAGAACTCATCGTACTCTCGGAAGAATTCCGTCTGCGAACGACGAGAACTGAAGAAACGGCTTCTGCTGCTTGATGATTTTTGTGCGACTGGCTCTAGGATCTATGAAAATATTGTGAGTATGCGAGACCGTGTGAGGAGAAACCACAGCACAAACCTTGAAAGTGGACGAGAGTCCATCCCGCTTCTTGTACATAACCAAAGTCCGGTCTTTCATATGTCCTGCTGCGAAGAAACCGACTTCTCGGCTGCCCGATAGTTTCTGCGGCGCCCGACGCGATGAATCCGTCGTTGTCTGTGCTGCCACCCCGCTCGGAGGGCACACAACATCCAGGTGGTAGGCAATCAACGACTTGTCCGCAATGAGCAGGAAGACGTTGAATTCTTCGAAGACGGCAATTTGTGTCACGCGTACAATGGGTATAGCCTTGAAAAACACGATTAGCACGAGGATGAAGTGTAGAAAAATATATGCGGTTGCAACGAGCTACTTACCCGAGTCCAGCCACGAGGATCATTGTAGTCTGAAACGTACACGCCGTAATCAGTGCCGATGGCGCACCTCATCCGACCAGGAGGCTGCTGGAAGACCGTGGCACAGTGGACGCCAGTCCGGCAGACTGGCGCTGGCCGTGGTGAGCCATGATACCGCTCTTCCACGTCCTTGATAGCACGATCAAGAGGCGTTCCGTCGATAATAACACCAGTAGGAATGTACGAGTTGTCGGAGGTAGCGAATGCCGTGTCAGCGAGAACTCGCAGCCTGAACGGCTCCGCATTTTGTGCGAACAAGGCGGCAGCATGTTTGGTCTTCGCCTCGGTAATCTTGTCACACCAGTCTTGCCTGTTTTGGGCCGAAAAGGCATAGAGTGTATATGTTCCTGCTTTCCCGAGGTGCTTGACCTTGAACGGATACAGAATCTTATCATCTTTAGAACTCTCCAGGACTGTGGCAGGTACGAGAGTCCTGCCTCCGTTCGAGTTGCCCGAGCTGCCAGAATTGCCACTGGCCGTATGGGTCAAAGGCCCGCCAGCGGCACCACGGCCAGCAGCGGCGGCGGCGGCTGGTGATTGCGCCACGACTCCGCGGACCGCAGACTTTACGACCGGGTCATCATTGGTGCTCTCGAGAACCAAGAGATCCATAGGTATCGGCAACTTGGACACGTCGTAGCTCTCGTACTTCACGGTCCTGGATGTGTCCCGAGCCGTAAAGGCCTTTGCAAGTACCAAGTAATGGTCAAATAGTATGGCATGAGTGTCCACCAGGAATCTTGTTCGTGTCCCTGGCCGCTGCAGGTCTCCCCGGAAGACGATTTCGCGGCCCAGATGCTCCAGGTTGAGCTCAACATCCTTCTTCATCTCTGGGCGGAGCTGAAGCTTGGTTGAAAGCTCCATGAGATCAACCTTCCTACTCATCTCACCCACTTTATGATCACATTCAAGTGCCACCATCTTGATCTCATCAATCGCTTGTGCCAAATTTGCTTTCTCCTCGGAATCTTTGATCATGTTCTTGTGCACCGTCGAGAGGAGCAGGGTGTACCGCTGGATACGGGTGATGGGAGCTTTGAGGTACGTGTCCCAGCTGAGACGATTTGAAAGCTTGTGGTCACGGACTTGGTTGAGGAACTGCCGGAAATGGACGTTTCTCTCTGCTTCTTTGCGCACCACGTAATTGGCATTCGGGAATGTCGCCGCGTAGTCGATATAAGCCATCTTTGCCTTTCGAATCCATTCCCGGAAAATATCACTGAATCCAGCGATGAAGGGACCCTGTTCTTTCTGACGATACTTGAGCTGAGCCAAGAGATGGTCTTCGTTGACCTTCTTGACGGCGTCCACCTTCCCGAACACATCGTTCAAGAATCGGTTCAGGCGCTTCGGTGCGATTACCGATGGTTGCATATTTGCCAGTTGATCCCGGTAGAGCTCGCGCAGCACGTCCAGTTGCGATATGTAGGAATCTTCGGTTGTCACAATCTCGTGCAAATTGTTCTGACGATCGATCTCCTTCTTGGAGTGCGTCTCCCAAACCTCCTTGGGCACTTTGTAAAAAGTCACCCAGTCTTCTGCTTTCTTCTCCGGCTCCATCATCTGCGCTTTGAGATTGACTTTTTTCAGCGTCCGCATGCAGTGGTGCGAGTAGCAACGTCCGAACACTTCCGCCCCCTGTTCATGAAGGCGAGAGGAGTAGCACCCTGTGCCTGTTATCTGGAATAGGACGCCTGACAAAGTCCCACTGCCGAATTTGACCCATTCTTCGTCTTTCACCAAGGCACCCTCCGCCAGCATGTTCTTAACCACCCGTGCAGCTAGAGTTTCCGCATCGGCAATGTTCATTGTCGGTACTTTATGGGTGAACAAAGCAACAATTGCCTCCACGATCGCATGCTCCTTTAAATCCGTCTCTTCTTCGCTAAGCTCCCGAATCCAAGCTAGAATGGAGCTCAGCGCCCATGGCTCCGTACAGCGTCGGAATTGTTCTGAAGACAGTTTTGTCGGGTTGAACTTCTTACGACGTCCCGCAGGGATGGTGGGCAGATCAAGCGTCATGGCAGCTGCAGCATCCGGGGAAACATCGAGCTTCGGTGCGCCATACTGTTGCTGCCGTAACAGCTCCTGTTGCTGCTTATACTTCGCCCGGTCTGCATCGGTTTTCGATCTGATAGGGGGGTCAGTACGAGGCCCAATTGGATGACTTGACAAAGAAGTCGACCGTGGAACTTGGGTAGGGCTGGACACGGTCGAAGAAGTGTACGAGTCTGGAGCAACAGGGAAATGGGAAGGTGTATACTGGGTAGAGCCCCGCCCGTCACCTTGCTCGTGGTGCCGGTACGTCCCTGCCGGCATCAGATGCGACATTAAGGTCGGGTTACTCGCCGGCTCAACGGGAGCCGGTGGAAGTGGCCGCATGCCAGGGTGGAAGAAAAGGTCCCCAGGTTCCTCTCCTCTGCCTGAGCTATCACTGCCCGAGCGTTGCAGACCATTATTTTCGGACAAGGGCCCATCGGCCTCATCGCCGTAGTCGAAACTCATGCGGCGTCCATACGCTCCAGGCTCCGACAGGCCTCCGGTGCCACCAGCGTCCACCCGTGCATGATGTTGCATGTCAGTGTGCGGATACCCAGAAGCTTCGAGCGCTGTGGGCGGGTAGTCATAATCATCCGAATACTCCTCATGGCCGTCTGCGAACGGGTTAGAACCTCTCATAGAGCCAGAAGAGGGTGCAAGCCTAAGATGATCCGCGTCATCATAACGGCCATTTGTGTAGTGATCCGTCTCATCATATTGTGAAGCATGACGGTAGCTTTCGCCGTAGGACCCCAGTTCATCCTGCTGCCAGTCTTGCTGCGGAGACGGTACGCGATTCTCTGATCGTGCTCCATATGCACTTATGATAGAAGCAGTCGTCTCCCGCCGCGCACGGTCTTGCAGGCGTTCAGCTTGTGCTTTGTCTTCCTCGTCTGCCATTTGCAGCATAGCTAGACCTGCGGCTGCCTCCGCGTCACTGTCATCGCTATACGCATCGTAGTTCACATATTGGCCTGTACCAGTGGCGATGCTGCCATTGGTGTGAGTATGTCTCTCGTCAGGGGACAGCCGCGGGTCTGGTGAAACGCTGTTTGATGGTTCCAGGACCAGCGCGCTGTGAGAATTTGCATGGGATAGATCTAAGCTATAGCCAGGCTCCCCAGTTGTCCGTCGATCCGCAACTGCAGCCTCGACCTCTTCCATCAGCTCATCATAGCCCGGCCTAGTATTTGGTCGACTCTTGAGGCTGCCATGCCCGTTGGCTGCCATATAGAGCTCTGAATCTGCATCCGCATCAACGGGAGGGCCTGGCAACGGGCGCGACTGCGGGTGCCGAGTCAAAGTGTCCGTTCTACGCGGTGACATTTGAGTGGGATATATCGGCGGCGTCGGAAGGGATCGCCCTGAACTGGGACGTGTCAAGCTAGATCGCTTGCCGAAGGCTTCCTCGGTGGGTGTTGAGTGGACTGGGGGTGCAGGAGGTTGTTCATCGAACGAAGTAATAACATCTCCGGGGTGAGGCGGCGACTGCGGGATGTAGGTCGGAATTTGTGCACCTCCAGCATAGGGGTGGCTTGCAGTGTTCGCAGTACCAGCAGTAGAAGAGCTGGTGGCAGATACATAGGTAGCACTAGTTGCAGAAGGGGATGCTGTACCGTAGGATAGAGAGCCGGATGAGAGTGTGGTTGAGGATGATGCCTGCTGAGTTGTGAACCCGTACTGCATACCTGGTGAAGCATTTCCATACTGAGGGGAGGGTCGGCTTCCATATGGATGGTCCGGTCCCCGAGGGGGTGGAGGCGGCGGCAGCTGTGGGTGGGGAGGGCCCCAGGTTTGGGGTGTAGGAGGTGCATGTGCGAAAGCGCTGGTCGGCTGTCTTTGCACGGGGGATGAGACGAAGCTAGCAGGCTGGTAGGCGGCTGGGTTGTAAGGCTGGTGGCCAGTTGCTGTCGTGCTGCTATACGAGGTGCTGGGCCCAGTATATGCCAGCGGGCTGAAGCCTACCTGCTGCTGCGATGGTGTAGGGGGCAAGGCATATTGCTGGGGGTTGTATGCAACCTGGGTCGGTGATGTGGGAGCCGGAACCGACGAGGTATACTGATATTGGTAACTTGTTTGTGAGGAAGCCCGGGCGCGCGACAATTGAGGCGAATTAGGCGCAGGGACGTGCGCATATCGAGGATCTGCATAGTCATCGCGTCCAGTATTAAGGACATTATAGCTCGACTGGCCTTCTGCCGGTACATTCCAGCCCGTATAGCGAGCATTCACCTCGGTGGATCTGGCGTTCTGTGAATCAGGGGAGCCCAAGAGACCCGCGTCGTCCCCCACATTATAACTGGGCATCCTTCGCAACTGTGGGCTCGTCGGCTGGGTGGGATAGAGATCATAACGGTTGTGCTGAGTGGGATTCGGCGGGGAACCGGGCGGCTGATTGTAGGCTGGATAACCATTCTGGTAGTGCGCCATGATTGTTCAAAGGAGGCCCAGCGGGGATTAGACGGCAGGTTGGACAAGGCTGACTGCACGCGACAGCGAGAGTTAGGAAGGCGAGGCTCCGAAACGACCTGGGAAGGATTCTCCCGGGTTGAGTAAAGATAGATCGGCTCACTTCAGACACTGACAAGAGACTACCGGATGCCCCGACCACGCTCAGGGCCAGCCTCACCACTGCGAGATAAGATGTAGGAACTAGTCGTAGGACCAGTTACCACCAACAGTGGATTGTTGGTACCGATGGAAGGTCGAGCCTCATCCGGACGTCGGCCGACCACTATTAACAAGGAGGTCCGGGGAAAAGAGATCCACCTCTAGGCATACCCCAGCAGACAAGGGGGAGGGGGATGTCCCACGGTCGGAAAGAATATCGCTCGAGGTGATACGAAGTAGCAGGGCCGGAGGGCGAAAAGGGGGAATGAATTAGGTAGAAGAGAAAGGGGGTGGGGAGGGACGTGAAGAATTAACGGAGGGAAAAGAGAGAGAGAGAGAGGGATTGATGATCTGGTCTTGGAGTAACAGTCCGTCAGTCCGTTGGTGGTTGTTTTTGTGCCGGTGGGCACTCCTCCCTCCTAACTCTTACCACTAGTAGTTAATCGCTATGCCCGTTGGGTAGGCGGTCAGTTATCTTCTTCTGTGCCTGATGCTGATTGTCTTCATGCCTGTATGCCTGATTGTCGGCGAGAATGCGAGTGGTCAACTAAGCCTACGTGAAGGATATCAACTTCTACTCAGCGATTCGATTGAAGCCTTGTCAAACGAAATATCCTCGGGTTTCATGGTGGGAGACTGGCATGACTATTACACAACCTTGATTGACCCGGACATCAATTCCGCAGCGTTTGTTTGTTTGCCGTCTCCACAAAATGCGCCATTGTACAGCGGGCAAGCCATAGGTTGATAAAAAGAATAAATGAATACTAAAAAGAAGCTGCAAGCTGCTGCAACTGTAGTGGATTACATCTTAGCGTATTATTATCATTGAATCTGCAGTGGCTTCCAGTGCTAGTAGTAGTAGGCTGCGGAAGCTCAGTCTTACCCGAGCCGAGCACGAGATTCATCCCGCTCCATGGTAGCTTAGCTTAGTATGGAGTAAATGGCCTTGAAGTCAAGGATTGACATATCCTTATCATTCAAAATTTTTTCGTTTCGCCTGACAATCCACTTGAGATCGAGTTTTCGCTGGTAGTTAGAAGAAACCTAGAGCATAGTAAACTCTTAGCATACTCCGCTGTCTCCTGTGACCAGGGTTCTCAGCCGTGGATATACAATGATACGAGATAAATATAGTGTCACCCTTAGAGGCCGAAGGGGTAACGCGAGGAGAGTAACACAAACCTACCTAGTACTATGACAATTCATAAGAGTTATATACAGTTACAAATAGTTATTAATAGTTATAGATCATTACAACATACATAGTAGAGAAAAATAGACGTAGTGATGACTGGCCTACCCCGTAGTATTATGAACAAGATCATCACTCAGTCTCATGGATGCTGTCAATGACCGAAAACTTACTACTAGTACTATCTGGTCATAATCGCTTCTACACTATAGTAGTACCTAGCACACATTGTGAGAAAGTAACCTATGTGCCTTTCCGCGGTACTATATTTAGAGACAGCTGAGTCTGCAAGAGTGTATCTTACTGATGCTGTACTACTCTGTAGTAGGAACTTATGTCTTTCCTTAGAGCAGTGCGTTTGACCCCTTTCCATTTCATTCTTATTAAGTATTATAAAGAAAAGTACGGCATCAGGCTGCAAATCACTATGAGCCCCCCGTCTTTCAATGATCGTACATAACCGTGGCGGGTCTTCTCTCGTATGCTATGCACGTGGTGGCTTCATGTTTGTTTGCCAGTGATGGAATCGGAAGACCATGCTTCCGAATGCTATTTTCGATTTATCGCCATATGACTCTGACATCCGTACTGGCTGTAAGTACCTGTAAAAGCAGACCTTCTTAACTGAAACTAGAGGAGGGGTGATATCTATTGCGGGTAAAAGACTGATGGCACGTATTAGTTTGGAACGAAATCATTACCCTACAAAGCAAAATCTGACATTCCCAGAGTGATTCGTAATCCATTGTCATTCTACTGGAGAATGGTATTTGGTATAACTACACAGTGGTAGTGGCTCACATTTTTCCATGGTAACTAACTGACAGCTCGGAAGGGCTTAGATCCGGGGTAACGGTGGGGTTTTGCGGATGCAGAGCTAAAAGTAAGCCCCCGAGATACGCAGTCAATACGCACCCAATCAGGGCCGGCGTTGAGAACCTTCCGCGGAAGTTGTGACGCTGAGATAATGAAAGATGACCGAACGGGATCTATGATGAGATACGACTTCATGATGGAACCTGAAAAATACCCCCTTCGTTCTTTTTCATCTCCGGCGAGTCATTCACAAGCTACCTTAAAACCTGAGCTTGTTCTGGTCGTGAAGTTGTCAGATGGGGATTGACTATCAAGCTGTAGAAGAACATTCAGACAGTAGTAGGGAGTAGTATGAGGTGGATCGGAGAAAGAAACTACAAGCCCGTGTTGTACCTGGATGCTCAGCACACTAACCTTTGAGTAGGTACGGGTCTGGAAGCCTGGATCACCAGACAAGGATCAGGTAGCTCTTTGAAGTTTGAGCCTGACGCCATGTGAAATCGGATGCTGGCTTTCCGTCTTCCGGGCTTTCGAGACATTCGATATGTACCAGGTAACGAACTTTATTGAATGATTGAAACTTTAGGACCCCTTTGACCTTTTTTGACCACCTTGAACCCACCCTCTCAGTCCTTCCTTCCTTCCTTTTTTGTTTTTTTACTTTTGTCGCGTTTCGTCCACCTGCATCTCCAGATTCAGTTCAACAGTGGACTTGCTGCTACTCGCTTACTTTCCTGGTACCCTACTATGCATTGCGTAACCCCGGATCGTTGACAGTCCTCATGGCCAGCCAGCCAGCACCCCCTGCGCCCTTTGGGGCCCGAGCTATCACTGCTGCGGTGGGCTCGGAGCTGGATAGTTCAATGCGTGCGGCCATCGCCCCCGCGGGAAAGACGGAGAGCTCAGATTCGGCTTGTTTAGAATCAGAAGACAGCATCAGACAGGATGATCAGCAAATGATAACGGCTCTGGCGCGCAGCCTCTCACAGTTGTCCAGCAAAAGCGGCATCGTTGAGGGAACGAATACCTTTCTTGATCCTACTAGCGACCCCGAGCTGGACCCCAATTCGGATCAGTTCAACTCGCGAAAATGGACGAAGAACTTGCTCAAGATCACCTCGCGTGATCCAGATCGCTATCCTCGCCGCACAGCCGGTGTCTCCTTTCGCAGCATGAACGTCTTCGGCTACGGAACCGCAGCGGATTACCAGGCAAATGTCGCAAACATGTGGCTGAAAGGATTTGGTTGGCTCCGAGAAAAGCTTGGTTGTGGGAAGAAAGTCAGGATCGATATTCTTCGTAATTTCGAGGGTTTTGTTCACAGCGGCGAGCTGCTGGTTGTACTTGGCCGCCCCGGAAGGTAATTCACGCAGTGCTGCTCCCGAACCGCAACCCATCCCCTACGTCGTCTCTTTTCTAAGTGGTACATGTTTCTAACAAACTATACTTATAGCGGTTGCTCGACCTTTCTCAAAACAATTGCAGGCGAGACTCACGGCTTATGGCTCGATCACGGAACCGACATTCAATACCAGGGTATATCTTGGAATGAGATGCATAGCCGTTTCCGTGGTGAGGTCATATACCAAGCAGAGACCGAAATCCATTTCCCGCAACTCACAGTAGGTGATACGTTGCACTTTGCGGCGCATGCTCGTACACCATCCAACAGATTTCCGGGTGTTACCAGAGAGCAGTACGCAACCCATATGCGCGATGTTGTCATGGCTATGTTGGGTCTGAGCCACACCATGAACACGCGTGTGGGCAATGAATACATCCGGGGGGTGTCCGGAGGGGAAAGAAAGCGTGTCAGTATAGCTGAGACCATGTTGTGTGGGTGTCCTCTGCAATGCTGGGACAACAGTACCCGCGGCCTGGATAGCTCAACAGCTCTAGAGTTTGTCCGGAAGTTGCGGCTTTCCACAGAGTATACAGGGTCTACTGCAATTGTGGCAATTTACCAAGCTAGTCAAGCTATCTATGATATATTTGACAAGGTCATTGTCCTCTATGAAGGCCGGCAAATATACTTCGGGCGCTCTGGGGATGCAAGGCAGTTCTTCATCACAATGGGATTTGATTGCCCAGACAGGCAAACGACTGCTGACTTTTTAACTTCTTTGACCAGTCCAACAGAGAGAAAGGTCCGTGAAGGCTATGAGCGCTTGGTGCCTCGTACGCCTGACGAGTTTGCTGCCCGATGGAGAGATAGCGCCGAGAGGAAGCAGCTGCTCGCTGATATTGACGCTTTTCAGCATGAGTTCCCACTAGGAGGAGAGAAACTGAACGAATTCAACCGCTCTCGCGCGGCCGAGAAGGCTAAACAGACACGGGCAAAATCACCCTACACGCTATCATACCCGATGCAAATTCGTCTGTGTCTTCGCAGAGGGTTTCAGCGTCTCAAGGGTGACATGAGTATGACCCTGGCTGGTGTTATCGGTAATAGCATTATGGCCTTGGTTATCTCTAGTGTTTTCTACAACCTTGATCCTACGACGAATAGCTTTTTCCAGCGAGGAGCCCTGATTTTCTTTGCAATCTTGTTGAATGGATTCGCAAGTGCGCTCGAGATCCTTACTTTATGGCAGCAACGACCTATAGTGGAGAAGCATGATAAGTATGCTCTCTATCATCCATCAGCAGAGGCAATCAGCTCCATGATTGTTGATCTCCCCTCGAAAGCAATCGTTTCAGTGGTGTTCAATCTATTCCTCTATTTCATGTCTAACTTACGTCGTACCCCTGGACACTTCTTTGTGTTCTACCTATTCTCCGTGACCACGACTTTGACCATGTCCAACGTCTTCCGGTGGACTGGAGCGGTCTCACGATCTATGGCCCAGGCGATGGTACCTTCCTCGATATTCATGTTGATCCTCGTGATCTATACCGGCTTCACAATCCCGGTCCGGAATATGCATCCATGGTTTCGATGGCTGAATTACTTGGACCCGATAGCTGTAAGTGCGCCTACAAGACCTCAGCCAGAAGATGAAGCAGCCGCTACGCCCTGCAATGTGCATTGGTTGATTAGAATGCAACATCAGCACAACTCAAGCCTAAAAGCCGATGCTAACCTTTGATTAGTATGCTTTCGAGTCTCTTATGATCAATGAATTTAGTGGGCGCCGCTTCCCGTGCGCAGTCTATGTGCCTTCCGGGCCAAGCTATGAAGATGCCCCTGTTAGCTCCAAGATCTGCAGTCAAAATGGTGCAGTGGCCGGTCAAGACTATATTGACGGCGACAGATATCTGAACGTTTCTTTTCAGTATTATCGGTCACACCTGTGGCGCAACTATGGCATTCTCTTAGGTTTCCTGTTCTTCTCCCTTGCACTTTACATTATCAGCAGTGAACTCGTCCGTGCGAAGCCGTCTAAAGGCGAAATTCTGGTCTTCCCTCGCGGAAAAATCCCTGCATTTGCAAGACGGATTCCTGGTGATGGGGATGTGGAAAGTTACCCGACCTCAGAGAAACACGCTGTCGACGACGAAGACCCTGACCATACAGCCGCCATTGTCAAACAAACCTCCATCTTTCACTGGCAAGATGTCTGCTACGATATCAAGGTCAAGGGTCAGCCACGCAGGATCCTTGATCATGTAGATGGGTGGGTTAAACCTGGCACTTTGACGGCTTTGATGGGTGTAACCGGAGCTGGAAAGACATCCCTCCTGGATGTATTAGCCAACCGGGTGACCATGGGCGTAGTCACTGGGGACATGCTAATTGATGGGAGGAAGCGAGATGATTCTTTTCAAAGGAAGACTGGTTATGTCCAACAACAAGATTTGCACTTGGAAACAACCACGGTGAGGGAAGCCCTCATATTCAGCGCGCTGCTTCGTCAGCCAGCGACTACACCGCGAAAAGAGAAGCTTGCGTATGTGGAAGAGGTAATCAAGATGCTCAACATGGAAGCTTACGCAGAAGCCATTGTCGGGGTTTTGGGCGAGGGGCTAAACGTCGAACAGAGGAAAAGGTTGACTATTGGAGTAGAGATCGCAGCCAAGCCTGACCTTCTTCTGTTCTTTGACGAGCCTACGTCGGGACTTGATAGTCAAACTGCATGGTCCATCTGCTCCCTCATGCGGAAGCTAGCAGATCACGGGCAAGCGATTCTATGTACCATTCACCAACCGTCGGCGATCCTTATGCAGCAGTTCGATCGGCTGTTATTCCTAGCAAAGGGTGGCAAGACGGTGTACTTTGGAGAGCTTGGGCAGAACATGGAGACGTTGATTAGATACTTCGAGGGAAAGGGCTCTTCAAAATGTCCCCCAAACGCTAACCCTGCCGAGTGGATGTTGGAAGTGATTGGTGCCGCCCCAGGATCCCATGCTGATCGAGATTGGACGGACGTGTGGAATCAAAGTCCTGAGCGCACTCAGGTACGTCTAGATCTTGCCCAGATGAAGCAGGAACTACTTCAGCGGCCACCACCTCCTCGAATGGTGGGATATGGAGCATTTGCCATGCCTCTTTGGGCGCAGTTCGGTCTTTGCCTGCAGCGGATGTTCCAACAATACTGGCGTAGTCCTTCCTACATCTACTCAAAGGCTGCCATGTGTGTTATTCCAGTGAGTATTTTCCATGCGTCTCCCTGTATGCAGAACTAACCAGCTACTGTAGCCGATCTTTATTGGCTTCACGTTTTGGCGGGAGCCGAACAGTCTTCAAGGCCTGCAGAACGAGATGTTCGCCATTTTCATGCTATTGATTATCTTTCCCAACTTGGTGCAGCAGATGATGCCATATTTCGCAAGACAGCGAGCTCTATATGAAGTTCGAGAAAGGCCTTCTAAAACGTATTCTTGGGTAGCGTTCATGCTAGCCAGTATTCTGGTTGAGTTGCCCTGGAATATCCTCATGGCTGTCCCGGCGTACTTCTGTTGGTACTACCCTATCGGCCTATATCGCAACGCCTATCCAACGAACGCGGTTACCGAAAGAGGTGGCACCATGTTTCTACTCGTCCTGATCTTCATGGTGTTTACCTCAACATTTAGTTCCATGGTCATTGCAGGCATTGAGCAACCGGATACAGGTAGCAACGTCGCCCAACTACTGTTCTCGTTCTGCCTGATCTTTAATGGGTAAGTCATACTGCATCGCTTGTCTGTCAGGAAGGCTTATCGTTATGAATTTAGCGTTCTGGCCACCCCGTCTGCCCTTCCTCGCTTCTGGATCTTTATGTACCGGGTTTCACCCTTCACATATCTGGTCTCCTCCGTCTTGAGTGTGGGTATCGCAGGAAACACCGTCGAGTGCTCTGACATAGAGCTCCTGCATATCCCACCTCCAACAGGACAGAATTGCTCCAGTTACCTAGACGAGTATGTTCGCAATTACCAAGCAACCCTACTCAATCCCGACGACAGGACAGAATGTCTCGTGTGCTCGATCTCGAAGACGGATCAGTATTTGAGTGCGTTAAGCATGAGCTACTCGGACCGGTGGCGTAACGTGGGTATTCTCATCGCTTACATTGTATTTAACGGCATCGCAGCCGTGTTCTTGTACTGGCTGGTGCGAGTGCCGAAGAAGAAGTCGGTCAAGGAGAAGAAAGACTAGGTTGAAGGACAAGAAAGGAAACATAGAAGTGAGATCCCAGGGGAAGAAGGGGCCTAGGTCGGTATGGCGGAGCTACAGAGTAGATCATCTTCTTACCAAGTAGAGTAGATATGGGGCGGTGATGCGATATTTTGCTGGCATAATTACTAGTCTTAGCTCCTTCGTATGTGGGATAATCATTGCTAGTCTTCAAGCCATATTGTCTACATTCGATGCGAATACCACGCTGTCTTCTTTCATTATTCCCCATTCAGATACCCTAGGGTAACGTTCCTCCAGAGCCTAGATGCAGCCATACAATACCCCCCAACAAGGCACTTTGTCACCATTGCACAAAACTCTACAATGTGGCTTTGCCTTACTCATGATGTCATTGAAGCGTACAGAAACAGACTACAATGGTGTAGTCAAAGTAGACATATTCCCGCATAATCCATGTGAGGGCACCCGGGGCGTCACTGGGGCTGTGGTGCACACGCATGCGGTGTGCCGCGGCCGAGGACGCCCGCGCCTGCAGCGCAGAGCGCAGCCCGGGCGGGCGGGCAGGCAGGCGTGAGATCCAGACCAGACCAGGCCAGAATCCAAACCGCTGAGATGGGAAGGATGCCCGCCCGGGCGCTTAATGAATAATTGGATGGATAGATGCATGCATGGAGGGATATGCCCGTTTGGGAAAGAGAAAAAGGAAAAAAAAAAAAAACACCCTCCTCGGGGAATGAATGAATGCACAACATTACCGTCGCACCAGGCAAAGATTCCGGCGATACATAAATTACCTTACTATACGTGCTCGTTACTGATTGAGCTTCAAGGAGCAGGGATGTTGATCCGCGTCGCTCAGAGTCGGAGTCAGAGGTAACTAACTATGGTTGTTAGTTAACTAATTATCTGGTTGGTTCACTCGATTAAGTAGGAGTCACAGTCAGAGTGCTCCATAACTACTCCGTAGACTGGAGTTAACCGCGCGATCATGTGGCCCTCTGTGGATTAATTTCCCGGAAGCTTCCGACCACGCTTGCCAGCTGCGAGCCAGCTGCAGTCAGTTATGGAAAAATATTCGCACTAATTTCCCCTTCCGTGCTAGTAGTCATCGGAAGAATCGATGTTATCAGTGCCGCTGCCCATAAGCAGGAGGGTAGGGAAGACTTGATCACTTGGCAGTACTGTCGGAAATCAGGGTTCGAAGGAAAGAAGCCTTGCAAGACTTCATGGCAGATGAGCGGACGTCGAATCATTGTACGAAGCAGTAAGGCAGATTCGAGGCACAGCCAACGCCTCAGCCACACTAAATTGCCGTTTGGTGTGTGTGTGTGTGTGTATCCGATGTTGGTTGTCCAGCATGCCAAAGTGTAGCGCGACTTTGTCCAGGCCCGATACGCCGGGCTTGAGAGTTTTGACGGGAATGACAGCAAACGACTTTCGAACTAAATCGCCGGGATCAAGTCCGATGCGACATGGCATTGTTAACTTGTTTAGTCAACTGTGCCTTGGCCAGTAATTGGTGCTAATCACAAGATCGACCTATGACTCGATCAACACTACCCCGTAACTAGTGTCTCCATACTCATTGATGTTTAATTGCATCTTTGACGAACTGCCCTATGAGAGGTTAAGTACTCCCATGATCATCGACCGGTGTCAAAGTAGATTTTTTTCAGCCCCCAAAAATAGGCACTAAGTGGACTTAAGCAGCTGCGTTCACAGGATGCACATTGCTCCATACAATTCCACGTTAGCGACCGGAGTCCAGCAGATGATGGACAGGAAAGGGGTAGGAGGAAGTGGGTCGATGTTCTTCCAGTGATACGTTACCATCCAAAGCGACGATAACGAATCCCAGCTCGGAGGATGACCAAGGTGCTAACGAGAGACACCACCAAGAGTACTAACGGTATGAGCTGTCAGACCCTAAGCGGGTATCCCTGGACGGGTGGCACCCCAGGGGCCGTCCACAGGCGTCTCTGATCAACAGTCAGGACTCATCGTCATTTTTCCTGAGTTCGCTGTGCACCATTCCAGAAGCGTGTCGGGGAACAGCGTGGCGCGGGCTTAGTGCCGTGCGTGCATGGGCGACAGAGTCAAACCGTGCCCGGGGAAGGTCAACAACTGGGCAAGAGGCAACCAACTATGGACAGATCAGGATTCCAATGATTGTCGAGCACTGCCGGTTTGGGAATCCCTGTACCAGGACGCCGAATTAGAGCGAAGATGGATGCAGCGAATGACTCGGATTGTTGGTTCACAATCAGACAAGCTGGACGATAACGCTCGCTAAGGTGGCCCACGGCGGCCCCGTATAGTTTGGCCCCCGAAACCCTGTGGTGGTTAGTGGTTCCTCCGTTGCCCGACTAATGCAGCATTAGCTCCAACACTGCCTATCATTGAGGCTGAACTGCCTTTCTCGAGGAGTGTTGGGCAAGAGACGAGAGCACAGCAAGGCCAATCAACGTTGGAATGTGGATGCGTGAAACTCGGGCTTTAAGCCACGAGGGGTGTGGAAATAGTCTGACGCCAGAGTCTGGCAAAAAGACATTTCCAAGCGCGAATGTGATGTTGTCGCCCTCACCGTCTTTGCGGCTCTCTCGGGGCTATCGGACGGTCGGAGACGCCTGGAGACAGGCCCAACCTTTTGTCCAGATCGATCATTTCCTCTGGTGGATGCCGCCGTTCTGTCAATCCCCAAACACGAGGGCCACCATCCTTGCAGCCCAGAGGCGCCGTCTTACGACGATGCCATCCATACCTTCCCCCGGCGGAATTGTTACCCACCTGGAAGTAAGGAAATTAAATTGCATCAAGGATTGTAAAATAAAATTGGGGAAAATGGAGCAAAAGGGAAAAAGGAAACCCAAAAAAAAGGGGGAACTTCGCCCAAAACCGCAGGTTTTGACTGGCTGATCCTTGTAGTTGACACCCAGACGCCCGGCCTAGAAGATTATCGGCCGTCGCTGCAGGGGCGCACCGCTCCGGCTTCCCAAGGTGCACTCCAACCTGATGCTCTCGACAAATAATGGCTCAGTCTGTTCAGTCGATGCGGCTCAACAATGGCCTTGACTCCACGCTGCTCTCGGTTCGCAGTGACCCATCGCGTGTACCGCCCTCGTAGGCCAGTACATAACCATGGCACCCCCAGCTGGAGATGGACTGTCTCTGGTTTTTGTTGCTATAAAGCAGCGACTTGGCAGCTGGCATAGTTTTAGATTCCTGGAAAGCAAGCACAACGTCGCAGCTGGTACATAATGGCTCACTTCCAACCCTTCTCAGACCTCCCGCATACATCCTCCGAGGACAATCTGCCCCAGGATTATGAACTATTTCCCTGTCAGTACGAGCCTTATGCGGACCCCACGATTATCCAACGCCCCTCGAGCTTTCAACTCCATCTCTCCCCTGTCGACCTACCCATGAAGAATCCTTACATCGCCCCTTCTATGTCGTGGTCGAACGAGCCGGTCTTACCCCAAAACACCGACTCATTGACTGCTGCTTCTTCTGATTTCGGCTCACCTTGGAGCAGTGAGCTCGTCTCGAGTCCAGAAGTGAAAGACAGTCTCGCCGCCGGTAGCTCCAGTTGGCTCAGCATGGGATGCTATATGTCTCCTCCATACACCTGCGACGAAGTCGCACTTTCGCCATTGGGGTTCGGGTCTTGTTCTTCCCCATCCGCTCTAACAGACGTCGACAGTCTGGTGGCACCCTCCCAAGTGTATCCCGACCCCGACCCTATCGTCAAACTCGAGACAGATCCAGAGCATGTTATGGGCGGAGCGTTTTGCTACAACAGCCCTCCCCAGCACAATGAATTCGATACTGCTTGTGACATTCAGAGTTGCCAATACGCAGAGACCACAAGTCAGCAAGAAGTCAGCAGCTCTTCCAGTAACCAGTTCAAGACACCGAAGTTGTCTAGCACTAACACAGGCCGCATCAGCAAGAAGCGACCTCGCAAGCCCTCCACCAAGACAAGACCCACCTCTGCAGCTCGCACTCTTACCAAGACCGGTGGTAAGAAGGATGGTGCAAAGACCAGCCGAGTATTTATCTGCAGCTTCTCCCACTATGGATGCCAGAGTACCTTCGTTTCAAAGAACGAATGGAAGCGCCATGTGACCTCGCAGCACATCCAACCGGGATTCTACCGTTGTGACGTGGGACGCTGCAGCCTGGACAATCTCAGCAAGAATAAGGACCTGAACACGAATAACAGTTGTGTCTCATTTAACGAGACGCATCTCGTCAACGACTTCAACCGAAAGGATCTCTTCACGCAACACCAGCGTCGCATGCATGCTCCTTGGATCGGGCGCAACAGCAAGAAGCCCGAAACCGAGAAAGAGCGAGACGATTTCGAGCAGAGTCTCGAGACTGTTCGGGCTCGCTGCTGGCATGAGCAGCGCAAGCCACCCACCCAGAGCGTCTGTGGCTTCTGTGGACAGCAGTTCATTGGAGTCCGGAGCTGGAACGAACGAATGGAGCATGTTGGTCGTCACTACGAAAAAGATGACGCACAATATGAAGCCGAGGATACTTTCTTGCGCCAATGGGCAATGGAAGAGGACATCATCCGGCAGGTGGAGGGGGAGTGGAAGTTGGTCGGCCTTTGCGAGAAGTGAAGTGAAGGCTACTACATCACTCCACTCTTAAACTATCCTATTGCTGCCCCTGCCCGCCTTACCTATTTCTCTTCTCTAACCTCCTATTTTCTAGTTCGGAGCTTCTTCTTTTATTTCCCCTTTATTTCCTTTGTTGATTCCTCTACTATCTTATAATACTCCCGGTCTGGTTATGGAATTTGCACGTACTATGTGCGCGGACTGACTGAGCTGATGATTGATGACTGATATCCTGTATTCACTATGTTTATGCCATGTTTTATTGGACCCCCTTATGAGGTTTCCCTGGTTTTGCACAATACCCCCATATACATTGAAAGAAAGGAGCAAGGGATTGCTGAGCTACATGGTTTTGGTTTTCGGTATAATTCGAGCACGAGGAGTTCATGACGAATAGAGAATACGATGATACATCTTTCTTACCATTGAACTGCATAAGTTATTAGTAGTAGTAGTAGTAGTAGTAGTAGTAGTAGTAGTAGTAGTAGTAGTAGTAGTAGTAGTAGTAGTAGTAGTAGTAGTAGTAGTAGTAGTAGTA